>NW_027362767.1:114886744-115284244 GCF_046119375.1 Phyllobates terribilis
CAAGGATTATCCAGCCAGTTCGTCACCGCCATCACCCGCAGCCAAGCCAAGAATCAACCGTGTGCAGATCTTTCTACCAACCCATCCGAGGATAACCCACCCCCGCCGTCTTCAGCCTCCTCTTCTGAGCCAACAAATGTGAGTACATCAAACCAAACTGTGGCCATTGACTGGGGGGAGATAGATCGTAAGGAATTCTACCAACTGATAGACCACACCCTAGAGAATATCCGTAGTGCGGCTGCCCAACCTGGGGGAGGAAATCAGGCGGAGGTGTATAGATGGGAAAGAGGCCTTTTATATTGGGAAAAGCCCGCATCCTGCCCAGAAAGACCTTGGACCCGTGTACATCAGCTTGTGGTACCCCAGCAATACCGACCTCAACTACTGCGCTTAGCTGATGATGTTCCCGCAGCTGGGCACATGGGGACCAAAAAGACCAGGGTCCGCCTGTTGCGTAGCTTTTTTGGCCAAGGGTCACTCAAGAAGTGAAGAACTACAGAGCCTCTTTTCCAGTGTGTCAACATATGGGCGGAGCCCCATTTCGGGCCCCACTCCAACCCATGCCTTTGATAGGGGAGCCGTTCCAGAGAATTGCCATTGATTTAGTAGGCCCCTTAGCCATCCCCAGCCGCAGCGGGAAAAGATTCATCCTCACCCTGGTAGACTTTGCCACCCGCTACCCAGAAGCCACTGCCTTGACTTCCATAGATGCAGAACATATGGCTCAAGCTTTACTGGACATCTTTAGCCGAGTAGGGTTTCCACAGGAAGTATTAACTGACCAGGGGCCACAGTTCCAAAGCAAACTGATTCAGACCCTCTGGGAGAAACATGGAGTCCGCCCCATGCGCACAACCCCCTATCATCCTGAAACAAATGGATTGTGTGAGCGCTTCAATGGAACCCTGAAACAGCTCATTAGCCATTATGTAGAGGCCAAGGGAGGGGACTGGGAGAAAAACCTGCAGCAGCTCCTTTTTGCTTACCGGGAGGTGCCACAGGACTCCACTGGGTTCTCCCCTTTCGAATTGCTGTACGGTCGAAAAGTACGGGGCCCCTTAGAGCTGGTACGAGAAAGTTGGGAGGGCACCTTCCCCACAGAAGAGGTTCCCATCCTAGATTATGTTCAAAAATTTAGGGAAAGGATGAGGCACCTCATGGCATTAGCCCACGGGAACTTAGAAGTGGCTCAGGAAAGGCAAAAACAATGTTATGACCGTGCTGCCCGACTCCGAAAATTTGCCTGTGGACAGAAGGTCATAGTACTCGTACCGGTACGAAAAAACAAACTGCAAGCCATGTGGGCGGGTCCATTTACCATTACCAGGAAATGTGGCAATACTAACTACACCGTGGCCTTGGACTGAGCAGGGGTTCGTGAGCGTACCTACCATGTTAACAGGCTAAAAGCTTATGAGGAGAGAGAGGTCACCAACTTAGCAGTTTTTTGTCCCGATTTAGATGACCCTGATATAGACCAGATCCCAGACCTATTAGTGGACTTCAAAAGGGACATGGGGGTAAAAGATGTATCACTGGGGGAACAGCTGTGTCCATCACAGAAGCAACAGTTATCAGACGTACTCAGCCCCTATGAATCCCTGTTCACGAGCTTGCCTGGTCGAACACCTCTGGTCCGGCATCATGTCAACACAGGGGTATCCACTCCACTACGCCAACCTGCCTACCGAGTGACACCACCGGTGTTGACAATGATGAAGGCCGAGGTGGATGACATGTTAAACATGGGAGTCATAGTCCCCTCCCAAAGCCCATGGGCTGCCAGTGCTGTGCTGGTGCCAAAAAAGGACAAGAGTACTCGTTTCTGTGTGGACTATAGACGGCTCAATGAGATCACAGTTACAGATGCCTACCCCATGCCCCGGGTGGATGAACTACTAGATCGGTTGGGGGGATCTCGGTTTATATCCACCCTTGATCTGAGCAAGGGATACTGGCAGATCCCACTCACAAGAGAGGCTCAATAGAAATCAGCTTTCATAACCCCTTTTGGCCTATATGAGTTCACCAGCATGCCTTTTGGGATGAAGAATGCCCCGGCTACCTTCCAAAGGATGGTGGACCATTTACTAGAGGGATGTCAGGGGTATGCCCAGGCCTATTTGGATGACATCGCTATCTTCAGCGACACCTGGGAAGAGCATCTTCAGAACGTGTCCCAGGTGCTGCAAAGGGTAGCCAAAGCCCAGCTCACCATCCGACCTGACAAATGCCAAATGGGGATGGCCGAGGTGTTATACCTGGGACATCGGGTGGGAAGTGGGTGCATTCGTCCAGAACCAGCAAAGGTAGAAGCAATTACCCAGTGGCCGCGCCCAGTCAACCAAAAACAGGTCCGCGCATTTTTGGGCACCGCAAACTATTATAGAAAATTTATCCCCAATTACAGCACTGTAGCAAAACCGCTCACCGACCTCACAACGAAAAAATATGCCCGCAACCTTATCTGGACCCCAGAATGTGAAGCTGCGTTCCTCCAGTTGAAAGACCGGCTAGCCCAGAGCCCAGTTCTGACTGCGCCTGACTTCCAACGTAGGTTCATTGTCCAAACCGATGCATCAGACACAGGACTAGGAGCGGTACTTAGCCAAGTGGGGGCTGACGGCGAGGAACATCCGATAGTTTCTCTCTCCCGGAAACTGTTGGACTGAGAGAGGGCCTACACCACCATAGAAAAGGAATGCCTGGCCATAGTCTGGGCCCTAATAAAAATGGCAGCCCTACCATTTTGGCAATGAATTTACAGTCCTCACTGACCACAATCCATTGAGTTGGCTAAACCGCACTGCTGGGGACAACGGGCGATTGCTTAGGTGGAGAGTCTGGCGTTACAATCCTACAATTTCTCCATCGCACATAAACAAGGCAAGAACCATGGAACTGCGGATGGACTGTCCCGACAGGTGGAGAAGGATGATCGGAAGCCTATCATGTCTGGCTAAATAAGAAGGGGGAGGAATGTAACGCAATGGACCCCTTTTATATACAACATAGGATGATTTCTTATTTATCCGGACAATTTGGTATTTTGTGGCGAACTCTTAATATGCCACTCATGGGTTAAGTTCTTACAATCTAGCTGGACACTATTTTGTATACCCATTGTTTCTAGAGTCTTGTTGATGTTGGTAATATTGACCTATGTAATGCAATTATGAATTTAATCCTGTTAGAATGCCATTGTATTACCATGTGGATTGTTGACTCTATGTAAATTGCCTCAGCCACCATTGTTCTAATGTCATAACTTGCAAACCAAATGTCTCCTACTAGCATTCCATTGTAAGACTATATCAACCAGTATGTGGCTCTCCCTTGCCTGCACTGAAATACGACCAAAAATGGTTATATGGGACTTGAGATCCAGCCAATGAAAAGACAATCTTATTCCACCAATTGTGAAATCCCCGGTATCCTGCAATGAGGGCTGAGGGTATATCAGGAGGACTGTTCAGTTGACCGGGAGATTTTTGCCTACTGCCCTCAGCCTAGGAATGTCGGTCCCGACAGCAGGTGCACTAGATTGAAGACAGACAGCTAATTTAGGATCTTCGGAATCGAATGGGAGAACAATGACCGCCTAGGACGGAACCCAGGTTGGGACATTTCGGTCACCTGGTTACAGACTTTGCCGTGCTGTCTCAGTTCCAAACTCCGGCATTATTTCTCTCTGGGCGGGTGCCTGCCAAAAGAAGGGGACCACTGGTTTGGAGTACATAGTCCTGGAAGATCTGAGATACGAAGAATCTAAAACCCTGGGGAGCCAGCGGAAGGGTGAGACGCTGTTGCCTGTTACAATTTGTGCTGTGCTGGTTATGTGTTATATGCTGTTAGTTGTTGGGGATCCAATAAAGCCTTAACGGTTGTGTTGTGTTCCGCCCACGGTTGAGGAGTTCGGGCGTTCAGTTGGGGATGAGCCCTGGTCCATGTTGTCTTTCTAAAGGCGGCTGGGCCAGTGGACGAGAGCACCCACTGACCCTGTGTCTTCACACTTATTTATCATGGTGAGGTAAGTTTGACTCTTGTCATATGCAGTAATTGAATATTTTTGCATCTATCAGTTTTGTGTTTAATTCATATTGTTAATATTTTTAGTTAACTTCTTCTCCTTGTCCTGGTTTAATCTAGACTATTGCACAGTGGAGGAAAGCAGGCTATCAAGATATGCCTGAGTATGAGAATTTCCGACATTTGCTTCAGGCCCCTGTTGATGATGGACAGGAGATCCTTTACTCTCGTTTCCCCATGCCTCGTTACGTTGATACAGAACATGGAGGAAGCCAAGTAAGCGCTGATATAAATATAAGGCTTTAACAGGGAGAAATACACTAAAATGAGTTGTCTGGGCACATGATATTAATGATCATAGAAGGGTGGGTGGTCCAACTTAAGGCACCCCCACAGATCAGCTCTTACAAGGTCAGGCCAAAGCCAGATGTAGACATAGAAAGGAGTTGAACAGATCAACTACATTCAATGTGTAGAACGTGCTTTGAGGTTCTGAAGATAAATTCCTAGTAGCTGATAACAGCTGATTACTGGGGGTGCTGGAAAGTGGACCCCCATCCTTCTGATATGGAGGACCTATTCATAGATGAGCAATACCATATTCCCAGACATCTCCTTTAAGGACATACAGTCATCTAAGTTTTCATAACATTGTAAAGGCAGTCACATTGCATGGGCAATTACTCCTCACTCTATACCAGGATCAGGCCCCTACTTTTTCATAGCCTACTTTTGATATAATTTTCATTGCTGAAGTGCAAGGCGAGGGGTGGAGGAGCCATCACTTAGTGTGCGTTATGGGGATGTTCACAGAGACTTTCTGTGTGGAGGAAAAATCCAGTATGTTTTTTTTTTTTTTTTTTTTTTTTTTTTAGAGAAATCAATATTCCATGTATTTTTTGGATAAGATTTTCAGATCTAACTCAGTTTTTGAAGTGATTTGAAGACAGTTTTAAGCATTTTTGCAAGGTTCCTACATGTTTTTTTGCATCCTTTTGACTTGACAATGTCAGGTTTGGAGTGGATTTTGACAGCTGTATGAAGCGCATAGTCTGCAGCTATCATTGCGTCCAGGATAAAAGCGGGACTCACCGATAGAGAATAGACCACAATTCCAGCCTCTGTTGCTTCACTCCAGCCTCCAGTCTCCATCTGGACCGTGTTGGTAAAGAGGCCTTCAAGAAACAATGTCACATTGGTCCTACTCCAAGGATTGATGTAAGTTGTGGGGTGGCATAATGTGTCTTCATGCTCCTGCCACACTTCTTGTGGGATTTTGGACATTGTAAATCTGCTCCTCTATCCATTTACACAATGACCTTGATGGACCAACATACAGTATATGTTATGGCTTCACTGTTTATCAGGTAGACAATGAACTTACTAGCACAATTTTCAGATGAATCTATATGGCATCCATATGGCATTCACATATGAGCAGTACTGTTTTGTGTACTTAAGCCTCAAAATTGTTTTATTACAATTGTATTTTCTTACACAATTAAAAAAAAGGAACCTGTTGCTTGGAGACACATTATTGCTGATTGATAAACCTCTTTTGGATACAAATTTACAGCCATTTTCTATATTTGTGTAAGGACAGGATCTGTATGTAAAATCAAGAAATGTTTCCTAATTACATCCACTACCTGATAGTAGTTACAACTGTATTGTGTCAGAAAAAAACACTGTTTTATTTCCTTTATAATTCTTAAGACTCCAATCCCTATAACGGTCACAAGTACTGTGTCTTATTTTTGGAATCATTCACCTGTGTTGCTGGAGCAAGGATTTTTTTCAGAATATCCATGTGCTCCCGGCCAGGAATCAATCCCAGCACATTCCGATTCACAAATGTCAGAATTTGTATAAAATACACAAACTTGTATATATTCTCCTACTGGAAGACTGCATAAAACATCATCTACGTGACGACTGGTGCCGGCAAAAAGCCGGGTCCCACTGTCTGTTCTTCTCTGATGGCACTGCTGGACATCTTCAGATTTTTACGGGATATAAGCAATCATAATGTGTTTTTCACCTGCTACACTAAGTTTTCTAGGCTGACCACTGCGCCTATGGTTACCAAATTCTTGGTGCTTCTTCAAAAGAGCTTGATCCGCACATTCTTAAACCTGACTCTTTTGAAATCTTTGCCTGGGAGAGATCTTAAGTACAAAGCAAGGCGAGGGGAGAAGGGTGCCATCACTTAGTTTGCATTAAATAGGTTGTCCACTACATTAACATTGATGGCCTACCCTTAGGATAGGTCATCAATGTCTGATCGGCCAAAGTCCGACACCCGGCAGCCCTGCCGATCAGTTATCGGTGGCAGCGATGGCCGCCGGCCGGATGTACTCACTTGCTAAGCTTCACCATCTACTTGTAGTGGCGGCTGCAGGGTTCTGCATATCCTCCTCCTATTCAAATCAATAGGAGGCAGATGTGCAGTACAAGCACCAGTCATGACAAGTAGATGGAGCAGCTCTGCAAGTGAGTACTTCTGGCTGGCGGCCATCGCCGCCCACCACTAACAGCTGATCGGTGGGGGAGCCAGGTGTTGGACCCGTGTCAGATCTGACATTGATGACCTATTCTTAGGATGTAAAATTAGTGGACAACCTCTTTAAGGGTTGCTGATGCAGTATAATTACCTTGTGTCTTGTTGCTGTGTTCAATCTTACTATGGTGTATGACCTGTGGCATGAAACTGTTTTCCACAACCTCACCTTTGTTGGCTATTCCTCACCCAGTGTTAAGACTCTTATACAGCTATCTCTGTTTCAGTTAATGATTTTCTTTCACCCTATACATAGAAAGTATGATCATTGTCACCTGTTTGGTATAATTGGTTAGTTATACAATTAACTATAATCCTTCAAAACTTCTGATTTTGTGCAAGTGTATTTAGAAGAATTGATATTGTTTTGAAGGTAAAGGGCGGTGACACCAAATAATCATTTCATTTTAAGTTTATTCACTTTACATTGTGTTAATTGATAAAAATAAACTATTAACATTTCTATTTTTGAAAGCCTCTTACTTTGAAGCTTTTTTCCATGATTGGCTAAAACTTGTGTACAGCAAAAGTTTGGGTTTTATATACACGTGATCAAGATTTACATATAATGTGACCACAATGATATAATCCTTTGATGTGTAGCTATGTTTTTATTCTGTTGTGGTTTACAAATAGACTAGGAGAAGGGATGAAATTAATAGTAGGTATCTTATTTAACCCATTCACCCCAAAGCCTGATTTCATCTTATTGACCAAGCCAAATGTTTCAGTTCTGACCACTGTCACTTCATGAGTTAATGATCTGGAACGCTTCAACAGATCCCGGTGATTCTGAGACTTTTTTTGTGACACATTGTACTTCATGCTAGTGGTAAATTTAGGTTGATATGATTTGCATTTATTTATTTTAAAATAATTAAATTTGATGACAATTTTGAAAAATTAGCAATTTTCGAAATTTGAATCTTTTTGCCCTAAAAACAGATAGTGATAGCACTAAAAATAATTAATAAATATTTCCCACATGTCCACTTTACATCAGCATCATTTTTGAAACATAACTCTTCTAACTTCCCAACAAAGAAAAAAATTAAGAGTTAATCAGCAACTCCCCCCCCCAAAAAAATTAACAAAACCATTTTCTTTTGAGAGACCACATCATATTTGACGTGCCTGTCTTTTTTAGAGCCCACATCACCCCCGTGCCTGTCATCATCCTCCTGTGAATGCCGGCCCGTGGTAGATTTCTGCTATACACAGCAGTATATACAGCCCTTCTATGTATAGCGCAGCCGATCGGACGATCGCAGCTTCACAATTCCTGAGGGAAATATTAAATAAAGTAAAAAAAAAGTTTTAAAGAATATAAAACAAAAGTTCAAATCACCCCCGCTTTACCCCATTAAAAATAACACAAAGAAAAAATACACAAATTTGGTATCACTACGTTCAGAAATGTCCTATCTATCAAAATATAACAAAATAATCTGATAGGTAAACGGCGTAATGGGAAAAAAAGCTCAAAACGCAACACAATATTGTGATTCTATGTACAAACCATGACCAACATATCTTAAAGAAACAATGGCAGAGACCCCGGTAAATCCAGGGTCAGACAGAGTAGACTACTCATATAGCATCTAGAACAGAAAAGACCATGAGTACAAAATGGCACAAAAAGTTAATAGATAGAGGAGACACCTTTGCCACCTGTCCCCCGCGTCCCCCTGGACCCCATATACAATTGTGATAAGCATCTGGTGAACCTGGGTTTGGGTTATACATTTTTCGGCGCTCCACTTGGAATATATAGCCTTATTCTAGCCAGTATATCTCTGGAAAGATACCGCACTATGTATATGGACTCTTTGTAGCTGGGGTATGATATGCCCTTGCAGGTGGACTGCGTTTTTCTTCCAGCACATTGCACTTTCTTGTCATGCATTATATTTATATTATGGATATATTAATGGAAGTTAGTTACAGATTAACTAAATAAAACTGTAACTTTTTATGCCATTTTGTACTCAGGTTTTTTTTCTGTTCTAAAAACAATATTGTAATTAGTCATGGCAATATTTTATTAAAGCTCAGGGCTCAAAAAATAAGCCCTCACCCAGCCCCATATCCTGAAAAATGAAAACGTTATAGGTCTCGGAAAATGGCCCGTGTCATTTGATTTCTTTCCTCAGGGCAGGGACACACGGGCCGTATAACTCGTGCGATGATGATCGCATTGCACTGAATGGACTGACCTGAGTATGACAGCATGATGGATTTCTATGTAGCTGTCAAGCTTAGGTCAGGAGCGGTGCCGGCCAGTACCAGGTTTACCATGCCATCCTTGGATGTGAAATACGGCAGTGTGTCCCTGCCCTTACTGTGCTACTGGCCCCTATTTAAATGGGTTTTTGTACACAATTGTACTTGGGTGCCATCTAGTGGCTACACCATATTACTACATTCAGATCTTTTGAATGAATTTTTATTTGTGGATGACTAACTTTAAGCCATCTATTTAACTAAATCTTCTTTTGCTACCCCATTACCTATGACATTTATGTGTCTTTCACGTTATCACATTTTTTGTGTCCTCACCATGTGACCTACTACTAATTTTTGGTCTGATTACTTATTGTAATGTTGCCTATTAATTCTTTTGACTTTTTCAATAAAATTACATTTTTAATTAAATAGGCTTTTTTTTACTATTTCATATATATTTTGAGGTCAACATACTCCATTTTTCGTCTTTTTGTTTCCTAACTGTATTGGGAGTTCTCCATCTACTTTTTGGGATTATGGTCCCTGGTATTGTCCATATTTCTGGTATTTTTATATTCAGTACATGTTTGGTATCTATGCACTCGTATTGACCTAGAGAAGTAAATTGCCAGATCAGTTTTACCATATATTGAACATGGTAAATAAAAAAAAGCAAAAAACATTGTGGAGGTGCAATTTCACTGCACTTGGAATTGTTTTCCCCGTTTTCCAGTACACTATGTGGCAGAATAAAAGTTAAAAAAAAGTTATGGCTCCTGGAAGAAAGGGAGGATAAAACGAAAACGGAAAATCGCCAGGGGGTGAATGGGTTAAAATAAAATGGTGCTGCCGGCTCTCATCTTTTACAGTGATCGTCCCCCTGATTTGCTGCTCTAGACCACATATAGCTCTATATTAGGGGAAAAAACCCTTCCCTGCCTCCACATATGGCACTAGGGGCATTTTTTAAAATTAAAATAAAAAATTGTTACATTTGCGGGAAGCAGAGAATTACAGGATCCGACTATCTATAATAATTCAGGTTTTATCGCCAACCACAACTCAGTTTGTAGGTCGGTTTGGGGGATGGGGGATGGTTAATTAAGTTGGGGAAAGAGGTGAGAGAACGGCCAGTGATGAGCAATATAATGAATAATATCTTGTGAATGGATAACAAAAAACTGTCTATATATGTAAGAATCGTGTAGAACATGAAAGAAGGAAGCAAGGAGAACATCTTCCTCCTGATTGCTAGACATGTATATTATTATCTGACCCACGCTTTGTGTTTTAACTTGACACTTTTTCACAGATAATGATACCCAAGAAAACACATGATTATAAAATACTATATTGGACTTCTAATCTACTTTTGTTTTATTTTCCAGGCACGCTTTCTGCTTTCTCATAAGTGAACCCTTCCCAGACTCATAGCAATATGTATGGCTGGGGACAGGTCAGTATTTATGCAGATCTGTGATTTTTTTTATTCGTCCAGTGAATAATATTTTAGTGTATTAAAGGGAACCTGTGAGCTGATACATGCTGCCCACCTGTCACGGGTGTGTCGCCACGAAGATCGTCACGATTACACAGCCTAACTTCTCGCAGCTGACTTTTTGGTGCTTTGTGTTTTCGGCAGTGAGGGAGTTAATTCTCTCTCTCTCTGTGCTAGACGAGGTCCAGCCTCGCCCAGCTGCAATCAATGCTGCTGTAATGAGTCTCCTTCAAATGCCTGCTGGTCTGTTTGGGAAGTGTCGGTGAAAGCATTTCATACAGACTTACAGAGCAGATCGTGGTATTTGGAGTTTCTGAGATAAGTGTATTTGGAGTGGTTTTTCCCTTCCTCGCTTTATCATTTATCTCCTTTCCCGTTGGTGTTCCCTCTGTTGTAGTTGTGTAGTTTTTGTATGCAAGGTGGTTTTGGTTTTTCCCTTGTACTGTCTCGTTCGTCTAAGTACTGTGTGTGGGCATATTATTACTTGTCCTCTTTTGTTGTGATCGGGGTCCTTCTCAGGACTAGATTACTTAGGTGCAGGGATCCTCAGGAGGTAGGGGTTACGCTGGCGGCCTGGACCTCTGTACCTTTAACAGTACCTCCAGGTTGAGGGATTAGTCAGGGCCCCAGCTTAGGGTCAGCTTAGGCCCCCTACCTCCAGTATACAGAGACAGCGTGTCATTTTCACCGACCCACTTAGTTTTTCTCCAGCTACCATGGATCCAGTAGCCGGTCTAGCTCGGCAGTTGCAGAGTTTGTCCATGGAGCTGGCGGACGTTAGGTCCAAGGTTTTGCATCCTCAGGAGCAAGCCGGACCAGAACCTAAAGTAGCTCTCCCTGACAGGTTCACTGGGGGGCGGGACAAGTTTTTTGTTTTCCGGGAGGCATGCAAATTGTACTTTCGGCTGCGGCCTCGGTCATCGGGGAGTGAAGAACAAAGGGTGGGAATTGTCATCTCGCTCCTACAAGGGGACCGACAATCTTGGGCGTTCTCTCTTCCCCCGGGCTCCCCGGCTCTCCAGTCAGTGGATAGGTTTTTCGCTGCTCTGGGACTCGTATATGATGACCCAGATCGGATCTCCCTTGCTGAGTCTAAGTTACGTAGGATCCAGCAGGGAGATCGTCCGGCGGAGGAATTCTGTTCGGAGTTCCGTAGGTGGGCCACGGACACCCAGTGGAATGACCCGGCTCTTAGGAGCCAGTTTTGTCAGGGTTTATCCGACAAATTACAGGATGTGTTGGCACAGTACGACTCCCCCGCGTCACTGGAAGCCGCTATGGCCCTGGCTATTCGCGTTGACAGACGGCTTCGGGAGAGGTGCGGGATAACTCGACCCCCTGTGATGACTCCACCTCCTACAAGGTCCCCTCATATGGTGGTTCCCCTGGTCAGTCCAGAGGAGCCTATGCAATTAGGAGGGACATCATTTCGGGGGAGGGGACCGGTGGTGCGCCATAAGACAGGAAGGTGTTTCTTCTGCGGGAGAAAGGGACATTTTATTGGGGGGTGTCCATCCCGTCCCTTGCAGAGTGAAGAGTCGTCGGAAAACTGCTGATCCCAGGTTGTGTGGTGGACGGCAATCTGGGACTAGGTATTTCGTCCCTAGGTTCGTCTCAGTTTCTCGTACCGGCGGAGGTGGTGGTGGGTACGAGAACTGAGAGGATATCTGTTCTTCTGGATAGTGGGGCCGGGGCTAATCTAGTTGATGCTCGGTTTGCCCGGGTTCAAGGTATGCGATTGAGTGAGTTGGCTAAACCCATCCCCATATTCTCGATCGATGCCAGGCCTCTCGGTCAGGGAAGTTTTTTGCAAGCTGTGCATGACGTAAAACTTCAAGTGGGGGCGATACATAAAGAACTGTTGTCTTGCTACGTGTTGGAGGGTCTTCCCACTCCTATAGTGTTGGGCCTTCCTTGGTTAACTAAGCATAACCCGGTTATTAATTGGCAAACCAGAGAGATAAGCCAATGGAGTAGTTTCTGTAATAAAAACTGCATGAACACGTTCATCGGTGCGGTTACTCCTTGGGTCTTACCTCCATTTCTGGCGGACTTTGAGGATGTATTCTCGGAGAAAGGGTGTCAGGAACTACCTCCTCATCGCGAGTATGACTGTTCTGTAAAACTGCTCCCTGAGGCCAAGTTACCTAAAGCTAGGTTGTATAACCTTTCTGGTCCTGAGAGGCAGGCCATGAAGGATTATATTTCAGAAAGTCTGGCTAAGGGGCATATTAGACCTTCATCTTCACCGGTGGCTGCGGGGTTCTTATTTGTTAAGAAGAAAGATGGAGGCCTACGCCCTTGCCTGGATTTCCGTGAACTTAATCGGATTACGGTCCGAGATCCGTATCCACTCCCACTTATTCCCGATCTCTTTAATCAGATCGTGGGCGCCAAATGGTTCTCTAAGTTGGATCTCAGGGGGGCGTACAATCTGATTAGGATGAAGGAGGGGGATGAGTGGAAGACGGCGTTTAACACTCCGGAGGGGCATTATGAGAACCTTGTCATGCCATTCGGTCTGACTAATGCCCCGGCGGTGTTCCAACACTTTGTTAATGACATTTTTCGCCGCCTGGTGGGACAGTTTGTTGTCATATATCTGGATGATATCTTAATTTACTCGCCGGATCTGGTGTCTCATCAGGAGCACGTTAGGCAGGTGTTACAGATCTTGCGGGATAATAAACTGTATGCCAAATGGGAAAAGTGTGTGTTCGCCGTACAGGAACTCCAGTTTTTAGGCTTCCTGGTTTCAGCGTCCGGTTTTCGTATGGACCCTGGGAAAGTGCGGGCAGTTCTTGAGTGGGATCGGCCAGAGAATCTTAAGGCACTACAACGTTTCCTGGGGTTTGCTAATTATTACCGGAAGTTCATTCGTAATTTCTCGTCCATGGTTAAGCCTCTCACAGACATGACTAAAAAGGGGACGGATTTTTCTAGGTGGTCTGACAAGGCTTGTCAAGCATTCTCCTGCTTGAAAAAATGTTTTGCCTCGGCACCCATACTCATTCAACCTGATGCGTCACAGCCATTCATTGTAGAGGTAGACGCTTCTGAGGTAGGGGTGGGAGCAGTATTGTCACAAGGTTCGTCCCCTGGTAAGTGGCATCCGTGCGCCTTTTTCTCTAAAAAATTGTCGTCCGCTGAGAGGAATTACGATGTCGGCAATAGGGAACTCTTGGCCATTAAGTTAGCTTTTGAGGAGTGGCGCCATTTTTTGGAGGGGGCAGTTCATCCGGTCACCGTCATCACCGATCACAAGAACCTGCTATATCTGGAGTCCGCGAAACGTCTGAATCCCAGACAAGCTAGGTGGTCATTGTTTTTTACCAGGTTTAATTTTGTCGTTACATATCGTCCTGGGTCAAAAAATGTAAAGGCGGATGCCTTATCTCGCAGTTTCCCTGGGGCCGGGAATACGGACGACCCGATTCCTATCCTTCAGGAGGGGGTGGTGGTTTCGGCAGTATGCTCTGAGCTGGAGGAGGAGGTATTGGAGGCTCAGGGGGACGCCCCTGTTGGACCTCCGGGGAGACTGTTTGTTCCAGATCAGTTGCGACAAAAGGTGATCGAGGCACACCATAACTCAGTTTTGGCAGGACACCCGGGGAGTAAAGCAACTGTGGATCTCCTCTCGCGTCGGTTTTGGTGGCCTAACTTACATAGGGAGGTGGTAACTTTTGTCGCGTCCTGTGGGGTTTGTGCGTGCTCTAAGACCTCACATACCCGTCCGTCTGGGGCCCTCTTACCTTTGAAGATCCCGGAGCGTCCTTGGACTCATCTGTCTATGGACTTTATTACGGACCTCCCTCCGTCTTCGGGTAAAACGGTCATACTCGTTGTAGTGGACAGGTTCAGCAAGATGGCACATTTTATCGCTCTTCCGGCTCTCCCTAATGCTAAAACTCTTGCGCAGGTGTTCATTGGGGAGATTGTGAGGCTTCACGGGGTACCCTCCGATGTGGTGTCTGATCGGGGGTCTCAGTTTGTGTCCAAGTTCTGGAAGGCGTTTTGTGCACGGCGGGGGATGCATTTGTCATTCTCATCGGCTTTTCACCCTCAGACCAATGGTCAGACGGAACGTATGAACCAGAGCTTGGAGACATATCTCCGGTGTTTTGTGTCAGAGAACCAGGAGGACTGGGCTTCTTTCTTACCTCTGGCAGAGTTTGCTCTTAATAATAGGCGGAGCGAGTCCACTGGTAAGTCCCCGTTTTTTGGGGCATATGGTTTTCACCCCCAGTTTTGTACTTTCAGTAGGGGGGGCTCTTCGGGGGTTCCTGAGGAGGAACGATTTTCCTCATCACTCGCTTCAGTATGGAGAGGGGTGCTGAAGAATCTGAATACTATGGGGAACCGATACAAACGTATGGCTGATAGGAGGAGAGTGTCTGGTCCGGACCTAAGTGTGAACGATCTGGTATGGTTGTCTACCAGGAATATTAAACTTAAGGTTCCCTCCTGGAAACTGGGTCCCAGGTTCATCGGGCCGTACAGAATCAGTTCTATTATTAATCCGGTGGCATTCCGTCTTGACCTCCCCCCTACGTTTAAAATTCACAACGTGTTCCACAGATCGTTGCTTAAGAGGTATGTGGCGCCGGTGGTACCGTCACCTTTACCTCCCCCTCCAGTAGTGGTCAATGGTAACTTGGAGTTCCAGGTATCAAGGGTCATCGATTCACGTTTTAATCGCCGGTCCCTTCAGAACCTGGTTCATTGGAAAGGGTATGGTCCTGAGGAGAGGATGTGGGTTCCTGCGTCGGATATTAATGCAGACCGATTAGTTCGGGCCTTCCACACGACTCACCCGGATAAACCTGGCCCTGAGGGTCCGGAGGCCCCTCGTAGAAGGGGGGGTACTGTCACGGGTGTGTCGCCACGAAGATCGTCACGATTACACAGCCTGACTTCTCGCAGCTGACTTTTTGGTGCTTTGTGTTTTCGGCAGTGAGGGAGTTAATTCTCTCTCTCTCTGTGCTAGACGAGGTCCAGCCTCGCCCAGCTGCAATCAATGCTGCTGTAATGAGTCTCCTTCAAATGCCTGCTGGTCTGTTTGGGAAGTGTCGGTGAAAGCATTTCATACAGACTTACAGAGCGGATCGTGGTATTTGGAGTTTCTGAGATAAGTGTATTTGGAGTGGTTTTTCCCTTCCTCGCTTTATCATTTATCTCCTTTCCCGTTGGTGTTCCCTCTGTTGTAGTTGTGTAGTTTTTGTATGCAAGGTGGTTTTGGTTTTTCCCTTGTACTGTCTCGTTCGTCTAAGTACTGTGTGTGGGCATATTATTACTTGTCCTCTTTTGTTGTGATCGGGGTCCTTCTCAGGACTAGATTACTTAGGTGCAGGGATCCTCAGGAGGTAGGGGTTACGCTGGCGGCCTGGACCTCTGTACCTTTAACAGTACCTCCATGTTGAGGGATTAGTCAGGGCCCCAGCTTAGGGTCAGCTTAGGCCCCCTACCTCCAGTATACAGAGACAGCGTGACACCACCACCCCGGCAGCACGAGTCCCAGACCAGCTACTGCACTACAAACATATGTTTTACTCTAAAAGAATAACATAGTATAAAACATGGACGAGGACAAGGTGATTAGTCCAAGAGGCATGTCCTCTCAGGTTTCTCTGGCTAGATTGACAGGTCTATTCTGCATCACGTCAGTCTTGTAAGGTAGGCGGTTTTGGCAGCATGAATCAGCTGACAAGTTCCCTTTAACAGGTATTTTCACCAGACATTGATGGCAGGTCCACAGGACCTTCAACTATCTCTGTAATGGGAACCCCTCTTCCTGCCTGGCGGGGGCAGCTCATAGGCATCACATGAAGGTTAAGAATAAATAAAGAGATGTCTGCACATGTCGAGCATGCTTGTGGATAAGCAATAAGGCTTGGGTAGATGGCGATTTTGCCCACTGCACGGGTCATATGGCCAAATTTTGCTTTGTGCGGCTGCTAAATTGCAGCATAATGTGGATGTACCACAACTAACAAATCACAAAAAATCCAACTGGTCCTTACTATTAGCTTGATACAGTAGTCTTGTCGCAGTACAGCCACACTCACCTGCATTATGCTGCAGCGTAGAATATTTGGCCGCTCAATCTGTGTCATGGAAAAAGACTGTCTAGCCACAGCTTTACTGTCTAGAGCGAGAATCCCTTTTTAAATAATGTTACATATAGCAAAATTTCTGCAACAATGAGTAAAGTTAAAGGAATGCTATGTTTGTAATTACTTTTTTTATTTTATTTTTTGATATATATAAAGAGTAATAGCTAAGCTTTAGTTAAAGAAGCACTCCTCCTCCCTTCAAAATTTCTATCCTCTTAATATATTACAATCATCATATTATATAGCACTGTGCACTTACGATTGCTCATTTTGCCTTTTTACCCAGTTAATTCTACTTTTTTCTCTGCTCTATGACAATAGCAGGAAGTCTCTTGTCCCTGCAGGACTCCTTCCCCTCTTCTGCTCCTGACCCAGCTGATCCCTTCTCTGTCCAGGGACTTTTGCAGTGACTCATGACTTATGCAGGGAAAATTGACTTCCTGTTTCTACATAGACCTTAGAAGGATTCAGCTAGCCAGATTTTAATCACATGATGCCATAGACCTAATGGAAAGGAGAAGAATTAACTGGGTAGAAAGGCAAAATGAGCAATTGTAAGTACACAGTGCTATAAAATATGACGATTGTAATATATTAAGAGGATAAAAACTTTGAAGGGAGGAGGAGGAGTGCTTCTTAAATAAAGCTTAATATCCAACTGCCATTTCAGTAAAATTTTCAGTGGCATGTCTGTTTTTGATTTCAGCTATTTCTAGCTCGTCCCTCCTCCTTCCCTTTTTTATGGAAAATAAAATGACGGTTCCCCTTTAAGAAAAGGTTAGATAAGTTGAAAAGGTTGTCCGGGACTTGAACATTAGAGACTTACCCTTAGAATACAGGTCGTCATTGTCTGATTGTTGTGGTGCGGCACCGCTGCCTATTAAAGAAGTTGTCCACTACTTTTTATGAACCTCCAATGTATCCCCCCGGAGCCCAGAAGTGTTTATGTAAATACCTTGCGGTGCCTTTTCTGCCTGTGAGTGGCGCTATCGCTGGCCGCTCAGAGGGATAACGTGACCCGTCACTGATGTCACGTCAAGTGAGGCATGACATCAGTGACGCGTTCTCCGCGGTGGACGCTGGGCGGATTACCCAGCATGTCACACCCAGTATCCACCGCGCGCTTTCCCAATGAATGGGGAGAGGCAGAGCGCGCGGTGGATGCCGGCTGTGACGTGCTGGGTAACCCCGCCCACAACCCAGCAGCCACCAGTGGAACGCGGAAGAGGGACCTTCGGCTGCAGTCTGGACTTGTCGTGACGTCAGCGGATGTCAGCGCCGGCTGCAGCCGCGGGTCACGTGATGCCTGTGAGCGGCCAGTGATAACGCCGCTCACAGGCAGAAAAAGCACCACAAGGTATTTAGAGAAATACTTTTGGGCCCTGGGGGAATACATTGGGGGATCATATAAAGTAGTGGACAACCCCTTTAAAGTGTTTATTCAGGACTTAGATTTTAAACCCATAGTAAAAAAAAAACAAAAACAGGCAGATAGTTGCTCACTACTTGGCTGTTCTACCCGGCATTGGCACAGAGCGATCACTGACTGCTCCTGGTGGAAATTCAGTTCCTCAACTTCAAAAGAGCATTTTTCCCTCTTCCGCACTGTTGACAGGGCGTGACTGGTGACGTCATACTGATCGATAGCTGGCTCCCTGCAATTAGGCAGAGGGGAGCCGGATGTCAATCAGCATTATGTGGGCAGTCACGTTCTGTCAACAGAACAGAGTGAAAAAGAAGCCGCTGCTCTGTCAACGTGACATCAGGGGAAGCTGCTGAATAACCGGTAGGAGCGGTGTGTGACTGCTCTGTTCTGGCAGAGATAAGCACCGGGCACAAGAGGCAGCTAGGTAGCTCCTGCCTGCCTGTTAATTTTTAGGCCCATAGTTAAAAAAAAAATAGTCTTGGATAAACCCTTTAACTGTCCCCATTGGAATTAATTGGGGCGGATGTGCAGTACCTGACTGAGGCCATTATTCCATTGACAGAGCTGAGCAGTACCGGCCGCTGCCAATGTTGAGAACAGCTGATCGGCGTGGGTGCCAGGTAATAAATGACCTATTCTAAGGATAGGCCATTAATGTTAAAGTCCCGGACACCCCCTCTAAGGTTAAAGCAAATTTCTAAGCATATGAGAAATTGAGAGAGATTTCTTGAATCGTGACAGTGTTCAATGTGCATTTACTGTTACGTATCCGGGTGGTAGAACCTCTGTGCTGCGGTGCAAGGAGGGGCCAGAGGGGCGTGACTAAGTATCAACTCGGTCCGACCAAGGTCGCACGGCGGCTCAGTCAAATCCGTGAACCCGGGAGGAACAGAGCAGAGGGAACAGGTGCCACTCTGGGACTAACCTTGTATGAGAGCAGGTGACTCCCACAGGTGAGAAGGCAGGAACTGACCGGTACAGCGGATGAGCTTCGGCTGGCAGGCTGACCGCTGGTCCGGGTAGACAAGCAGGCTGATTAGGCAGATAGATAGTCAGGCGAGTGTTTTGAGTAGGCAAGCTGGCGGCACAACTGATAGCTGGCTGGTGCTTCCAGGTAAGCGGGCTGGCAGGCACGGCAGGTAACAGGCGGGTGCTTCCAGGTAAGCGGGCAGGCAGGCACGGCAGGTAACCGGCAGGTGCTTCCAGGTAAGCAGGCGGGCAGAGCCCATAGACAGACTGGCGGACTGGACTGTAGACAGACTGTCGGGCTGAAGAGAAGACAGGCTAGCGGACTGAGCAGAAGATCAGACTGGTGAACAGGCCTGATTTACAGAGGATCTGGGGGCTGAAGCAAAGTAAGAATCACAAAGCAACAACCTTGCACGGGCACCTCCATATTGGAGGAGGTGCCTCTTTGTAGCATCGGCGTCTCTACCCACTGCTAGGCAGAGACACCGTCCCTCTCATCTTCCCGCTCCTGGCGCGGCGTCCTCCAGCGCTCCCCTCCTCGCTGCTGCCGGCGCGCGCTCCTTCCCGGGCACTGTGCTTAGGGCGCGTGCGCGCGCGCTCCCCCTCTCTTAAATGGACCGTGCGCGCCGTCCTAAGGAGTCCCCGGCCAATTGCCGGAGGACCTCCCATATATAAAGCACCTCCTCCAAAATGGAGGTGCCCGAGCAAAGTTGTTGCACAGTATATTACCTCTGCTTCAGCCCTCAGGTCCCGTTGCCAGCCTGACTTCTGTTCCAGTCCGCCAGCCTTCCTACTCTCCAGCCCGACAGTCTGCCTTCCGCTCTACCCGCCAGTCTGTCTATGGGCAAGCCCGCCTGCCTACCAGGAAGCACCTGCCAGTTACCTGCCTGCTACCTGCCGTGCCTGATAGCCTGCTCACCTGGGAGCACTCGCCTGTTACCTGCTAGCCTACCTGGAGGCTCTTGCTGTCACTTGCTGTGACCACCCGTCGGCTAAACCTAGAGACTTCTGCCTGCTTGGCAGTCACTTGCCGTGACCACCTGATAGCCTACCTGGAGGCTCCTGCTGTCACTTGCCGTGACCACCCGTCTGCTAACCCAGAGACTTCAGCCTGCTCTGCCATCACGTGCCGTGACCACCTGTCAGCTAACTCAGAGACTTCTGCCTGCTTGCTGTGTCCATCCGTCATACCGGTCAGTCTCAGCCATCTGACCCGTGGGAGCCACCTGCTCTCTACAAGGTCGTCCCCAGAGTAGCACCTGGTCCCTCTGCTTGGATCTTCCCTGGTCACGGAGTCGTTAGCCGCCGTCCGACCAGGGTCGGTTCGGGTTGATACCTAGTTACGCCCCTCTGGGTCCCTCCTTGCACCTCGGCACAGAGGTTCCACCACCCGGACCCGTTACACTCTTATAGGGAAAGCCCTCTGGTGATTGGCCGGGGACTTTTTAGGACGTCGCTCGCGGCCTCTTTAAGAGGGAGGGAGCGTGCGCGCCCTAAGCACAGAGCCAGGGAAGCTGTGTGCACCAGCAGCAGCGAGGCCGGAAGACGCTGGAGCAGGACCGCGGCGGTAAGGGGGACGGCGTCTCTGCCTGGCAGGGGGCAGAGACGCTGATGCTACATTTACATTTCCAATGCCAATAGTCACACATTTGTTCTATTGAGAGAAACAGAACAGCTTGTGGCTGCAAGTGTGCCATTTTTGTGATCAACCATTTGTATTGGCTTTCTGCAATGTGCAGTCACACAGTGACTGCAGAAATTTCTCTTGAGCCTGGAAAATGCCATTAAGCTTCAGTTCAGTTCAGTAAAAATTATTTTTAAAATGTACTATACATGCTACATGTAATTATTTCTGTCAATACATTATATGGATGCTTTTTACAAAATGATATATTCTTAAATAAATTTCATTGCAGGAAACTGGGGCCCCTATTCTCACAGATGATGTCAGTTTACAAGTTTTTATGGATCACCTGAAGAAATTAGCGGTTTCCAGTGCAGCCTAGATGTTTAAAAAGACATTATGGAGCAATCTTTGTTGATACACTCCTGCATTACATTGGATAATGATACGTTTTAATAAATCTATATAGGCGATATACCTTTAGATATCTTTTTTTATTGCACGATTCAACCTTTAAAACAGAAAACTGTCTTTCCCACAGTATGATCTTGTAAAGCGACTCATTAACAACCGTAATGAATACTTTTACAATGCCAAAAAAGGAGTCAAATATATTATACTTTAGAGGATACAAAGACCAATTGCTTTTATAACAAAACAAGATCAACATAATTAGACTTGGGTTTATTACCCTGAAATGAACGGTCTTTCTTTTATCTTCTTTGCAACAGCCCTGTTCGTTGTAGTTTCAGTTTAACAATTTGCTTCATTCTGATTGTTTTTCTGCTAAATGTCTGATTTGGATTAGTTCTGTAGTGACCACCTATCATCCCGCTTTATTATTCCTTTTTCCTATAAGAATAAACACTTGCCACAATGGGACATTTCTGTTCTATTAATGATCAGAGCTCTTATTGCCATAATGAGCTTTCTTTAAAATTATAGAAAGTTGCTGCGGCATCCTTGGGAGATTGAAAAGTTATTCTGTATTAAATGGTGCCGAAACCCAGGATCTCGGCCACACCCAGATGGGATCCTACCAAACGTGCACTGACAGGAAAAGTGGATCACCATTGGGCCCACAGATGAGCTTGTTACCTGCTCTCACACATCATCCACTTTGTCTGCCAGTAACTGCCTGATCCTGTCTGAGGTACCTATTTTATGTTTTACTTATTGTCCATTCTCCCGAGGATTGTAAAGTTTGGCACCTAATTTACATAAGAATATATATGTTATATTTTGTTGCATACAGTAGTAAGTACTATGTCATTTACTTTGCCTTGATGTTATAGCTTTAATCTTCAATTATTTAACTGGAGCAATTTTTTCTCTGTCTGAAGTGAATCTATGTATACTTATTGAAGTTTTTTACCCCATTTATCACCCACTGGCAAAGGGACAGTATCTCTTACAAAGGGAGAGATGAAGGGTGGCTAGATACAAATTCACATAGAAGCTAAGATAGCTAGTGAAAACTTTGTTTTACTTATATCCATTTCTGTTAACCATACTTTGTCTTTGTTGTACACAGTATAACTGTACTAAATTTTCTTTGTTGATAAGTATAGACCATATTGATATACGTGTTAGGAGTAAAAAATTATAACTTGTTTAAATAAGATTTAAGGTAAAGTTAAATACAGAGTGTGAAATCTTGATACAAGTATTTAATTAAGTCTGTGTATTGTACTTTCTGTATTAAGTAATAGTGACCATAGGTATAAATAAGATAGAAGCAGAATATTGTAAAACCCATAGGTTGGTCTGACAAGACCCAAATTTGTTTTGCTTCCATAGATAATATACAGATCGGTGAATTTACCTAGTACTTGTAAGGAGTCAAAAGATTCCTCATAATAGGAAACTAAATGTGTACAATATTCTGAAGGGAGTCAGATGATATATATGATTAATACCTATGGTAAATCTCAATATATGGAATAGAAGGAGATCTATTCTACCACATCTAACTGGGAAAAGCATACCAGATGTAAAATTGCTAAACAGTATCTCTCCTTGTAGAAATGAGTAAGAGAGAACAATGCATTGTGCCTGGTTAGAAGAAATGTATCTGAACCAGTAATTATTCCTCCTCTACCTACTACTTTACCATCATATGGTATAATTAATAGAACTACATTCCTGAATATGATGGATTGTGATGAACAGATGCTGGCCTGGGTGGCCTAAAGTGTACTCTGGCATACACATGCTGCAGCAGCTGAACCAGCTGGGGCAGATGGTTTACAGCAGACTCCTCAAAATCTGGGCAGCAGGGGAGTTTTATTTGGCAGCGAAACCAAAAGCACCACCCCTATTTGTGGCCATTATTCTGTATGGAGGACTATGTGGAGCCCATTATTCTGTATGGAGGACTATGTGGGGCCATTATTCTGTATGGGGGACTATGTGGGGCCATTATTCTGTATGGAGGACTATGTGGGGCCCATTATTCTGTATGGAGGACTATGTGGGGCCCATTATTCTGTATGGAGGACTATGTGGGGCCCATTATTCTGTATGGAGGACTATGTGGGGCCCATTATTCTGTATGGAGGACTATGTGGGGCCCATTATTCTGTATGGAGGACTATGTGGGGCCCATTATTCTGTATGGAGGACTATGTGGGGCCCATTATTCTGTATGGAGGACTATGTGGGGCCCATTATTCTGTATGGAGGACTATGTGGGGCCCATTATTCTGTATGGAGGACTATGTGGGGCCCATTATTCTGTATGGAGGACTATGTGGGGCCCATTATTCTGTATGGAGGACTATGTGGGGCCCATTATTCTGTATGGAGGACTATGTGGGGCCCATTATTCTGTATGGAGGACTATGTGGGGCCCATTATTCTGTATGGAGGACTATGTGGGGCCCATTATTCTGTATGGAGGACTATGTGGGGCCCATTATTCTGTATGGAGGACTATGTGGGGCCCATTATTCTGTATGGAGGACTATGTGGGGCCCATTATTCTGTATGGAGGACTATGTGGGGCCCATTATTCTGTATGGAGGACTATGTGGGGCCCATTATTCTGTATGGAGGACTATGTGGGGCCCATTATTCTGTATGGAGGACTATGTGGGGCCCATTATTCTGTATGGAGGACTATGTGGGGCCCATTATTCTGTATGGAGGACTATGTGGGGCCCATTATTCTGTATGGAGGACTATGTGGGGCCCATTATTCTGTATGGAGGACTATGTGGAGCCCATTATTCTGTATGGAGGACTATGTGGGGCCCATTATTCTGTATGGAGGACTATGTGGGGCCCATTATTCTGTATGGAGGACTATGTGGGGCCCATTATTCTGTATGGAGGACTATGTGAGGCCCATTATTCTGTATGGAGGACTATGTGGGGCCCATTATTCTGTATGGAGGACTATGTGGGGCCCATTATACTGTATCGAGGACTATGTGGAGCCCATTATACTGTATGGAGGACTATGTAGGCTCATTATACTGTATGGAGGACTATGAGGGGGCCATGATTCTGTATCGAGGACTATTTGGGGGCCATGATTCTGTATGGAGGACTATGTGGGGCTCATTTTACTGTATGGAGGTCTATGTGGGCCCATTATAATGTATGGAGGACTATAAGGGGGCCATTATTCTGTATGGAGGACTATGAGGGGGCCATTATTCTGTATGGAGGACTATGTGGGGTCATTATACTGTATGGAGGACTATGTGGGCCCATTATACTGTATGGAGGACTATGTGGGCCCATTATACTGTATGGAGGACTATGTGGGGGCCATTATACTGTATGGAGGACTATGTGGGGGCCATGATTCTGTATGGAGGACTATGTGGGGGCCATTATTCTGTATGGAGGGCTCTGCTTGGCCATTATTCTGTATAGTGGTTGACCATCGTCTTTGGCCAAGTTTTTCATTTTGGCCCTCTGTGTGTTTGAGATTGACATCCCTGGTTTACAGCCTATAAGGACTAAGTCACCTCCACCTTTTACTATTAAAGATAATAATGATGGCATTAGTCCATAAAGAACTAGCTGATTAGGTCCCCGAAACAAAGAAACCATTGATTGATGATACATATACTAATGTAAGTGCATCTAACTTCATACGGGGTCAGACCAGAGCTAGTAGGGGGAACACCAGAATCCCATACACAAAGGGTATAACTTATGCAAGACTTATTGGGCCAAGAGGACAGTCGCGGAAGATGAAAAAGCAGTGTGCATGGATTTAGTTTTTTGAAATTAACAGGTTGGGGATTATAAGAAGAATCCGAGAAAATCATGGGATCCAATTAATCACCTCTTTCACACCTAACAAATGTACGGCCAAGCTATAATGTAAGTATTACACAATGTATTCATGCCTGATGAAGTAATATCCTAGTTGAAAAAATTGATTATGCCAACACCAAGATTTGTCATTGAAAATGTTATAAATTTGTGAAGATCTGAGGTCGTGGGTTGTAATAATCAACTAGGCAAGTTAACGATGCAACAATATTTTATTCCTTACAACAACTCCAGGTAAATGGCCCCACCTTGTCTCAGTCCACAAGTTTCCCTCAACAGGGCGGTAGTTCCACTGCCTTTGTACCAGGCGATATTCACTGTCTCCCAACTTTTGGTTGGCCCACAGATTTCGTATCTCCAGCCAGTATAGTCTGTATTCATATTCCACGATCCTCCAGATGACAGATAAAATGATAGAAGCACAGGTATCTAGTAACAACAGTCCTTTTAAGAAAGTTTAAATCCAAACGACAAATCCCACAACTGTAGCACGTTTATCCACCCCAGTCCATAACTGATCTCCAACACTCCATAGGCCATCCATCCATCAGTTCCAGGTCCTCAGTCTAGATCCTATCCCTTCTATGTCATTCCCCCAACTCTATGACTAAACATGTGGTTTATCCCTCCCTCCCTGGGATCAGCCTCCTGAATGGGCAGAAGTGTTCACACCCTCTCTCATAAACATTTGATTTTAGCTCAAAAAGTGAAAAATATTTCATAAGCCCATCACTGGTGACTGCATGTAAGACCCCCTATGGTGACGGCTCCCCTGGGTCTACCATTCCCATCATGTGACTAGTGGCTGTTAGAACAATGGCTTAAGGTTCCTGCACATACTGACGAGCAAGTGAAACATTAATAAAACACAGCCAGCAAATCTCTAATAAAACACAATAAGATCGATGGAACTGGTGCTCCGTGCTGGAAAAAGTCTCCCTCATAGCCGTGGACTTGGCTCCACGTGCATTGGTTTAATCATTTTAGAACTAGGCCAGCTCCTCAGAAAATGTATTATAATTACAAAGAAGGGATTCTAAAAACAGGTGAAAAATTGAAAACAGTAGGCGTTACTGGGTGTCCAAATTCTCTTACTTTAACAGGTTCAGCCATGGTAACTATTGATCCCATAACTACTGAACAATCTTTTTTGTTATCAGCAGATGCCCTGATAAATCTTCTGGGACCGGACTGTTGTGTAAGCTAAACTGTATCATCTATTGCACCCCTGATGGAGTACATTTACAAACAAACCATAAATTGGGCCTCCATAAGTAACATCCAACAGGGGTCTACAGAATCTGTTAAGAGAATATCATCACCAATTCTGTCAATTCGTAAAAGATCAAAGTGGTGAGAAAGATTTGCTTTAAGTGCCTTTAGTTGTTACAATACTTGAACAAAGTAATAGATGGGTTAACCAAGCATCTGAGGGCCTAATTAGCTACCCAGGTGCTGTACCGGAAACAATTGGAGTTCAGAGCCATTTTACATGCGCTTTACATTCATGAGAAAAATATTGAGTCAGTACGTAAATGAAGGGAGTAGAAATTAATGCAATTACAGTTTGCAGCTACTGAACTCACTGTTACGAGAGCGCAATCCGCTCCATCCTCACAGTCCTCTTCAACTAGGGGTAAACGGGGGACTAATGATCTTATAGGTTATAATTGTAACAAGAAAGGACATATTGCAAAATACTGTAGAACACATGGGGAAGAAATGGTAGAGGGTGCAGCAGAGCAGGCTCCACTAGAGGTAAATGAATTAATCATGTGTACTCCTGATTTTTTTTTTTTTTTTTTTTTACAAATGTCTGAATCATCAAATGTAATTTGATATTTTTAACTACTCTTATACGCCTTTTCAAATGTGGACATGAATGTAAACGAACAAACATTTTGGCCAATTCTAATTTGTTTAGAATTTCAAGGTTTGGAAAACTTGTCATTGGTTGTGTTCCAGATCAACTTTTTTCATCTATCAGTATCCGTACAGTGGTGGCCAAAAGTATTGGCACCCCTGCAATTCTGTCAGATAATACTCAGTTTCTTCCTGAAAATGATTGCAATCACAAATTCTTTGGTATTATTATCTTCATTTAATTTGTCTTCAATGAAAAAAACACAAAAAGAATGGTCCTAAAGCCAAATTGGATATAATTCCACACTAAACCTAAAAAAGGGGGTGGACAAAAGTATTGGCACTGTTTGAAAAATCATGTGATGCTTCTCTAATTCGTGTAATTAACAGCACCTGTAACTTACCTGTGGCACCTAACAGGTGTTGGCAATAACTAAATCACACTTGCAGCCAGTTAACATGGATTAAAGTTGATTCAACCTCTGTCCTGTGTCCTTGTGTGTACCACATTGAGCATGGAGAAAAGAAAGAAGACCAAAGAACTGTCAGAGGACTTGAGAAACCAAATTGTGAGGAAGCATGAGCAATCTCAAGGCTACAAGTCCATCTCCAAAGACCTGAATGTTCCTGTGTCTTCCGTGCGCAGTGTCATCAAGAAGTGTAAAGCACTGTGGCTAACCTCCCTAGATGTGGACGGAAAAGAAAAATTGACGAGAGATTTCAACGCAAGATTGTGCGGATGGTGGATAAAGAACCTCGACTAACATCCAAACAAGTTCAAACTTCCCTGCAGTCCGAGGGTACAACAGTGTCAACCCGTACTATCCGTCGGCGTCTGAATGAAAAGGGACTGTATGGTAGGATACCCAGGAAGACCCCACTTCTTACCCCGAGACATAAAAAAGCCAGGCTGGAGTTTGCCAAAACTTACCTGAGAAAGCCTAAAACGTTTTGGAAGAATGTTCTCTGGTCAGATGAGACAAAAGTAGAGCTTTTTGGGAAAAAGCATCAACATAGAGTGTACAGGAAAAAAAAAGAGGCATTCAAAAAAAAGAACACGGTCCCTACAGTCAAACATGGCGGAGGTTCCCTGATGTTTTGGGGTTGCTTTGCTGCCTCTGGCACTGGACTGCTTGACCGTGTGCATGGCATTATAAAGTCTGAAGACTACCAACAAATTTTGCAGCATAATGTAGGGCCCAGTGTGAGAAAGCTGGGTCTCCCTCAGAGGTCATGGGTCTTCCAGCAGGACAATGACCCAAAACACACTTCCAAAAGCACTATAAAATGGTCTGAGAGAAAGCACTGGAGACTTCTAAGGTGGCCAGCAATGAGTCCAGACCTGAATCCCATAGAACACCTGTGGAGAGATCTCAAAATGGCAGTTTGGAGAAGGCACCCTTCAAATATCAGGGACCTGGAGCAGTTTGCCAAAGAAGAATGGTCTACAATTCCAGCAGAGCATTGTAAGAAACTCATTGATGGTTACCGGAAGCGGTTGTTCGCAGTTATTTTGGCTAAAGGTTGTGCAACCAAGTATTAGGCTGAGGGTGCCAATACTTTTGTCTGGCCCATTTTTGGAGTTTTGTGTGAAATGATCAATGATTTGATTTTGGCTTCATTCTCTTTTGTGTTTTTTCCTTGCAAGCAAATTAAATGAAGATAATACCAAAGAATTTGTGATTGCAATCATTTTAAGGAAGAAACGGAGTATTATCTGACAAAATTGCAGGGGTGCCAATACTTTTGCCCACCACTGTATCATGTAACCACTAATTTGACTTCCTCTCATAAGGCATTTTTAACACTCAACGTCGGGAAATAATTGCAGGAAGCCACAATTGTTTTTGTTTAATGTGAATAATTTTTGTAATTTTAAATGAAACTGGGCTTCTGTGATTTGTAACCTGTGTTTTTGGTGATTTTCTTTTTACTGTCTCACGCTAGGACTCATTCACACGTCCTTGTTTAAACATATATGTGAAACAATGCTACCATGTCATCAATGTCCATATTTACCATCAGTGTGTGGTCAGTCTGTCTGTTTTTACCATCAGTGTGACATCAGTGTTTGGTCAGTGTGACTTCAGTGTTTTCACAGATGGATAAATTATAAAGCTTCTCAATGTTAAATACGGAAAGCACACGGATGTCACACAAATGCCTTCCCTGTGCTGTACTTCTTTTACCATGGACACATATACTTGTATTGGCATTTTTCATCCATGATACCGAAGAAAAATGGACATGTGACTAGCACCATAGACTATAATGGGTACGTGTTGCATCCATTAAAAACACTGATAGAACACACATGTGCAACATGGACGTCTGAATGAGGCCTTAGTAGACACAATGACACATTCAGCAGAGACTACAGAAGCATGTCTCACATCATCGGGCTGGATCCCTACATTACTTGCAATATCACTAGTAGGTACATAATAATCGTAGCTGCAGAAGGTGTAACTGCGACCTGGGGCCCGCCGACACCAATTTCACCTGGATGTGCATCCTTGGAAGCACATTCAGGTGAAATGTATTGCAGCGCAGGCAGTGACGTCATGTGCTGCCCGTACTGGCATGCCGATGTCATGACGCCACACAGCGTGGGAGAAGGTGAGTAGAATAGTTTATTTTTAAAATGTGCTGAAGAAGAACAGAAGGGGCCCAGCATGGGGGGACATTATACCGGGACAGGGGACAATATGCCGGGACGGAGGACTTTATACCAGCATGGGGGACATTATACCGGGACAGGGGACATTATACCAGGACGGAGACATTATACCAGCATGGGGAACATTATACCAGGATGGTGGACTGTGAAGAATATTCAAGATATAATCCCAGGTCAATCATTGTGCCTTGTTTGGCGGGGGAATATAGTGGTCTACAATGTACAGCTGTAATCGGACACTTCTGCAGCTAAAGAAGAAGGGAGGTGGCTGAGAGACAGTGAGTGACAAAACCCCCACCTTCTGCTGTGGAGCTGCCACAGGAAGACCCCCTGTGGACCCCAGCCATGCTTCATGTCCTTTGTTTCAGACAAGTATAATTCAATACAGAGTTATGGGAATACGATACATCCCAGCAATACACCAAATAGATTTTCGTAATCACACAAACATTAGAAATGTCACCCTAGCTTCCAGTACAGTCTAGCGCGTAGGGTTTGGGAGATACACGACACAGCCTTTCGGAAACCCCTAGGACCACTGTGTTTGGTCTCCCTGCGTAGCAGGGGCCAGGCTGGATCCGATGACGCCAGAACCGGCTCCCTAGGACTGTCCAGTAAGTAAGTATAGCCCATTTTAGTTTTTGGAGATTTTAGTTGAGAGACCAGGGGTGGAGATTTAGGTTCAGCCAGGGGTCAGGAGGGGGAGTGACCCAGAGAGGTTAAGAGCTCCAGCAGCCATAGCCCAGTGTCTTTTTCCTGGGTGGTTGTGACAACACATCGTGTGAGAGAAGTCCTGCAACAAAGGGGACCACCAGCCTCCCATGTGGCAGCCCCTCTCCCACAAGCCAGGCCTTCCATCTGAGTGGTAACTGACTCTTAATAACTGCTTATATCTTTAGTACCACTACTATTGTGTTTGCATCTCTGACCATTATGTATGTATAACCCTTATGTATATAGTGTATTGTTTAGTGTGCCCTTAAGGCGATTAAATATATATTTTAACCTTGGGCTGCTCTTTTATCTCGATCCACGAACTCTCACGTTCGTGGTTCGGTCCAACGAACACACTACCGGGCTGGTTTCTGGCCCGATATTCTTCGGTCCTAGCGGAAACTATATCTAATAGAAACTGGTGGCAGCTCTAGCAGGCCAACAAGGTTCCGCTTGACTGGGGTAAGTGAAAGGGTCTCTCAGGGGTGTGAGCAATTATGATGGCACGTCAGTGACTGAGTGGGCCACCTCTTCTCACTCCCGGTGCATTCCTTTACCCATGTGGACAGGAGGTGTCTGTGTAGAACGGTACTAATCTGACCGTACGCATCCTCGAGGGGGTGCAGAACGCCACGTTAGTACAAAGGGCAGATCCATATCACGTGATCCGTCTGACGTCATTGTGACGAGGTGTGGATCCTTCACAAGTGGTGGCAGCGGTGGGATTCTGCGGGGTCTCTCTGGTGCCATTCCTCACAGGGACATTATAGCAGGATGGGGGATATTATATCAGGAAGGGTCCAGGACGGGGGGAAATATTATAGCATGGGGCCCAGGATTGGGGGCATTATTACTGGAAGGGGCCCAGGATGGGGGAGGTTATTACAAAGAGCCAGGACTGGGGACATTACTATAGAAGTTTATTGAATGGTCATGAAGTAACTATTGCAGGAAAATACAAACTACGTGAAAAAGTTGCAGGAAAAGAGTCAATTAGTCCATTTTCATTCCATACTGAATACCAGGAAATATCAAAAACAAAGCGGCTTTATTTTAAACATGACATACCAAAGAGAGACAAAAACTGGGCATCAAAAACGTGATAAAACACATGTAAAAAGAGAAAAGAAAGTTAATCTACTTAATTGGTGCAGAAATGATGCAGAAAATCTGCAGCATCAAAACCTCACCAAATACTCATCATGGCAACTTAACCTGATACTGTTTTCATTTAGATTTATAGATCGTTTTTATGCATTTTACCTATTTTTTTGTTTTGAGGATCGGACGTGTTTTCTTCCATTATCTGATCATCAAAGGAAGAAATCCAGCCTTTTGTGTGTTCAGTAATGTGTATCTCCATATTTGGTTTGTGACTTCCCAACTTTTTCACAGCTTACTTCTCCTCTTCACACGATCCATTGCTCCCAATGCTAAAACAAAACATAGAATATTCAGTATTAGGAACATGTGAGTATTTCCTTATATATCTCAGATCTGTCAGTGATTTATCATACAGAGGGTGGGGTCTGTACCTGAGTTGCCAACTTGAAACTTACAGATAATCTGTAAAAAGCAGGTATTTTTCTTCTGCCATCCATTGTGGCCAGCAGAAAAAAAGCACAATCTGTGATTTTTAACATTTTTTCCCGCAGTGTGCACTGCGCATGCACTAAGGAGGCTGCCATGCGCAGTACAAACAGTACATCTGCCTCTGAAATGTGTGTGTGTCTATAACTGACTGTGATATATATTATATGCTGTGAACTCCACACTATATAGTATATATACATATTATGGAGGCTGTATACAGGGGCTGATGAGCGATATACTGCATATGGAGGCTGTACACAGGGGCTGAGGAGTGATATACTGCATATGGAGGCTGTACACAAGGGCTGAGGAGTGATATACTGCATATGGAGGCTGTACACAGGGGCTGAGGAGTGATATACTGCATATGGAGGCTGTACACAAGGGCTGAGGAGTGATATACTGCATATCGAGGCTGTATAAAAGGACTGAGGATTGATATACTGCATATGGAAGTGAAGGGCAGATAAGTGATTTACTGCATATGGAGGCTGTACACAGGCTGAGGAGTGATATACTGCATATGGAGGCTGTACACAGGCTGAGGAGTGATATACTGCATATGGAGGCTGTACACAGGCTGAGGAGTGATATACTGCATATGGAGGCTGTACACAGGGGCTGAGGAGTGATATACTGCATATGGAGGCTGTAGACAGGGGCTGAGGAGTGATATACTGCATATCGAGGCTGTATAAAAGGACTGAGGATTGATATACTGCATATGGAAGTGAAGGGCAGATAAGTGATTTACTACTTATGGAGGCAGTATACAGGAGCTGAGGAACATGTACTACATATGGAGACTGTATACCGGGGCTGAGGAGTGATATACTGCATATGGCGGCTGTATACAGAGGCTAAAGCTGAGAGGCTAAGGAGTGATGGACTACATATGTAGGCAGTATAAAGTGGCTGATGAGTGATTGTATTGTATATGGAGGCTGTATACAGGGGCTGTGGATAATTTGGAAGAAGATTTTGGAAGGGCAAAAACAGAATAGTTACATAAGTGAGGTGAGGCGATGGGCCAGTCTATAGAAGTGCATTTTTAGGGCACGCTTAAAACTGGGGGTATTGGGAATTAATCAAACTGTTCTGAGTAGTGCATTCCAGATAACTGGCGCAGCTTGCAAAAAGCTCATCTCCCGGCTGCATCGCCGCTGACCTCTGTGCAGAGCGGTGTTTAAACTTGGCGGCCGCGACCAATCAGCGAACCGTGTTAGTGAGGACTGGAGAGCGTGTTTAAATTTGGCGCCAATATCGCGGCCGCGACCAATCAGCGAATCGTATTACTGAGGACCAGGCAGCGGAGCTGCCTGTGCGGGTACTTCCGCTGCGAGGAGCCAGGAGATGGTCGGCTGCTCGCAGCTGAAGTATCCCGACCGGCGGCGCTGGTCCCCGGTCCTCCCTTCACACTTGCCGTCAGGAAATCAGCGGCCCAAGACGGTAGCCGCATGGAGGTCAGTGGCGCCGCCCGTCGGGGTACTTGCGCTAGCGCCGCTCATCTCCCGGCTGCATCGCCGCTGACCTCCGTCCGGCAGATGAGCCGCTAACGGCCGCCATCTTTTTCTGAAATCCAGCATCGCTGATTGGCCGCGGCCGGACCAATCAGCGACGCGGGATTTCCTGGACAGAAGGACAGACAGACACACGGTATAAGCCAATTATATACAGTACAGACCAAAGGTTTGGACACATCTTCTCATTTAAAGATTTTTCTGTATTTTCATGACTTTGAAAATTGTACATTCACACTGAAGGCATCAAAACTATGAATTAACACATGTGGAATTATATACTTAACAAAAAAGTGTGGAACAACTGAAAATATGTCTTATATTCTAGGTTCTTCAAAGTACCCACTTTTTGCTTTGATGACTGCTTTGCACACTCTTGGCATTCTCTTGATGAGCTTCAAGAGGTAGTCACCGGAAATGGTCTTCCAACAATCTTGAAGGAGTTCCCAGAGATGCTTAGCACTTGTTGGCCCTTTTGCCTTCACTCTGCGGTCCAGCTCACCCCAAACCATCTCGATTGGGTTCAAGTCTGGTGACTGTGGAGGCCAGGTTATCTGGAGTAGCACCCCATCACTCTCCTTCTTGGTCAAATAGCCCTTACACAGCCTGGAGGTGTGTTTGGGGTCATTGTCCTGTTGAAAAATAAATGATAGTCCAACTAAACGCAAACCGGATGGAAGAGCATGCCGCTGCAAGATGCTGTGGTAGCCATGCTGGTTCAGTATGCCTTCAGTTTTGAATAAATCCCCAACAGTGTCACCAGAAAAGCACCCCCACACCATCACACCTCCTCCTCCATGCTTCACGGTGGGAACCAGGCATGTAGAGTCCATCCGTTCACCTTTTCTGCGTTGAACAAAGACACGGTGGTTGGAACCAAAGATCTCAAATTTGGACTCATCAGACCAAAGCACAGATTTCCACTGGTCTAATGTCCATTCCTTGTGTTCTTTAGCCCAAACAAGTCTCTTCTGCTTGTTGCCTGTCCTGAGCAGTGGTTTCCTAGCAGATATTTTACCATGAAGGCCTGCTGCACAAAGTCTCCTCTTAACAGTTGTTGTAGAGATGTGTCTGCTGCTAGAACTCTGTGTGGCATTGACCTGGTCTCTAATCTGAGCTGCGATTAACCTGCGATTTCTGAGGCTGGTGACTCGGATAAACTTATCCTCAGTAGCAGAGGTGACTCTTGGTCTTCCTTTCCTGGGGCGGTCCTCATGTGAGCCAGTTTTTTTGTAGCGCTTGATGGTTTTTGCAACTGCACTTGGGGACACATTCAAGTTTGCCCAATTTTTCGGACTGACTGACCTTCATTTCTTAAAGTAATGATGGCCACTCGTTTTTCTTTACTTAGCTGCTTTTTTCTTGCCATAATACAAATTCTAACAGTCTATTCAGTAGGACTATCAGCTGTGTATCCACCTGACTTCTGCACAACACAACTGATGGTTCCAACCCCATTTATAAGGCAAGAAATCCCACTTATTAAACCTGACAGGGCACACCTGTGAAGTGAAAACCATTTCCGGTGACTACCTCTTGAAGCTCATCAAGAGAATGCCAAGAGTGTGCAAAGCGGTCATCAAAGCAAAAGGTGGCTACTTTGAAGAATCTAGAATATAAGACATATTTTCAGTTGTTTCACACTTTTTTGTTAAGTATATAATTCCACATGTGTTAATTCATAGTTTTGATGCCTTCAGTGTGAATGTACAATTTTCAAAGTAATGAAAATACAGAAAAATCTTTAAATGAGAAGGTGTGTCCAAACTTCTGGTTTGTACTGTATATTAGATTGCTGTAAATTTGTATCCAAAAGAGGTTTATCAATCAGCAATAATGTGTCTCCAAGCAACAGGTTCCTTTTTTTTTAATTGGGTAAGAAAATACAATTGTAATAAAACAATTTTGAGGCTTAAGTACACAAAACAGTACTGCTCATATGTGAAAGCCATATGGATGCCATATAGATTCATCTGAAAATTGTGCTAGTAAGTTCATTGTCTACCTGATAAACAGTGAAGCCATAACATATACTGTATGTTGGTCCATCAAGGTCATTGTGTAAATGGATAGAGGAGCAGATTTACAATGTCCAAAATCCCACAAGAAGTGTGGCAGGAGCATGAAGACACATTATGCCACCCCACAACTTACATCAATCCTTGGAGTAGGACCAATGTGACATTGTTTCTTGAAGGCCTCTTTACCAACACAGTCCAGATGGAGACTGGAGGCTGGAGTGAAGCAACATAGGCTGGAATTGTGGTCTATTCTCTATCGGTGAGTCGCGCTTTTATCCTGGACGCAATGATAGCTGCAGACTATGCGCTTCATACAGCTGTCAAAATCCACTCCACACCTGACATTGTCAAGTCAAAAGGATGCAAAAAAACATGTAGGAACCTTGCAAAAATGCTTAAAACTATCTTCAAATCACTTCAAAAGTGAGTTAGATCTGAAAATCTTATCCAAAAAATCCATGGAATATTGATTTCTCTAAAAAAAAAAACCATACTGGATTTTTCTGCCACACAGAAAGTCTCTGTGAACATCCCCATAACGCACACTAAGTGATGGCACCTCCACCCCTCGCCTTGCACTTCAGCAATGAAAATTATATCAAAAGTAGGCTATGAAAAAGTAGGGGCCTGATCCTGGTATAGAGTGAGGAGTAATTGCCCATGCAATGTGACTGCCTTTACAATGTTATGAAAACTTAGATGACTGTAGGTCCTTAAAGGAGATGTCTGGGAATATGGTATTGCTCATCTATGAATAGGTCCTCCATATCAGAAGGATGGGGGTCCACTTTCCAGCACCCCCAGTAATCAGCTGTTATCAGCTACTAGGAATTTATCTTCAGAACCTCAAAGCACGTTCTACACATTGAATGTAGTTGATATGTTCAACTCCTTTCTATGTCTACATCTGGCTTCGGCCTGACCTTGTAAGAGCTGATCGGTGGGGGTGCCTTAAGTTGGAGCACCCACCCTTCTATGATCATTAATATCATGTGCCCAGACAACTCATTTTAGTGTATTTCTCCCTGTTAGGCTGTGTGCCCACGATGCGTTTTTTAAGCGTTTCCGCAGCAGCAAAAAAGCTGCAGAAACAGTTTAAAAACACATGGTAGAAGGTCTGCCATGTTCCCCAATGATGATCCGCATGCGCTGGGCACATGCTGCGGAAATTTCCGCTGCGGATTATCATTGCGGGAAAAAAAGCAGCACTACCAATTATTTTGCGGAAGTGCTGCATTTTCGCCGCCATTGACTTGCATTAGATCGCATGGATTACGCATCACTGTATATGTAGATGCGCATTCCATTCGTTCTAATGTGCGGATGGTACCCGGGTCTAGAGAAGAGGAGACTCTCCTCCGGACCTGGGTACCATAGAAAAGTGTAAAAAAAGAATAAAATAAAAAATAAATATATACTTACCTTCTGGCGGCCCGCGCTGCGCTCCTCCTTGCTTGCCGGCAGTTTGCGATGTACTGAAGGACCTGCGCTGACGTCAGAGTCATGTGGCGGGTTACGCGACACTGACGTCTTCAGGTCCTTCAATCTACCGCTGCCGGCAGCCGGTGAAGCAAGACAGCGCGGGCCATCGGAAGGTAAGTATAGATTTATTTTTTTATATTCTCTCGGGTCACACTATATAAATCCATGCTGTTTGCATGGATTTATATAGTGTGACCAAGTTGACAAGCACTTTCCAAGTAATGCTAAAATCGCTTGGAAAGTGCTTGTCATCCCGCATGCGGAAATGCATGTGAAGAACGCTTCACATCCACATGTCCCTGGCAGGAAAACGCATGTACAATCTGCAAGTACAATCTGCAAGTACAATCCGCATGCGTTTTTTTCTGCCAGGGAAATGCAGAAACGCTCAGAAAAAAATCCTGAGCATTTCTGCATCGTGGGCACATAGCCTAAAAGCCTTATATTTATATCAGCACTTACTTGGCTTCCTCCATGTTCTGTATCAACGTAACGAGGCATGGGGAAACGAGAGTAAAGGATCTCCTGTCCATCGTCAACAGGGGCCTGAAGCAAATGTCGAAAATTCTCATACTCAGGCATATCTTGATAGCCTGCTTTCCTCCACTGTGCAATAGTCTAGATTAAACCAGGACAAGGAGAAGAAGTTAACTAAAAATATTGACAATATGAATTAAACACAAAACTGATAGATGCAAAAATATTCCATTAGTGCATATGACAAGAGTCAAACTTACCTCACCATGATAAATAAGGATCTGGAAAATGTGTCCATCAGAAGGATCCTATCTGGTAGAATGCTGGTGCTATCGAGCAATACAGGCTGTAAAAACAAGGAATCATTTATTTGCATGAATGAGTTTTCAAGAAACTTGATACATTACATATAGAGTGTATATTAAAGATGCACTCCCGTTAATTATTTTACTAAATGTGTGTATATATGCATGTAATGTAGTGTGAGTGTATTAATATACTCGCCTATCGCCACCTTCCCCAGCTTCCAGTTCCATTCTGCTCCTCTTCTCAGTGATGTCACCAATCGCCACCTTCTGCGGTATTCAGCTTACAGATCCGTTCTGCTCCTCTTCTCAGCGACGTCACTTCATACTTCAGACTCTCCGGCTTATTCCATCTCTATGTATGAGACAGAACTCTCTTTTATAAAGGAAGCATTCTGACACTCCATAGGCTTACATTGTAAAAGCCACTTCCGTGTCACGCAGAGCTCAATGTGAGCCGGAGAGCTTGCAGAGCAGTAACATCACTGAGAATAGGAGCGGAATGGCGCTGGAGGCCAGAGAAGGTGGCTTTAGGTGAGTATATTAACACCCAAACTACACTACATACACAGATTTAGTTAAAAAAAAAAAAAAAAAAACTTCATGGGAGGGCTTCTTTAAAACAGTGTTACACACCTGTCCCAGGTCTGGACTCTGCTTCCTACACCCCAGGTGCGCTAAACTTTCTTGTTCTGCATGTTGAGCTTTGCAAGTATCCTGATGTGCTCCCATGTGTTGAATTTCCTAGGCCTATATAAGGCCTACCAAGAAACACACCCCGTGTCTTGGTATTAAGAATTTTACTTTGTCTATGCACAGCTCTCTGTCTCTGGTCTCCAGGATGTCTCCTGTATGCCTGCAGCTTCCAGAACCTCTGTTACTTGTTCAAAGTCTTCTATGGCATCTGCTGTCTGCGTTCACCAGGATGTCTCCTCTCTGCCTGTGGCTTCCAGTACCTCTGCTATCTGTCTGCATTTCCTGTGTGTTTCAACTGCCTGCTGCACTGATGCCTGTGACCCCTACAGTCCTGCTCATCGTTATTGGCACCCATGAAGTTTAAGTACATAATGTGGAATATCTCCTGAAAAAAATGAATCAATTGAAACAGTATTTTTGTATAGAGACTCGTGTTTAATACAAAAGAGCAAATGATAACCAATAATTTAAAGCAAAAACCAATGGGAGGGAAAATAGGAAAACCTAAAGCTTGCTGTGTCACTGGTATTGGCACCCTTTACATTAATTTAGTATGGAAACACATTTTGACTCGCCTGTGGTAAATCACAAAAGAGATTTACCTGTGATTAATTGTTGGTGCCCATGTGACATGAATTAGCCAATGAATGATGACTTCAGTGTTTTAAAAAGCCACATGGTAGGCCCTGTTCCTTTGTCACAATGGTGAAGACAATGGAGCTATCTGAGGACATCAGAATTGCTATTATTAGCAAACACAAGACTTCCAAAGGGTATAAGGCCATCTCCAAAGACCTTGGTATCCTAGTTTCAACAGCGCACAATGTTATTAAGAAGTTTGCCAAGCATGAAACCGTCAAGAACCTCTCTGGACGTGGGGGAAAAAGGAAAATTGACGAGATGTCTTTGAAGGTTGATGCGAATGGTGGAAAAAAAACACCACGTCAAACATCCAAAGACCTGAAGGCCAACCTGGAATGGTCTGGGGTCATGGTTTCAACAAGTAACATACGCCGCACACTAAACCAAGCAGAGCTTTATGGGCAAAGGGCAAGGAAGAAACCATTGCTGAAGAAAAGGCATCAAAAGGAACGACCGATCTTTGCCAAAGAGTACCTTGACAAAGCACAATCCTTCTGGAAAAATGTTCTGTGGACAGATGAAACAAAAATAGAGCTTTTTGGCAATGCAAAGCAACAGTTTGTTTACAGATGGCGCAATGGGAAGCTTATAAGGAATAGAACACATTACCAACAGTCTAGCATTGTGGAGGATCCATAATGCTGCGGTATTGGAGGCCTTGACCGTATCACAGGAATCATGAAATCAGATAATTATCAAGACATTTTAGAGTGAAATGTCCTACCCAGTATAAGAAAACTTGGTCATGGGTCCTCCAGCAAGACAATGACCCAAAGCAAACATCCAAAAGTACACAGGAATCGTTGAAAAAGGAAAGATGGACTGTTTAAAAATGGCAAGAAATGAGTCCCGACTTCAATCCCATTAAAAATCTGGGGTGAGCTGAAATCTGCCATTGGGAAAAAGATCCCTGCAAACATTCAAGAGCTTAAACAAACTGCAAAGGAAGAATGGGAGAAAATTCCAGCTGGGAAGTGTAAGAAATTTATAGATGGCTACAAGAAACGTTTGGAGGCTGTCAGCAATGCCAAAGGGGATGCAACCAAGTATTAATTAGGGATGCTTTTATTGCTGCACATGCTGTTTATTCTGTTAGTTTTTCAACTTCCATGTTGCAATTTCAAAGAAGAATGTTTTATTGTTGCATTACTTAGGACCACTAATTAAAAAATCCTGAGGACATAACTTTGGTACATTTCCATTTATTTCTGAAAATATTGTACAGTCTGTGAAAAAATGAAGGGGTGCCAATAATGGTGAGCAGCATTGTATGACCACCCGGACCTTGGTCTTCGAGGATCCACCTCACCTAATGAGCACTTGACAAGCAGATCCATCACCAGATTTCCTAATACAAAACTGCATACGTTACGGAATAGATTACCTAAACCTTATAAGATGATGTATGCCAGAATGGCTGCATAATCTTTTATGAAAGTTTAATATGTTCTCTGCCCACTGAACCTGTCTGACTGTGTCCACCTGCTGCTGCTGAAACCTCACACTGCTAAGTACAAGCTGCAGTTGTCTGTCAGGTTGGGTGGGTGGAGTGTGCATATGCTTGTACTCATTAGCTATTTCATTCTACAGCTGGACTCATAAATTACTCATCAGAATTATTAAGCCAGTCTGAAATAGATTTTAAAAGTAAGTATCACACTTAAAATATCTAATAATGTAAAAGTGTAATGTCAATTGCTGACAGATCCGCTTTCACTATGCACAACCAGACCCAGTCTTCCATAAGAAGCTACATTTTGCCTGTTCTTAAATCACATCTCAGGGACAGTAAAAGCATGTTAGGAATTCCTGCATATACAGTCATGGCCAAAAGTATTGAGAATGAGACAAATAGTAATTTTTCCAAAGTTTACTGCTTCATTTTTTGTAATGGCAATTTGCATATACTCCTGAATGTCAAAGAGTGATCAGCTTAACAGCAATTACTGTACTTGCAAAGTCAATATTTGCCCAGAAAATGAACTTTAACCCCCAAAACACATTTCAACATCATTGCAGTCCTGCCTTAAAAGGAGCAGCTAACATCGTTTTAGTGATTGATCCATTAACACAGGTGTGGGTGTTGATGAGGACAGGGCTGGCGATCAATCAGTCATGATTAAGTAAGAATGACATCACTGGACACTTTAAAAGGAGGCTGGTTCTTGGTATCATTGTTTCTCTTCAGTTAACCATGGTTAGCTCTAAAGAAACACGTGCAGCCATCATTGCACTACACAAAAATGGCCTAACAGGGAACAGTATCGCAGCTACAAAGATTGCACCTCAGTCAACAATCTATCGCATCATCAAGAACTTCAAGGAGAGAGCTTCCATTGTTGTCAAAAAGGCTCCAGGGCGCCCAAGAAAGACCAGCAAGCACCAGGACCGTATCCTAAAACTGTTTCAGCTGCGGGATCGGACTACCAGCAGTACCGAGCTTGCTCAGGAATGGCAGCAGGCTGGTGTGAGTGCTTCTGCACGCACTGTGAGGCGGAGACTCTTTGAGCAAGGGCTGGTTTCAAGGAGGGCAGCAAAGAAGCCACTTCTCTCCAGAAAAAACATCAGGGACCGACTGATATTCTGCAAAAGGTACAGGGAGTGGACTGCTGAGGACTGGGGCAAAGTCATTTTCCCTGCTGAATCCCCTTTTCGATTGTTTGGGACATCTGGAAAACAGCTTATTCGGAGAAGAAGAGGTGAGCGCTACCACCAGTCTTGTCTCATGCCAACTGTAAAGCATCCTGAAACCATTCATGTGTGGGATTGCTTCTCAGCCAAGGGAATCGGCTCACTCACAGTCTTGCCTAAAAACACAGCCATGAATAAAGAATGGTACCAGAATGTCCTCCAAGAGCAACTTCTCCCAACCGTCCAAGAGCAGTTTGGCGCCCAACAATGCCTTTTCCAGCATGATGGAGCACCTTGCCATAAAGCAAAGGTGATAACTAAATGGCTCATGGAACAAAACAGAGATTTTGGGCCCATGGCCTGGAAACTCCCCAGATCTTAATCCCATTGAGAACTTGTGGTCAATCATCAAGAGACGGGTGGACAAACAAAAACCAACAAATTCTGACAAAATGCAAGCATTGATTATGCAAGAATGGACTGCTATCAGTCAGGATTTGGTCCAAAAGTTGATTGAGAGCATGCTAGGGAGAATTACAGAGGTCTTGAAGAAGAAGGGGCAACACTGCAAATATTGACTTGCTGCATTAACTCATTCTAACTGTCAATATAACCTATTGGTACTCATAATATGATTGCAATTATATTTCTGTATGTGATATAAACATCAGACAAACACTAATAAAAACCAGAGGCCAGCAGATCATGTGAAAATATAATTTTGGTGTCATTCTCAATACTTTTGGCCATGACTGTATAGTGTTAAATGTATATAAATGTTCAGTAGAGTTATACACTATATGGACATAAATATTAGGACACACAAAGGGGCGTACATAGAAATAAGGGGGCCCTATAATAGAAGTTCTAATCCCCCCAAAAAATAAAAAAATTGGTGAGGCACAGAAGAGCATACCTCACAACTCTGCAGCCCTTACAGAGTAATTTTCCTCCTTTTGAAGCCCTAGATTCTAGATTCCCCTTTCATTGCCTCCTTAAAGTATGATGCCAATAAAAGTACCCCCAAACTCAATATGATACCCACACAGTGAATTCCCACACAGCACCCTCCAGATGCACAGTATGATGACCCTGCGGTATCCACCCGGAAAAGTATGGTGACCCCAATACAGTATGATGCCCCAACTGTGACCCCAACAGAGCAATCCAAACAATATCATGGCCCTCACAGAGAATGACAGACCCCAAACAAACCTCCACACTGTATAATGGCCCCTACTAGCTCTCCAAACAATTTAATGCCCCCACAAAGCCCTCCAACAGTATAATGGCTCCCACATAGCCATTCAAACAGTATAATAGCTGCCATATAGCCCTCCAAACTGTATAATAGACCTCACATAGCTATCCAAATAGTATAATGACCCCCACATAGCCCTGCAACAAAATAATGGCCCCCTTATAGCCCCCCAAACAGTAATGCCACCCCCCACATAGCCTTGCAAACAGTAATGCACCCCTACCCTCCACATAGCCCTCCAAACCGTAGAATGCCCACTTCCCTACATAGCCTTCCAAACTGTATAATGGGCCCCACATAGCCTTACATGTAATATATTGGCCCCACATAGTCTTCCATATAATATACTGGGTCCCACATAGCCCTCCATAAAATATCATGGTCCCCATATTGCCCTCCATATAATATAATGGCCTCCATAAGTACTTGACTAGAAATTAAATTAAATCCTCACCTCTCCCCATTCCCCGCTGCTCCGGTCTCCTCAGCGTGTCTTCTGCAGCTCTGCACTGCTCGGCACAGCGGGCACGTTATAGTGACGTCATCGTGCCTGCTGCGCTGAGACATCAGATGCATCATTGTTTTCAACTGTATCGGTATCCTGGATGAAAGTGTGATGCTGGGAAAGGAACGGGGTGGGAGATAGTACTGGCTCTGGGCCCCCTGCGGACCCCATAGCTGTCATGTGGCCTGACGCTATTGGCGGTACACCACTGGACACACATCATAATTATTGAATTCATGTTTTCAACTCAGTCCTCCTTTCACAAGGTTACAATCAAAAATATTTCCTGAAATATTTTTAGATGCTGTGTATACTAGCAATAGAGATCAATAGGGTAGGTTTGAACTAGAGGTCATGTGAAATGTCCCATGCTCGCTGTATTGCCTCGTCGTCTATGGCGCATCCTTCCCCAGCACCACCTCCCATATCTGATGCCTTCCGGTCTCTGGTCCATGAAGCGCAAGGAAGAAGTGTCGCATATATCCCCTGATTGGCTGGGTTTGGGTAAATCAGGAACTGACATTCCCCTGGTTTACCACGCCCCCTGAGGAAGTACAGCATACGAAACGTGCGTAGGGGTAAAGGGACATCAAACATTACATGTGCTCCTGCGGTACAGCCCTTGGCTGCGGTAGATATCTCCACATTATGGTCTTTTGGTGACTACTTTGTGTATGTTATACAGCTTATTATGTGTTGAAAATGATATTTCAGCCACTGATATGTCTAAATATATGTATTTTGGTGGAGCTCTCATAAAGGAGCCGTGTACTATTTAACACTTGTATGTAATTGTAATACTGTCAGGCCAAAACACACTATATGGAGATTGTTTCCCTATGTATATGGAACCTGATTGGTGTTTATGAATTCTGATGTCCCTCACGGTGTGAGGTTCTGTTTTTAGTATTTGTTGTTTGTAGTCTTCTAATCTGCCATTAGTTTAATAAAGGCCTTTTTATATAAATTATGCTGTGGTTGGTTGGTTTATGGGGGCTTCTGACCCCTAGTTCAAACCTATTGATCTCTACCACTTCCACAATGGCCTACAATGAAGCACTCAGCATTGCAGTCAGCCTTTACTTAAACGGGTTTTCCCATAAACAACATTAATCTTAATCAACATTTTAATCAATAGATCTTTGAATAATAATAAGTTCCACAATTGGATTGGACACGGGATCACAGCTGATTCTTCCTGTGAGGTAAAACAATTCACTGCCTGTTGTAAGCAATGTTTTACCTCACAGGAAGAATCAGCTGTGATCCCGGGCTGTCCTGTCTGTATACTCTTTTGCCTCCTCCTCTGCCCAGGAGCTGTGGTATGATCAGACCATGTTCTGTACCCGGTCAGACACAGACATTAAACAGGGGCACATTTATAAGATTATCTCAGCACAGGAACATTGTATTTAAACATATCCAATTGTGGAACTTATTATTCCAAACTATATTGATTAAAATGTCCTTTGTTCATGGGAAAACCCCTTTAAGGCCTTATTCAGACGTCAGTGTTGCACATACGTGTTGTATCCGCCTTTTTTCAAGGATACAACACGTAACCATTATAATCTATAGGGAAGTTCACATATCCGTGTTTTTTCACAGACGATGTGTCCATGCAAAACTCACAGACATGTCCATTTGCTTCCGGTATCACGGATGAAAAGAGGCAATACACGTCTGTGAAAAATCCGTACAGCGCACGGATGACCTCATTGTACCGACCATGTGCTGTCTGTTTAACTTTACCAAGAAGAGGAACTTTGTAATTTATGTATCTATCCGAGAAAAACACTGACGACACAATAATAGGAAAAACAGACACACGGACCATTCACGGATGACACATTGATCCAAAACACTGATGACACCGGTAACATTCTTTCACATACGTGTTTAATCATGAACATGTGAATGAGGCCTTACTAAAAAAAACTCAGCGTTCAAATTCATAAAAGTTCCCCTAAATTTTTCACATTCAACTGTGAATGGTAAATAGTAAAACAAAAAGGAGAACAGCTATACAAAACAAAGGCCACAACACATTGAGGGCAGCAAAACATTTTGTCGATAAACATAGTAAGGCCATGTTCACACGTTCAGTATTTGGTCAGGATTGTACATCAGTATTTGTAAGCCAAAACCAGGAGTGGGTGATAAATGCAGAAGTGGTGACGTGTTTCTATTATACTTTTCCTCTGATTGTTCCACTCCTGGTTTTGGCTTACAAATACTGATGTAAAATACTGATCAAATACTGAGCGTGTGAACGTGGATTAAAGATACAAATGGTTTAGTGTTCTAAAGTATAGAAAGGGTTACTGAACCAAAAAGAGAAGGAAATTGGTTCCTCGGAGAAATGCATTGAATTCTAGCTCTGGATATGAAACAGCCCAAAGTTATGAATTTCGGGGACGACACTATGTATATTTGTTAAGTATTTTGCCACTCAGTCATTATTGTGTAAAATAATGATTTTTTTTTCTTATTTTGCTCCTATTAATTATTATGCTTGTACATTTTGGCACGTGATTTGTCAATGTCGTTCTTAAATAAGGTTTTCTATGCAAGTGTGTTACTATCATTGAGGGCAGTTTATTGCCAGAAACGCGTCGGGTTGGTTCACCGGACCACTTGTGCCAGATTTTAGCAAAGATGAATTAAATCACTGACATTTTATTAGTGAAGGATGTGCTGTCTGTTTCTGTTTTTTTCTTTTGCAAAGAAGATAGTGGGACTAAGTAAAAAGAAATATAAAAACATTAAAAGTAAACACAAAATAAAGAATGGAAAAAAATCATGAAAAAATATTACAATGGCCGCCGGCCGCGACCAATCAGCGAATCATATTACTGAGGACCGGGTAGCGGCGCTGCCTGTGTGGGTACAACCGCTGCAAAGAGCCGGGAGATGGTCGGCTGATCGCAGGTGAAGTATCCCGACCGGCGGCGATGGTCCCCGGTCCTCCCTTCACACTTGCCGTCAGGAGATCAGCGGGCCAAGCCGCTGATCTCCTGATGGTAGACGCATGGAGGTCAGCGGCGCCGCCCGTCGGGGTACTTGTGCTGCCAACAGCCGGGAGATCAGCGGCTAGCACAGCTCATCTCCCGGCTGCATCGCCGCTGACCTCCATCAGGCAGATGAGCCGCTAACGGCCGCCATCTTTTTCTGAAATCCCGCGTCGCTGATTGGCCACGGCCGGACCAATCAGCGACGCAGGATTTCCTGGACAGACAGATGGGATAAGACGATTATATATATTAGATACTGTAATACTTTGTATTGCATTATGTTCTTTCTGTTACTTTAAATCCAGCAGGCAGCGCAATGGCGCACACTGTTTTGGAGCATTCATAAAAGGAATTTTTTATCCTCCTTTTTACTTCAGAGGGTTTGAAAACACCTGGTGGAAGAAAAAAAGTGCATATCACTTCTTTAAGTATGAAAGAAACCTCGCTGAGCTGGGCACTGTGCCATCAAAAGGCAGAAAACAAATGCTTCTGGTAAAATACTCTTCAAAGATTTTTGCAAAAAAACCTCCTTCATAAACCTCTAAAAAAATATATATAAATAAGGAGAGTTTCCTGAAGCAGTTTTGGTTGAAAGACTCACGGTTTTTGAAAACCTACAAAATGTGTTTCCACATATCCTTAGGCAACCACATATAAAGTTTCTAAGTTTTAAGGGGTTGTCCACTACTAGGACAACCCCTTCTTGATCTAAATGTTTGGCACCAATAAAGTAAAAAGCCTATGCTCCCCTCCAGTGCTGGCGCCGTTCCAGGAGTGTCGTCACTCGTGGTCCCGGGACTCTCATGCGGTTGTTATCACACGTGAGCCCGGCACCCAATCAGAGCTGGCGTCGCCTTCGTATGGTTAAGTAATTAATAGGCAGTGACAGCTGCGGCTGACCGTTGTACGCTGTAATAAGATCGCCCTTAAGCCTTCACTGTTTCAAACTGAATAACACCAAGTTGTTTAGGCTCAACAGGTGAGATGGACGCTCAAAGCCGCAGGTCCGGGTGGGCACAAGGACCCCGGTGTGTGGGTGCGGCAAGCAGGAAGGCATGTGGGAAGCAACGACTTAGGACATACAAGAATCTTGGGAGTAGTAGGACAGATGCAATGGAACCCAGCAGCGATGGAAGCAAGGTAAAGCACAGAAGCTCGAGTACACCAAACAAAAGTCTTCAGACTCAATCCCAAGACACAGGTGTGTGTGTATCAATGGGCCTTAAATAGATCTATGGAGATGATGTTACTGATCCACACCGGGCAACTTACAAAACCTGACGTGGAGCTCAACAGAGGGCAGTGAACCCGGGAGAAGGGAGCAAAGCCCGGGATGGCTGAGACAGATGTTTAACACAAGTACTGTCTTGGTACGGCAGTCTACCCATTCCATTAATAACCTAAATCATTATTTCAAGAATACACTGGGCTAGGCTTCAAAGGAGGACTAAGATGGAAGCCATGGTGGCCTTCAGAAAGTCCCCGGCTGCTGTGTCAACCCATCAGCATGCAGAGCTCACATCATTGTCATTGAAATGCTGCTGTCAATGATTAACAGCAGCAATCAGAGCTGAGCTTTCCATTTGTCAGTCCTCTCCATGTCTCGCCCAAGTTTCCTGTGTTGGGTCAAACTAAGCTGCAGGCTCCATTATTAGTTGTGCTCTTAGGTCAATTCTGATGGAAGCCCACAGCCACCATCTGCCAGATATAGTGCAGGCTTAGGTAGGGGCGTATCTAGGGGTGGCAGGCAGGGCATGTCGCAGGAGGGCGCAGTCGGGCCGCCTAATGCAACGGTCCGAGCTGTCCCCCCCTCCCCCGGCGGCTGCATTTTGCCTCCCCCGGACCGGAATTTGGCCGTTCTCTGTGCGGGCTGCAGCGGGGTATTTATTGTGCAGAGGGGTATTTATTGTGCAGGGGGGGTATTTATTGTGCAGGGGGGGTATTTATTAATTGTGCAGGGGGCATATTTATTAATTGTGCAGGGGGCATATTTATTAATTGTACAGTGGGGGGCATATTTATTTATTGTGCAGGGGGGGGCATATTTATTCAGCGTGGAGGGGAGATTTAATCTGTGGGGAGCAAGTGGGGAGTTGGTGCGGACACAGTATGGGAAGCGAGGGTGATGGGATGTGTGCGGACACAGTATGGGAAGCGAGGGTGATGGGATGTGTGCGGACACAGTATGGGAAGCGAGGGTGATGGGATGTGTGCGGACACAGTATGGGAAGCGAGGGTGATGGGATGTGTGCGGACACAGTATGGGAAGCGAGGGTGATGGGATGTGTGCGGACACAGTATGGGAAGCGAGGGTGATGGGATGTGTGCGGACACAGTATGGGAAGCGAGGGTGATGGGATGTGTGCGGACACAGTATGGGAAGCGAGGGTGATGGGATGTGTGCGGACACAGTATGGGACGAGAGGGTGATGGGATGTGTGCGGACACAGTATGGGAAGCGAGGATGATGGGATGTGTGTGGACACAGTATGGGAAGCGAGGGTGATGGGATGTGTGCGGACACAGTATAGGAAGCAAGGGTGATGGGATGTGTGCGGACACAGAATGGGAAGCGAGGGTGATGGGATGTGTGCGGACACAGTATGGGAAGCGAGGGTGAAGGGATGTGTGCGGACACAGTATGGGAAGCGAAGGTGATGGGATGTGTGCGGACACAGTATGGGAAGCGAGGGTGATGGGATGTGTGCGGACACAGTATGGGAAGCGAGGGTGATGGGATGTGTGCGGACACAGTATGGGAAGCGAAGGTGATGGGATGTGTGCAGACACAGTATGGGAAGCGAGGGTGATGGGATGAGTCTGGACACAGTATGGGAAGCGAGGGTGATGGGATGTGTGCGGACACAGTATGGGAAGCAAGGGTGATGGGATGTGTGCGGACACAGATTGGGAAGCGAGGGTGATGGGATGTGTGCGGACACAGTATGGGAAGCGAAGGTGATGGGATGTGTGCGGACACAGTATGGGAAGCGAGGGTGATGAGATGTGTGCGGACACAGTATGGGAAGAGAGGGTGATGAGATGTGTGCGAACACAGTATGGGGAGTTGGTGGGGATGTGTGAGGTGGAAATATTAGGAGGTAGGGGGAAACGTGTAAGAAGACTATTGAGGGGAATAGTGTGAGGACACAGTATGGGGAAGAAAAGTGTGAGTGGGCAACAATAGAGACTGAGTAGTGGTTGAGCAATAGCCTTGGGGGGACAGTGTAAGATCACAGCCAGGAGGGAACAGTATGCTAAGGAAGGTGAGTGTGATGAGGGGGCACAGTATAGAGACTGAGCCCTATAGGGGGGACACAGTGTGAGGACAGTGTGAAGAGGAGGCCCAGTATGGAAAGGAAAGGGTGGTGTAGAGAGCATGTACCATAAGAGGGACAGTGTGGGGGTGAAATTTTGTGCAGGGAATATAGAGAGGGGCAGTTATTTATTCAGGGGCTCAGCATAGGGCGGATATTTTTTATTCAGGAGCATTTTAATGACACTGCTATCTTTAAGGGCATCGTGTTGGGATGTGCTGCAGAAGACCGGAGAAGATGGAAGTCTGCAGAGACGGCTGTGGATGAGAAAAGTCATCATGGCGTCTGGACAAGAGGAAGAAAAGAAAGAACGACTCCAGAGACAACGTCATCTATAAGGTAGCTGGATGTAAATGTTTTTTATGATGCTGATTTTTTTTTTTTATTTATGTTAGTAGCATTAAAGATGTTGTCCACATTTATGATGAGTCTGCAGTCATTCTATGTGACTGCAGACTTCTGAATTCTCACAGTGCACACTGCACGCTGTCAGGATTCTCTCATGCCGGCGATTTGTATACCTGCAGTCACGTGCTGACTAGACATGCGTGGCCTCACTCCATGAAAATGAATTGAGCGAGGCCGGGCACGTCTAGTTGGAATGTGGCCAGAAGTATACAAATCGCATACTTGTGGTGACATGACCGTCCACTCTTGCCACAGCTAGGGAGAATCCTAAATGTGTGCAGTACATGCGCTGTGAGAATTCAGAAGCCTGCAGTCACATAGAGTGACTGCAGACTTTCATCTCAAACCTGGACAAGCCCATTAATTATAAAATGAAGCCCTGTAGCCAATCCTGACAGCGTGTAATATACTCACTGTCGGGATTCAGCTCTGCTTGCAGGTTCCATCAGTCATCACACGGCCACTTCACTCATATGAGATTTTCATACTTACGGTCATGTGACAACGAGCTTCTCTTCCTGCTTCTCTCAGAGAGGATTAGGAAGAGCAGCTCGTTGGCACTAAGGCCACGGCCCCACTATCAGTATTTGGTCAGTATTTGGTCAGTATTTTTTCTCAGGAGTGGGAGTCAAAACCAGGTGAGGAACAATCAGAGAAAAGGTATAATAGAAACAAGTCACCAATTCTGCATTATCACCCACTCCTGGTTTTGTCTCCCACTCCTGAGAAAAAATACTGATAGTGGGGCGGTGGCCTTAGTGTGCAAATCGCACATGTGCTGGGGAAGGAGCGGGGAGGGACCCCAAACTGAATTCTTCCCCGGGTGCTAGAAGACCTAAATACACCTCTGGGCTTAGGTCCTGACCCCACTTCTTACATGCAGACCCCATAATGACCAATGTTGGGAAGAGGTTAAGAAACATGTTAAGGTTATGTTCACACCTCCTATTTGTTATACTAGTAGCGTATATAATGGGAAAGGTTATAACATACTCGCTAAACATGCCCTTAGGATTTCATTAGCACAGCAGACATGGAATTGCTAAGTAGACTACGCTTTTCCATTCAACAGTACATGGTTAAAAAAAAATCATGTAAAGATATAGGTATTTATATGCTGGGACCCTATGTATGATGGATGCAACCGTATAGTATCTTCCCATTGAAACCCATTCAAATTATATGTGTAATGTATGGGTTTATGTATTATTTATAATGTATAGTTAACTTCATAGTTACTTTCCATCATTCCATATCCTTTACATAAATATACAGTAAATATATATCATTTAGAATGAAGTTTTAACTACACCTTTCTGTATTTTTATATTGTATTTATCATGTTTTAGTCCCACAAGGCGATTTAAGCCTTTGATGTGTCTTTTTTTCCCCATCACTGTGAATTTGCATATTTGAACATGGTTTATACCAATGCCACTATGACATAAACTGAAAAAAATACATGGTAGTTATCAGCTATGCCTGGACATACCTCTGGAGGACCACTGAAAGAGTACGAATAAAGGATGGGCTGCATCATTATAAGGGACTGGGTAAGATCTTGACACATGAAGTGATGTCTATAGTAGGTACTCTCATCTGGACTGTTGTTAAACACCTGCAGAAAAGGCGATCTTCTCAAATGGAACATGAACTAAAAGGAAAAGAAAACAAAACTCCGTTTAGAAGACAAATTTTGACCATTTTTATTGATTAAATTATTCAAAACTATCGACTAACAGTCCCCACCCTCCCAAATCAATACGCATATGATGAATTTTTACATTATTACAATTATAATAGACACTCTCCCAAATGACAATGACATTTCTATGCATGTAAAAATTACATATTGTCGTAGAGAAAAATTGTAAAACAAAAAAGACATTTTCAGAGAGGGGACATATCACCCTCACATTGAATACATGGGATTAATTATAACTGGGGAAGTGAGACAGAGTGATGACACTTCAACCTCCATTGAAGTAGGATCTCCTGCAATGAACAGGTAATTACAGCAGGGGATTTGCTGAGAGCCAGCCACCAAGTCTAGCATTCGTATACTCAGAGTTGGAGATGTACAATTCCAGAGGCAGGGGCTTCCTCTGTTCAAAAGGAATTATCTCAGACACTTTGGCGCCAGTGGTCAGTGATGAATATTGAGGTTTGTATTGATTCAATATTTATAAGGGATATATTTTCAATGTCATGGCGAAGTGACAAACATAACGCATTAACTCACAGCACTGTAAGGCTGGCATTACACCTCCAACTTAATATCGGGCAGATGGATGATGCTATCCAGTGGTGTAACTAAAGTCCAATTGGCCCACGATGCAAAATTTGGACACCCCCCCCCCCCCACACACACACAACCACCCCCTCCCGCCCCCCGTATGTTCATCAGATGTATGGGCCTTATAGTGTTCTAAATCCTATAAGGACATACGAGTTGCCCTCCCTCCCCCATAATTTAGTAAGGTCCCCCATCCTGGTATATGTATGTCCTCAATCCTGGTATATACAGTGAATTGCGAAAATATTCACCCCCTTGGCTTTTTACCTATTTTATTACATTCCAACCTGTGTTTAAATATTTTTTTAATCTGATTTGTGTGTGATGCATCAGCACTAAATAGTCTAAGTTGATGAAGTGAAATGAGAAAAATATAGGCATAAATAACTAAAAATTGGCATGTGCATATCTATTCACCCCTTTTTCAATGAAGCCCCCTAAAAATTTCTGGTGCAAGCACATGCTTTGTGGAAGGGAGACCACCTGTGTGCAATCTAAGTGTCACATGGTCTGTCAGTATATACACATCTTTCCAGAAAGACCACAGAGGCTGCAACACTATTAAGCAAGAGGCACCACTAACCCTCCTGTGACGTATATACCCCCAGCCCCTCCTGCCAGGTATATGCCACCAGCCCCTCCTGCCAGGTATATACTCCCAGCCCCTCCTGCCAGGTATATGCCCCCAGCCCCTCCTGCCAGGTATATGCCCCCAGCCCTTCCTGCCAGGTATATGCCTCCAGCCCTTCCTGCCAGGTATATACCCCCAGCCCCTCCTGCCAGGTATATGCCCCCAGCCCCTCCTGCCAGGTATATGCCCCCAGCCCCTCCTGCCAGGTATATGCCCCCAGCCCCTCCTGCCAGGTATATGCCTCCAGCCCTTCCTGCAACGTGCCCCCAGTGTCTCCTTTGATGTACAGTTGGTTGCAAAAGTATTCAATCCCCCCTTCTTGGCTTTTTACCTATTTTGTTACATTACAAACTGTGTTTAAATATTTTAGTAATTCAGCTTGTGCGTGATGGATCAGCACTAAATAATCAAAAGTGAGAAAAATATAGGCATAAATAAGTAAAAATTGGCATGTACATATGTATTCACCCCTTTTCCAATGTAGCCCCTAAAAATTTCTGGTGCAAGCAATTATCTTCATAAGTCACATGCTTAGTGAAAGGAAGTCCACCTGTGTGCAATCTAAGTGTCACATGTCTGTAAGTATATACACATTTTTTGAAAGGCCACAGAGGCTGCAACAGCATTAGGCAAGAGGCACCACTAACCAAACACCATGAAGACCAAGGAGATCTCCAAACAAGTTAGAAAAAAAGTTGTTGAGAAGTACAAGTCAGGGGTGGGTTATAAAAAAAATATGCCAATCTCTGATGATCCGCCAGAACACCATCAAATCCATTATCATCAAATGGAAAGAACATGGTACCATTAGAAACCTGCCAAGAGAGGGCCGCCCACCAAAACTCTCAGCCTGTCAATGAGGGCATTAATCAGAGAAGCAGCACAGAGACCAAAGGTAACCCTGAAGGAGCTTCAGAGTTCCCAAGTAGAGACGGGAGTATCTGGCAATACACTCCATAGAGGTGGCCTTCATGGAAGAGTGGGCAGAAAAAAGCCTTTACTTACACACAAAAACTGTAAAGCTCGTTTTGAGTTTACCAAAAGGCATGTGGGAGACTCCCAAAATGTACGCAACAAAGTGCTGTGGTCAGATGAGACCAAAATTGAACTTTTTGGCCACCAAGGTAAACGCTATGTCTAGCACCAAACCAACACAGCTCATCACCCCAAGAACACCATCCCCACAGTGAAACATGATGGTGGCAGCATCATGCTGTGGGGATGTTATTCGGCAGCAAGGACAGGGAAAATGGTCAGAGTCGAGGGGAAGATGAATGGTGCGAAATACAGAGATATTCTTGAGGAAAACCTGCTTCAGTCTGTCAGGGATTTGAGACTGGGACAGAGATTCACCTTCCAACAAGACAATGACCTAAAGCATACTACTAAAGCAACACTCGAGTGGTTTAAGGGGAAATGTGTAACTGTTTTGGAGTGACCTAGTCGAAGTTCAGACTTTCATCCAATTGAGAATCTGGGGTGAGACTTGAAGATTACTGTTAACCAAAATAAACCATCTAGCTTAAATTAGCTGGAGCAGTTTTGCCTTGAGGAATGAGCAAAAATCCCATTGGCAAGATGTGGAAAACTCATAAAGACTTATCCAAAGCGACTTACAGCTGTAATGGCCACAAAAGGAGTCTCTAAAAAGTACTGACTTGAGGGGGTGCACACTGAAGTTTTCAGTTATTTTGTAGATTTTGTGGTTTGCTTCACCATAAAAAGAAAACCAAATGTTCACAGTTGCAGTCATGTTCTTTACATGAACAAATGCAAACCCCACAAAAAAACTGTGAAATTCCAGGCTGTGAGGTAGCAAAACATGAAAAATTCCAACAGGGGGTGAATACTTTCACAAGTCATTGTATGTTACCCACCCACTGGAGCAAACTGAGTGCTTTTAACTCCGAGGCAAGGGTGTGTCAATCAGCAGCAGGAGGGAGGTCACCACTGGGTCCTAAAGGAAGGAAGAAGGTGTCTGTAATGCCAAGCGCAGTGACCTTCTACAGCCAGATCCAAAGCGACTGTCTATTACACCGGACACACCCGTGACACCGTGATGCAACACCCAAATAATTTATTTTAAGGGTGTTTATGATGCCCGTAGGAAATTTTTTTTAGAGGCCTACCTCTAACATTTATGTTATACAGTATGTTCATGTATACCCTCCAGGGGTAAATGTTTTTCAGCCCATGAACTTGGTGCATGGGCATTACCAGTATAGGAGATCCACTCCTTAACAATTTTAACAATGTTTTTTAATGAGGACCTCCTCTATGTCTCTTCAAGGGGGTATTGGAGTGCGTCCAATTTTTTGGCAGCCCTTGCAGTCACATTGCTGGGCATTACCAGCATAGGAGACCCCATTCCTTAATAATGGGAACATTTTTTTAAATGAGGCCCTCCTCTATGTCTGTTCAAAGGTATACTGTTTTTTTTTTCAAATTTTAGACATGCCTTGCAGTTACAGCATATGCAATAACAGTATAAGTTACCCACTCCTTAATAACGGGAACAACAAAGCATAGCCAGCTGATGGCCCTCTAACAATAGTGAGAGTGGACTGCTGGCCCTTTAACAATAGTAAGAGCCGCCTGATGGTCCTATATAAATAAACTTTGTGACATTCAGAGTTCCTCTTTCATAAATGAAACAGGATGTGTCTGATCATGTCTCATGACTAGCCCAGGGGAATGGGGATGACTCGTACCCGGGCCTTTAGCCTGGCCTTTAGGGATGTCGCGGTGGTCGGCTCCCAGGCCCGTACCCTGGGGTCGAACTTTAAAAAGGGGGTTGATATTTGTAAAGTTTATAAAAGAGTTCGTGACGCCACCTGTGGCTTCTGGTGAGGATAACCAGTGCTGCGCAGTCCACTGAGGCTGGTGATAAGGCAGCTGGATGGTATAGCTCCCCACAGGTAGAGCTAGGCCTCAGGGCAGTATAGGAACGGGGATGCAGGACAAAGAGACTCCGCCGGGCCAGAGCAAGAACAGGGACGGACACGATAGTTACTTCAATACCTTTTACTGGTGGAATTTCAGGCACTCCCCGGAGCACTGTAGGGTGAAGGGTGTATGTCCGGATCCTCCCCAATGAGCAGGTTTTGGGCTTCCAGGTTCTTGCTTCTGCGTAGTAAGTTTCTGACCTGCCTGGAGCTAGGCCTAACTTTGTCTCTGTCCTGCGCTGGCTGACCTTGTGGTAGGGCATTCTCTTGGATTACACGCTCCCGACTTACGGGGCCTATGTGTCTCCTGGCTCTGGTACGTACCAGCACTTTAGCGATCCTGGGACCTGTAGTTCTCCAGGGATTCCGGTTTATCTTACTGGGTCGTGGAGATCCCGGCAAGCTTCGGACCCGGTGTCCGGTAACTACTTCTTCGGGGTGAGCTAATTAAGCTCCTCTGCCCCCTATGAACTAACTCTCTACTCCTTTTGCCTTCGGCCTACTCGGACCCTCAATAGGCTACTCACACTAACGGCAGCGTGCCGCGTTTCACCGATCTTATGGCGCCGGCACACCTAAAGCTCACTATTCTGAGCTACAACCGAGTCTGGACTCCACTCTGTATTCAGGCTTGCACCAACTGAACTCTCAGAGGAATTGCTGAGTCACTGAGCTCCACTGCAGACTGACCTGTTTCTGTGTCTCGCTCTGCAGGAACTCATCAACAGACTAACTGCTCTCTGTCGACTCCAGTCTAGACTCACTGCTGCCTGGCTCCACCTTCCCTTATATATCTCCCTAACGGGCTCCCTCTGGTGGTCTGAGGTGGAGATGTGTGAATGGTATGGGGGCCTCTTGTGGAGGAATCCTTCAATACACCCTTCTCGGATTTGTGATACCAAGCACAGCTGGGCTTCACATCTCACATGCCACATGGGCAGATAAAGTAGTAAAATGTTAAAATGACATTTACCAGTGAAAGTATTTTTCACCGTTGAAAGCAATGCAAAAGTGAAAAAATGCTATGTGTGAACATAGGCCAAGGTGTGGAGGAGCATTTTTGGAAGGGATATGTATTTTGCCTTATATACAGTGTAGCATCGGCGTCTCTGCCCCCTGTTAGGCAGAGACACCGTTCCTCTCACCTCTCTGCTCCGTGCTCGGAATCCTCCTCCCGCGCTGCTGGCAGGCACTGTGCTTAGGGCACGCGCGCTCCCTCTCTCTTAAAGGGGACGCGCGCGCCATCCTAAGGAGTCCCCAGCCAATTGCCGGAGGATCTCCCATATATAAGGCACCTCCTCCAAAATGGAGGTGCCCGAGCAAAGTTGTTTGCACTGTGTCTTCCTGTGCTTCAGCCCTCAGGTCCTGCTGCTAGCCTGACTTCTCGTCCTGCCTGCCAGCCTGTTATCCGCCAGTTACCTGCCTGTTACCTGCCTAGTCTGTCAGACCGCTCACCTGGGAGCGTCCACCAGTTACCTACCTTTCACCTGCCTCGTCTGTCAGCCCGCTCACCTGGGAGCGCCCGCCAGTTACCTGTCAGGTATCCGCCTCGTCTGTCTGCTCGCTCTCCTGGGAGCACCTGCTTGCTTTCTGCCAGCCTGCCTGGAGATCCTGCCGTCACTTGCCGTGACCTCCTGCCTGTCTACCCAGAGACTGTCCCCGTCACTTGCCGTGACCACCTGCCTGTCTACCCAGAGACTGTCCCCGTCACTTGCCGTGACCACCTGCCTGTCTACCCAGAGACTGTCCCCGTCACTTGCCGTGACCACCTGCCCGTCTACCCAGAGACTGTCCCCGTCACTTGCCGTGACTACCTGCTTGCCTTCCTTATAAGGACTTCCCCTTTGTATTGCAGATCAGAGGTTCCACCTCAGGGACCCGTTACAGTTTGCTCGGGCCATGGAACCCGGTGGCACCCAAGCTCCCTCACTCTCGGACCTATGCCATGAACTATCCGGTCAGAGGTCCCAACAGGAGTCCATCCTGAGTCACCTGCGTAGTGTTAACTCCCGCCTGGACACACTGACTGCCTCATCGGGAGCTGCTTCCACTCGCACAACTACTACCCCGGCAGCGTCGCTGCCCATCAATACCATGGCATCCCTTCATGGTCCCCGCCTTTCCGCCCTGCTTTGTTTTGGTGGAGACCCCGGCCTGGCTGGGGGCTTCATTAACCAGTGCACCCTGCACTTCGAACTTTTGGCACACCAGTTCACCACCGACCGAGCCAAGGTGGCCTTCATCATGTCCCATCTCACTGGGGAGGCACTGGCCTGGCTAAATCCTCTATGGGAGAGAGGAGACCCCTTGGTGTCCAACTTGCTAGCCTTTCTCACGGCTTTCCGGAAAGTCTTCGACGAACCAGGACGAAAGACCTCTTCTGCCTCCTCTCTGCTACGCCTCCGAAAAGGTTGTCTCACCGTGGGCCAATATGCCATACAGTTCCGTACCCTTGCTTCCGAGCTTGCCTGGGATAACGAGGCCCTGGTGTCCGTCTTCTGGGAGGGCCTATCCGGCCGGATTAAGGATGAACTTGCCGGTCGGGACATTCCAACCACCCTGGATAACTTGGTGACACTTGCCACCCGGATTGACATCCGGTTCCAGGAGCGTACCAAAGAGGTCACCCGTGAGAGGAAGTTTCCCCGCCTTGCTCCTACTTTCCAGAGACCCGTCTCTTCATCTGTAACTCCCCGGGCGCACTCGCCAGAGCCCATGCAGGTCAACCAGACCAAGATGGTCAAAACCCGTCAAGAGTCACGCCGTGCCGAGGGGAGCTGTTTCTACTGTGGCAGTAAGGAGCACCAGATCCGTGCCTGCCCAGAGAGGCCGGGAAACGCCTGTGTCTAGGATCGCTCAGAGAGGTCGTCCTAGACAAGAGTAAACCCTCTCCATCTCTGATGCTGTCGGTCTCTATCATCTGCGGGGAGAACCGTTACTTTGAACTAGCTCAACTTGATTCTGGAGCTGCCAGAAATCTCATTTCTCAGTCCCTGGTAGAGAAATACCGCATTCCCACTAAACCTCTGGCTGAACCCTTATCTATCACATCCGTGGATGGGGGTTTCTTACCGCAACCCATCCAACTCATCACCGAACCCATAACGCTGCAGGTGGGAATGCTGCACTCGGAGAGCATCTTCTTCCATGTTCTACCGGGACTCTCTCTCGCCCTTTTGTTAGGCCTACCTTGGCTCCAGAGACATGCACCTGTGCTGAATTGGCAGACCGGAGAAGTTCTACGCTGGGGGCAGGACTGCCATAAGACTTGTTTAGTTCCTGTTCGTCCTGCTCGTCCCTCTCCTTCTCCAGCCAATCTACCCGTCCTACCGGTCCCTTATTAGTCTTATGCTGATGTTTTCAACAAGAAAGAAGCAGAGACATTACCCCCTCATAGACAATAAAATTGCCCAATCGACCTGGTACCCGGCGCTACTCCACCCCGTGGGCGTATTTACCCGTTGTCCGCTGCCGAGACCCGGGCCATGTCTGAATACATCGAGGAAAATCTGGCCCGGGGATTTATCCGGAAATCTACCTCCCCGGCGGGAGCAGGCTTCTTCTTCGTTAAAAAAAAAAAGATGGTTCACTCCGTCCCTGTATTGACTATAGAGGTCTTAACCGGATCACAGTGAAGAATAAATACCCCCTTCCGCTCATTCCTGAATTATTTGACCGTCTGAGGGGTGCCAGAATCTTCACCAAGCTGGATCTCCGTGGGGCGTATAACCTGGTCCGTATCCGTCAGGGGGATGAATGGAAGACGGCATTCAACACCCGGGACGGCCACTATGAATACCTCGTAATGCCCTTCGGCCTCTGTAATGCTCCTGCCGTCTTTCAAGAGTTGGTCAATGACATCTTCCGGGACCTTCTCTACTCCTGCGTGGTGGTGTACCTGGACGACATCTTGATCTTCTCTCCGGATCTTCCCACACACCAGAGGGACGTTCGTCAAGTCCTGCTCAGGCTCAGGCAAAACCACCTCTACCCAAAATTTGACAAGTGCCTCTTTGAGCAGACCTCGCTTCCATTTCTGGGCTACGTCATCTCCCAGACCGGCCTACGAATGGATCCTGAGAAACTTTCTGCCATCCTGAAGTGGCCCCGACCGGAGGGGTTGAAGGCTATTCAGCGGTTCCTGGGCTTCGCCAACTACTACCGCCTCTTCATTCCGCACTTCTCTTCCAGGACTGCCCCTATCTCTGCTCTCACCTGTAAGGGCGCTAGTCCCAAAGAATGGCCGCCTGAGGCAGAGGAGGCCTTCCTTTCTTTGAAACAAGCTTTCTCCTCCGCTTCTGTGCTGCACCGTCCGGACTGCAACAAACAATTCTTCTTAGAAGTAGATGCTTCCTCCTCCGGAGCCGGAGCGGTACTCACCCAAAAGTCGTCATCCGGGAGAATGGTAACCTGCGGCTTCTTCTCCAAACTCTTCTCCTCGTCTGAGCGCAATTATTCTATAGGAGACCGAGAATTGTTAGCCGTTAAGTTGGCACTGGAGGAGTGGCGTTACTTGCTCGAGGGGGCTCTTCATCCGGTAATAATTTATACGGACCACAAAAACTTGGCTTACCTCCAGAGTGCCCAAAGACTTAACCCGCGCCAGGCCCGATGGTCCTTGTTCTTCGCCCGCTTTGATTTCATTCTTCATTTCCACCCGGCAGACAAAAATATCAAAGCCAATGCCTTGTCCCGATCCTTTCTGTCCTCCGATCTTGAGGAGGAGCCAAAGCACATCATCGACCCCGCCAAGGTAATGCAGGTGGCCCCCGTAGATCTGAATCGTCTTCCACCCGGTAAGACGTTCGTGACAGTACCTGATCGTGAGAAGGTTCTGCACTGGGGACATTCGTCTAAGATAGCCGGCCATGCTGGCCAGAAGAAGACCCTCCAGCTTATTACCCAGCATTACTGGTGGCCTACCCTGCGCAAGGAGGTAATAGACTTTGTCTCGGCCTGTGCGTCCTGCGCTCGCAACAAGGTTCCTAGACATCTGCCAGCCGGCCGCCTTCTGCCTCTTCCCGTACCTGCTGCCCCGTGGCAGCATATAGCCATGGACTTTATAACGGATCTCCCTGTCTCTGCTGGATGTACGGTCATTTGGGTGGTCGCTGACCGCTTCTCTAAGATGGCTCACTTCATTCCCCTGCCGGGTCTTCCGTCGGCATCTGAGTTGGTTAAGGACTTTATTCATCATATTTTCCGTCTCCATGGTCTTCCTCTCCACATCGTGTCCAATCGAGGGGTTCAGTTCACCTCTCGCTTCTGGAGAGCCACGTGTAAATTGCTGGGGGTCACCTTGGACTTCTCTTCTGCTTATCACCCACAGTCCAATGGTCAAGTAGAGCGGATCAACCAAACCAGTTACCTCCGGCACTTTGTTAATGCCCATCATTCCGACTGGGTGCATTTTTTACCATGGGCCGAATTCTCCTATAATAATCACGAGAGTGAATCCTTTTCCAAATCCCAGTTTTTTACAGTCTACGGTCAAAATCCCCGGATCCCGTTTCCTGTCTCCACCTCCGTGGACAACCCGGCCGCGGAGTCTCTTGTTAGCAAATTCTCCTCCATTTGGGAGAGTACCAGATCCGCACTTCAGTCCTCCGAGCGGATGAAGAAACAAGCTGACAAAAGACGTCTGGATCCGCCCCAATTCCGTCCTGGAGATAAAGTCTGGCTCTCGTTCAAATATGTCCGGCTCAAGATTCCTTCCTACAAGTTAGGGCCCCGGTTCATCAGCTCACTGGAAGTTATCAAGCAAATCAACCCGGTGGCCTATAAATTGAAACTCCTGGCCAACTTGCGGATCCCCAACGCCTTCCATGTATCTCTCCTCAAACCCGTGGTACTTAACTCTTTTTCCAAGTCTACAGGTACGCCTCCTGCTCCGGTCTCCGCTGAAGATGAGTTTGAGGTAGAGAGCATTCTGGCCATCAAGAAGGTAAGAGGAAAGACCTTTTTCTAGTGGATTGGAAGGGGTTTGGTCCTGAGGAGAGAACATGGGAGCCCCGGGAGAACATCCATGCCCCGCTCATCCTTGATAAATGTCTCTCTGGCCTAAAAAAGGGGGGGCCTAAAGGGGGGGCACTGTAGCATTGGCGTCTCTGCCCCCTGCTAGGCAGAGACGCCGTTCTCGTCACCTCTCTGCTTCGTGCTCGGCGTCCTCCTCCCGCGCTGCTGGCAGCACGCGCTGCTTCCCAGGCACTGTGCTTAGGGCGCGCGCGCACTCCCTCTCTCTTAAAGGGGCCGCGCGCGCCGTCCTAAGGAGTCCCCGGCCAATTGCCGGAGGATCTCCCATATATAAGGCACCTCCTCCAAAATGGAGGCGCCCGAGCAAAGTTGTTTGCACTGTGTCTTCCTGTGCTTCAGCCCTCAGGTCCCGCTGCTAGCCTGACTTCTCGTCCTGCCTGCCAGCCTGTTACACGCCAGTTACCTGCCTAGTCTGTCAGACCGCTCACCTGGGAGCGTCCACCAGTTACCTACCTGTCACCTGCCTCGTCTGTCAGACCGCTAACCTGGGAGCATCCACCAGTTACCTGCCTGTTACCTGCTGTCTCCGTCAGCCCGCTCACCTGGGAGCGCCTGCCAGTTACCTGTCAGGTATCCGCCTCGTCTGTCTGCCCGCTCTCCTGGAAGCACCTGCTTGCTTTCTGCCAACCTGCCTGGAGATCCTGCCGTCACTTGCCGTGACCTCCTGCCTGTCTACCCAGAGACTGTCCCCGTCACTTGCTGTGACCACCTGCCTGTCTACCCAGAGACTGTCCCCGTCACTTGCCGTGACCACCTGCCTGTCTACCCAGAGACTGTCCCCGTCACTTGCTGTGACTACCTGCTCGTCTACCCAGAGACAGTCCCCGTCACTTGCCGTGACTACCTGCTTGCCTTCCCCGGGAGCCACACGCTTCCTTACAAGGACTTCCCCTTTGTATTGCAGCTCAGAGGTTCCATCTCCCGGACCCGTTACATACAAGTCATTACCCTGCAAAGGATGTTGCTTAACATCTTTTTCCAGGAGAATCCATTTTGATTTAGTTTTCGTATGTTTTATTGTGAGTCCGTAAAAGTGGCGTAATACCTCTGACAACATTGTTCACAGCAGTGACCTGGGAGTCAGAGATGCTTCCAGAAGTCTTCCCCATGCTGTCCCCATGTCATTTGAGCACTGTTCCCATCGATTTGGGCAATTTTTAGGCCCTTTGCAGACCGCCAGGAGTGCTGCCAGAAAAATGCTCGAGTTTCCTATAGACTTACATTGGGCTCGTTGCTCGACTCGAGCAATGAGCATTTTAGTGCTCGCTCATCACTAGTGCTATCCCATTAAATGATGTTTATATTAAAGTAAACGTGACACCTGATACATGTTGCTCAATCCATAGACAGCTTGTGACCTCATAGCGTTTCAGAGTAAAACATATCTGGCTGATGTTGCACAGACAATGCCTGATACATGCTGCCTACAGATTGGGCAACATGCATCGTATGTAAGGTTCATTTTAAGTAGGCACGATTTCTTCAAATAACTACTAAGCAGGTGCTATCACTTTAAATGATGGTTATACTATAAGGTCACTAAGTTAAATGATGATTATACTAGGTGAGCACTATCCCTTTAAGTGATGTTTATTCTAGGTTGATGCTATACTTTTACTAAGTGGGCATTATCCCTTTAAATGAGGCTTATACTAAGTAGGTGCTATCCCTTTAAATGATGGCTGTAGTAAGGGGGCGCTATCCCTTTAAATTACTTGAACTTTTTTACTTTGCGCCAAATTAATGAATCGAGTGTGAATTTGGCACAAAAAATGGCAACTAATATCCCAGAACATAAAAGGAAAGTGAAAAACCGCAAATGATGAATTTGGGCCGAGTAGATTTAAAGAAGGGTTTTAAAGAGCAGAAAGTGTCTGTGAAGGCGCCGGATACTGGAGCTGCACTCTTGTTGGGAAACTTGTAACATCCTCTCAATACATATCTGGTGGTAGTATGTAATCTTGTAAATTAATAGAATAATAGGAGTTATTACACTACAATGTGCTGGATATACTCATAGAATATGTAAATTGTGAAAAAATCTACAATACCAAGCAGCAATCAGATCCAGGCTGCCTGAGTGATGATGCAACAATGAGGTGATCACCCATGACATCACAGAAGCCTTGTGACATCATCAAGTTCTAAGCCTATTAAACCTCTGGCTGATACTACCTCAGCCTTCTTATCTGTGTATACAGAGAAAGAGACAGACGGAGAGAGAGATAGAGAGAGAGAGAGAGAGAGATAGAGAGAGAGAGAGAGAGAGAGAGAGAGAGAGAGAGAGAGAGAGAGAGAGTAGAAGCTTTCGCTTGGCTAATCATCTTCCATCATGGAGATCCGGGGTTTGGCATTATTGCCCATCTTGTGGATCTTATGGACGCTATTGGGCCTCTGTGTCCTAGCTGCCCTGACTATAATCTCAGGGCACAATAAATATCCTTACATCAGGTAAGAGGGTACTGGGAAATAGTTCTGTAGTATCATTTTATATTATTTTTGTATTAAGTCATGGAATGTTCTAATTATATTATTATTATTTCCTGGAATGTTCTTATTGCATTATAATTAGTACATTATTAACCCCTTCAGCCATATGAGGGATTGTTTATAGCCGGATGAATCGTATTTGTGAATGACGCCATTAACTTTACTATATAATGTAAAAGAATACAGAAAAAAAATTCAAGTGTACTGATACTGCGGGAAAAAGCGTTTTTGTAGTTTTTTGCTTTGTTTTTACAGCATTCATTGTGTGGTAAAAATGACCTTGTCCAATTTCTTTATTATTTTAGTGTTGCAAACATTTTCCCCGTTTGTGTCGCTAATTGTTGAGATCCATGACTTTAGAAATTTCCCACTGATTATGCTGTATGAGGCCTTCAATTGATATTTTTGATCTATTTCTGGTGTTTGAATTTTTTTTCTCTTTGTGGTATTTACCGATCAGTTTCATTAATTTCATATTTTGAAAGATTTGACTTTTACGGACGCACAAAACAAAATATGTTTATTTTCTTAATAACCTTTTTTAATAAGGGAAAATGGAAATAATTTGAATTTTTATGTTTTTTTTACATTTTTATATTTTTTAAAACTTCAGTCTCCTCCAGGAGACTTGATCATCTGATGTTTTTACTGCATTCAGTCTGATAACTTTCCTCTCATGTACCCTTGGCTTCAATTTGTGTCTGATCAAAACATATAATTTAGGACAATTATACATGACAATTACTCCACTTGTGTTCTAATTATTCTTAATATTTTCCTTATCTTTTGCAGTGATACGGGAAAACAATACCCAGAATCTGTGATCTACACAGTCATTTTCATGGTTAATTCCATTCTTGGTAAGTAAATGCTGCATCCTGTAGGAATAAATCATCATGAAAAGCTCCACAATTCTGTGCTCAGAGGTGACATTAAAGGGGTACTCTGGGACTAGAAGATTGATAACCCATTAATATCAGATAGGTGGGCTTCTGGGTCTGATACTCCGCTGTTTAACTGATTTAAGGGGTCTTTTCGTTCTTTTGCCAGTGGTAATTACTGGTACTGACGGTTTTGGCAGCTCAGTCCCAGTAAAGTATATTAGACACAGCTGTAATACCAGGCACAACCCCCATCAAAACTAAGGATCTGTGCCCGATCAGCCATGAAAGTTCTGTGGACTCCCTTAAATAATTATTAACTTTTATAATCCATCAATTTGATATAAGGATAGTCTATTAAAGTCCCAGATAACTCCTTTAAATCTCTAAACCTCTAACAGGAAAAATATATTTTTGTACCGTGTTAGCCAGTAGATAGAAAAATATTTAGATTTGAGAGTCCTCAGTGGTTGATACCTTTTAATGGCTAACTGAAAAGATGGTAACAAATTGCAAGCTTTCCAGACTACTCAGGTTTCTTCATGAGGCATAGTAAAACACAAAATCTGAAGAGTCACATATTTATACACAGCAGGACACAGAAATAATGTAATAGATGAGACAAGTGACATAAAGCAGAGTTATTACTATTGGAGAGAGATAAACACAGTTGTGGCCATAAATATTGGACTAGTTTATAGATAACGAGTGTGAAAGTTTTATTATCCTGTGATTGAGGTCTGGTCCAGGGTTGTGATGACCCCACAGGTCTGAGGACCACATTCCTTAGTTGATGTAGAATGCCATAAATCCAGGCAACACATTCATTCCTGCTCTGAAGGTGTCAAAGGTTGTCATGAGTTTATATTCCCAAAGTTTTCTGTCACTCTGAAATTTTAAGTTACCTTTTAATACCAGTAATTTCATGTCCTTGATGCTGTGATCAGGGATACAAAAATGTTTGGCCACAGGTAGATCTATTCTTTTTTCGTGTATAAATATGTGACTCTTCCGATTCTGTGTTATACTATGCCTGATGAAGAAACCTGAGTAGTCTGGAAAGCTTGCAATCTGTTACCATCTTTTCAGTTAGCCATTAAAAGGTATCACTCTCAAATCTAAATATTTTTAAACCTCTAACAATCATGGTGCATTCTTAAGATCAGGTTTTCTACAGCAGTGGTATAGAAATATCTGGTTGATAACTTGCTTTGTGTATTTCAGGAGCTGGCATCGCTTACATCCAGTATAGGTTCATGATTATTCAGTCTGAGCCATCGGAGAAGCGGTATATCATCTGCCAGAAAAGCCTTCTCATCGTTGGATGGATCGTGTGCATTGGGACCGCGGTTAATGCTGTATATTCGGTTAGTTATTAGGTTTTATATAAAGTCTCCAGTAATACTCAGGACCTCAGGCTCAGTATAACACATACTATGGTGACTACCTGGAGTCCAGTATATTACAGTGGGGCGGACCTTGCTCTTATGTATTCTCACATCTCCAAGATGACCTTATTAATGACACTCATATTTCTTTTCGTAGGTGAAAACCAACCCTACAGCCCACAGGATCGGTGCAGGAATGCCTTTTTTTCTTCTTGCCATGTACAACTTATGTCAATCTGTGTACCTGTACAAGAGATCCTTCAGCAGCCGGTGCATCTGCCACTTTAGACTGGCAGCAACTTTGATGACAATTCTGTCATTGCTTATATGTATCCTTTTCTAAATAATTCAGTGTGTTTAGGTGTGTAAGGTGTGCTCCATTGTGACCATTATTTCATTGGTCAGTCATGATTATAGGAAACACTAATAACAACATTCTGGTACTTTTCTTAACACGTCCTTCCAGTTGCTGTAAATCTGTGCGCCATCTTCTTCCAGCTATGCAATGGCCTCTGTATGACGGTAAGTTTATTTCACGTTTCACCATTTTGCATAATTCACTAGTGTCCTGTGTAAAAGTAAATGATAAACTCTCGGTGTACAAGTCATCCTTCCATCTCATTCCATGCCAGACAGATGCATTGGTGAGTATAGTCCGGTAATAACGTTCTCTATCTTCTGCAGATCTTCTATATGACCGGCATGATAGCTGAGTGGACAGGATTAGTCGGCCTGGTAATGCACCAACTTACAAATTATACCGATTTCCAGGTGAGTAAATGACGTGTGAAGGTCTTATAAGCACCAAAACTGTTTCAGTTAAAGATTTGTTACATTGAAAAATTCAATTGCTTATATAAAATAGATGATGACAGAGATGCCACAGTTCAATGATTCCTAATAATAAATGTATTTTCTTCTTTTCCTTAGAGTTTGTCTTTAAAGATCTCCAGAGAAGGTGTCACCATCTGTCTAAGGGAAAAGAACCAGACCTTCAAAATGCCCGTATAAAGTCCAAAGGGTAAGAACTATGGCTGGAACGACATAAAGACAACTCAAACCATCTGTGCTGGATCATAACATCTTCCTGCAAGTCGGATAAAGGGAAATGAAGACCTGACCCCTAAGACCTGCAGCAGGACAAGGAGCGGGTGATTCCACAGAAGCTGGCCATTTACATGTAGGTCACTGTGGTTATCTGCACGGATCAAAATTACCATCAATTTTGTAATGTGATGGGAAATTACAAAGTCAATTGTTGAATACCACTCATGGTACCAGAATGGCCCTGCAGATGCACTTCTTCTGGAAGATGGACAGAACCAGAAATGAGAAGAAGTTAGGAGCAAAGCAGGTACCGAAGAGTAAAGAAATGAGTGATCCATCATGGAAGAGATGGACATCAATAACAACAATGTCCCGGGACACAAAGCAGCAGAACTCATCAGCCATTGTGATTGCTGGAGTACTGAAGAACATTTAGAATATCTAGAGCCGTCCTACTGGGACAATTAAAATGGCCTTGATGCCATAATGCCCCTGCATAGTGCAACATCAACATGCTCTATAGATGGTGCTAAACCATCTCTATGGCTATGAATGTGGCTTATTTTACCAAAGGCAGGATGCGCAGGCTAACTCTTCAGAATGAATTCATTTTGGATTCCTTTTACATAAATATATATATATATATTTTAGTTTCAAAAGTGTTTTATTAATTTTAACTTTAATAAACATAGTTGCCAATGAGCAAAACATAATCCCCACGCAGGGGGTCAAGATATATTCTTGTACATAAAATATGAATATTTTTTGTGAGGTTTATTATAAAACAGAAGATTAACACATTCTAAGGGGAGGGATCGAAAAAAAGAATAGGAGACAAGAATAGAGGATAAATATAGCATTACCAATCAATTATTCCTTAATCTAAATAAATTGGTAAGTATATAGGAAAGATCAATCGCTAAAGTTAGCATTGTCATGGAGATATAATTATAGCCTGACTTACGTTCTGATCATGTTGTGAGTCCATCCATGGAGTCCATGTATTCAAAAAAGTTTCTAGAAAGTCCGTTTTGGTAGCATCAATTCTTTCATATAGCATTATTGTATTTATTCTATCTTTAACAATATTTATTGACAAAGCTGTAGATTTCCATTGTGATGCTATATGAATTCTGGCTGCCATGGTAATAAAATGTATTAGACGAAAAGTTTTATTGGAAATTCCACTGGCTTGTCTCCGAGTAACATGACAGTAGGGCTACATTTAATGGACTTTCCTGAGACCCTCGAGACTAGAGCCTTAACCTGCATCCACCTGATATGTTTCATGTCTCCCAATATATTGCACCCTCTAAAGCAGGGGTCTCAAACACGCGGCCCTCCGGCTGCTTCTTGCGGCCCGCAGGCACAGACCCCGTAACTATCGCGGCTCTCTCCAGCAGCCGCCATCAGCGCTTCAGTTCAGTGTATTGCCGCGCAGAGACCGACTCTCTGCACAGCAATACCAGTGTCAGCCAGCAGCTGACCTCTGCGTCCCAGCGCAGCGGTGTATGACGTCACTGCCATGCGCAGATGTCAGCTGCTGGCCTCTGATTGGCCGGCTGCTGACACTGGTATTGCTGTGCAGAGAGCCGGTCTCTGCACGGCAATACACTGCATTACAGCGCTGATGTCAGCAGCTGCTGGAGAGAGCCGCGATTGTTACGGGGTCTGTGCCTGCGGGCCACAGGTGCAGAAAGGACGCCGAGGGAACAGAGGACAGGTGAGAATCTTTTTTTTTTTTTCCCTCTGTCGTGTGATACAGCACAGGAGACCAGTGCTCAGCATGGGGGGGGGGCACTGTGTGCAGTATCAGGGGACGGGGACCCTGAGCGCAGTATGGGGGGATGGGGACCCTGAGCGCAGTATGGGGGGACGGGGACCCTGAGAGCAGTATGGTGAGGGAGGGGGACCCTCAGTACAGTATGGGGGGACGGGGACCCTGAGCGCTGTATGGGGGGGGGAGGGACCCTGAGCGCAGTATAGGGGAACGGGGACCCTGTGCACAGTATGGGGGGGGACGGGACATGTCTGCAACATGGGGACCTGGATGGGGGACATGTCTGCAACATTAGGACCAGGATGGGGGACCATGTCTGCAATATGAAGACCATGTCTGCAATATGGGCGACCTGGATGGGGGACCATGTCTGCAATATGGGGGACCATGTCTGCAATATGGGGGACCTGGAGGGGAGACCATGTCTGCAATATGGGGGACCTGGAGGGGAGACCATGTCTGCAATATGGGGGACCTGGAGGGGAGACCATGTCTGCAATATGGGGGACCTGGATGGGAGACCATGTCTGCAATATGGGGGACCTGGAAGGGAGACCATGTCTGCAATATGGGGGACCTGGATGGGAGACCATGTCTGCAATATGGGGGCCTTGGAGGGGAGACCATGTCTGCAATATGCTGGACCTGGAGGGGAGACCATGTCTGCAATATGCTGGACCTGGAGGGGAGACCATGTCTGCAATATGGGGGACCTGGAGGGGAGACCATGTCTGCAATATGGGGGCCTTGGAGGGGAGACCATGTCTGCAATATGGGGGACCTGGAGGGGAGACCATGTCTGCAATATGCTGGACCTGGAGGGGAGACCATGTCTGCAATATGCTGGAACTGGAGGGGAGACCATGTCTGCAATATGGGGGCCTTGGAGGGGAGACCATGTCTGCAATATGGGGGACCTGGAGGGGAGACCATGTCTGCAATATGGGGGACCCGGAGGGGAGACCATGTCTGCAATATGGGGGACCCGGAGGGGAGACCATGTCTGCAATATGGGGGACCTGGAGGGGAGACCATGTCTGCAATATGCTGGACCTGGAGGGGAGATCATGTCTGCAATATGGGAGACCTGGAGGGGAGACCATGTCTGCAATATGGGGAACCTGGAGGGGAGACCATGTCTGCAATATGGGGGACCTGGAAGGGAGACCATGTCTGCAATATGGGGGACCTGGAAGGGAGACCATGTCTGCAATATGGGGGACCTGGAGGGGAGACCATGTCTGCAATATGGGGGACCTGGATGGGAGACCATGTCTGCAATATGGGGGACCTGGATGGGAGACCATGTCTGCAATGGGGGCCTTGGAGGGGAGACCATGTCTGCAATATGGGGGCCTTGGAGGGGAGACCATGTCTGCAATATGCTGGATCTGGAGGGGAGACCATGTCTGCAATATGCTGGACCTGGAGGGGAGACCATGTCTGAAATATGGGGGCCCTGGAGGGGAGACCATGACTGCAATATGGGGGACCCGGAGGGGAGACCATGTCTGCAATATGGGGGACCCGGAGGGGAGACCATGTCTGCAATATGGGGGACCCGGAGGGGAGACCATGTCTGCAATATGGGGGACCCGGAGGGGAGACCATGTCTGCAATATGGGGGACCCGGAGGGGAGACCATGTCTGCAATATGGGGGACCTGGAGGGGAGACCATGTCTGCAATATGGGGGACCTGGATGGGAGACCATGTCTGCAATATGGGGGACCTGGATGGGAGACCATGTCTGCAATATGGGAGACCTGGAAGGGAGACCATGTCTGCAATATGGGGGCCTTGGAGGGGAGACCATGTCTGCAATATGCTGGACCTGGAGGGGAGACCATGTCTGCAATATGCTGGACCTGGAGGGGAGACCATGTCTGCAATATGGGGGACCTGGAGGGGAGACCATGTCTGCAATATGGGGGCCTTGGAGGGGAGACCATGTCTGCAATATGCTGGACCTGGAGGGGAGACCATGTCTGCAATATGCTGGACCTGGAGGGGAGACCATGTCTGCAATATGGGGGCCTTGGGGGGAGACCATGTCTGCAATATGGGGGACCTGGAGGGGAGACCATGTCTGCAATATGGGGGACCCGGAGGGGAGACCATGTCTGCAATATGGGGGACCCGGAGGGGAGACCATGTCTGCAATATGGGGGACCCGGAGGGGAGATCATGTCTGCAATATGGGGGACCTGGAGGGGAGACCATGTCTGCAATATGGGGGACCTGGAGGGGAGACCATGTCTGCAATATGGGGGACCTGGAGGGGAGACCATGTCTGCAAGATGAGGACCAGTTCAAAAGGTGTATAGAAAATAAAATGGTATCACTAAAAATGTCACTTTGTCATGTAAATAATGCGGCCCCCCAAATTAAATGTTTTTCCGTGTGCGGCCCATATGCCCAGCTGAGTTTGAGACCCCTGCTCTACACAGTGCTGAAGAACGCTCTGTCCCTGTCCATGACATCATCCCTCACAGTAGAAGCTCCATTCCAGTCACAGAACTGCTGGCAGGATGCAAAAAGAGAGAGGATGCTATAACAGAGAGGACGCCATAACAGAGAGGACGCCATAACAGAGAGGACGCCATAACAGAGAGGACGCCATAACAGAGAGGACGCCATAACAGAGAGGACGCCATAACAGAGAGGACGCCATAACAGAGAGGACGCCATAACAGAGAGGACGCCATAACAGAGAGGACGCCATAACAGAGAGGACGCCATAACAGAGAGGACGCCATAACAGAGAGGACGCCATAACAGAGAGGACGCCATAACAGAGAGGACGCCATAACAGAGAGGACGCCATAACAGAGAGGACGCCATAACAGAGAGGACGCCATAACAGAGAGGACGCCATAACAGAGAGGACGCCATAACAGAGAGGACGCCATAACAGAGAGGACGCCATAACAGAGAGGACGCCATAACAGAGAGGACGCCATAACAGAGAGGACGCCATAACAGAGAGGACGCCATAACAGAGAGGACGCCATAACAGAGAGGACGCCATAACAGAGAGGACGCCATAACAGAGAGGACGCCATAACAGAGAGGACGCCATAACAGAGAGGACGCCATAACAGAGAGGACGCCATAACAGAGAGGACGCAATAACAGAGAGGACGCCATAACAGAGAGGACGCCATAACAGAGAGGACGCCATAACAGAGAGGACGCCATAACAGAGAGGACGCCATAACAGAGAGGACGCCATAACAGAGAGGACGCCATAACAGAGAGGACGCCATAACAGAGAGGACGCAATAACAGAGAGGACGCAATAACAGAGAGGACGCAATAACAGAGAGGACGCCATAACAGAGAGGACGCCATAACAGAGAGGACGCCATAACAGAGAGGACGCCATAACAGAGAGGACGCCATAACAGAGAGGACGCAATAACAGAGAGGATGCAATAACAGAGGATTTGTTCCTGAGAAGCCAGGAGCTGGAACTACTTGAGCATGGTTCCAACCGAAGGCTAAATTGAGCCTGGAGAGTGATCTGAGGAGGTGATATGTGCAAAACGGGGCAGATGTAAAAATAGGTTATACTAGCAAAAATAAATGGAATATATAAAACCACATTGTGATACTGAGAAAAAGCATTTAAAGTGAGTCTGTCACCCCCTAAAGCCAGTTTAAACTAATCAGATGATCATGTAAGTGACCATGCCTCGATAATAATCATGTCTGATGCCTCATACCTGATTAGTTTATGTTAATTATCTAGAAAATTATCTTTAATACATCTGGAAATTTGGGTGCTCGGTGCACCTTTTGTATGGCCAAAACTTTCAGTGCAGTGTTCTTCCGGCCCTCCTCCTCCTCCTCCTCCTCCGCTGATTGACAGCACTATCTGAACTGAAAACTCAGTCGTGCTTGTATATACTAACCTTGGGGCTGCAATCTCTTTCTTTGGGATCAGTATTCTTGGACCCAAACACACTAGATTGTGGTACCTTTTACTCTTGTCCTTGGTTTAAGGTACCAGCGCGTTCCCATGGGGAGTGGGCACAATCCATATGACTGTACAGTGGCTTTATACGAGTGGCGTATTCTCCATCATACAGCATGTAATACAGTATATACCTCAATTCTTTTTTTCAGAGTTTCACATGCAAAACAAAAGGGGAGACACACACCGAGGTTAAAAAAGAGCTCCATTGGGTAACATACTATAGGTGACCTGTCTGATCATTTCCATTCTCACTAATTCATACAAGTAAATGTATAAGTACCAGAAAATAAAAGAATTATCAAATTGTGGTAGACTACACATTCTTATGCAAATAAAAAAAGACAGGCAGAACTTACTTATTTTTGTGAATTTATTGTAATCAACCAACATCTGAACCATTACAAGTAGTGAGGTTGTGTCTACTGAACATTAACAAAGAACAAGCAAATTGCAACAGGCGTGGAAACGTATGAAGCAGATGCATCTTGGGGAACATGTGGGACCCCCGCCTCAAAATAGTTCCATGAATGTCGGACTTTACATTTCTTCCCTTATCAGGTGTCCTTGGGAAGTAACTTGATATAATCTCAAGGCCTTTTCTCTTCTCCTTTGCTGCAGTACACAAATCTGCTGAAGTTCTCTGGGAATCTGGCAGGAGGCGGCCTGCGGAGGAACACAACAAGAACAGATCTTAGGAGAGCTCAAGGTGGTCATGAGAAGAACCAAGGACACGCTCTCTGAATTCCATTATTTTATGCATCTCGACATAAACATCTGGTTTTCTGAAGTTCTTAAAATTAGGTATATAAAACCCCTGATGAACATCACAACAAATGATTAACATATATGACCAAAATGCAGTGCGTGAAAAATTAAGTACACCCCATGAATCAACACCTTCAGCATCAGCAACATGAAGTAATAGTTTTCTGTCTGTCACATCATTCTGGAGGAACGTGCCTACAGGATATACCGTGCCGGCCATGACAGTACTGCTAAACCAGCCAGCGGACAGCCTTCATACAAATGAGCTGCAATATCAGACATGGCCATAGAACAGCGTTAATCCAGTATAGGTCTTGAAATGTGGACGATAGGATTCACATAGGAAACAGCAATAATTCGGCTGGGAAGTAAATGATAGTGAGGCAAATGAGAATGTGTCAGTGAGCTCATTCTGACGGTCCAATGGGGGAGTTTCTACCTCTATTTTCTGTCTTTTTAGCACCTCAGCTAATTTAGGATTACAGACCACATCAAAGTTGAACATGCAGAGCAACAAAAGTCTGTAAAAGCCAAACAGTGCAACATGCAAAGGTGCCACTGGCGAGAGGTAAAAGTGTGATGTGAGCATGCCCTCAGCTGTAGACGGAGGACGTGATTTTACCACAAAATACAGAACCCAGGAAGACTTACTGGTTGTAACGGGTCTGGGAGGCGGAACCTCTGAGCAACTTATACAAGGGGGCGGTCCTTGTAAGGAAGCGGGTGGCGACCAGGGAAGACAGGCAGGTAGTCACAGCAGGTGACCGGGGCAGTCTCTGGGTAAACGGGCAGGAGATCACGCCAAGTGACCGGGACAGTCTCTGGGTGAACGGGCAGGAGATCACGGCAAGTGACCGGGGCAGTCTCTGGGTGAACGGGCAGGAGGTCACAGCAAGTGACCGGGGCAGTCTCTGGGTTAACGGGCAGGAGGTCACGGCAAGTGACCGGGACAGTCTCTGGGTGAACGGGCAGGAGATCACGGCAAGTGACCGGGGCAGTCTCTGAGTGAACAGGCAGAAGGTCACGGCAAGTGACCGGGACAGTCTCTGGGTAAAGGGTAGGTACGACCTGTGACGGCTGAGCCTCCAAGTAGGCTAGCAGGCAGATGGCAGATGTGTGCTCCCAGGTGAGCGTCTCTGGATAAGCAGGTGGTCACAGCACGTGACGGCGGAGCCTCCAGGTAGGCTAGCAGACAGGTAGCAGATGAGCGCTCCCAGGTGAGCGGGCAAGAGTCTCTGGACTGGCAGGTGGTCACAGCACGTGACGGCGGAACCTCCAGGTAGGCTAGCAGGCGGGTAGCAGGTGGGCGCTTCCAGGTGAGCGGGCAAGAGTCTCTGGACTGGCAGGTGGTCACAGCACGTGACGGCGGAACCTCCAGGTAGGCTAGCAGGCGGGTAGCAGGTGGGCGCTCCCAGGTGAGCGGGCAAGCTGGTCCATAGACAGACTGACAGGTGTCGGAAGGCAGACCGTCGGACCTCAGGCTAGCAAGCAGGTAAGCGGATAACAGGCAGGAATCAGACAGCAATCTGGCAGGAAACTGGCAGGTAACTGGCAACGGGACCTGAGGGCTGAAGCAGAGTAGTGAACAGTGCAACAACATTGCTCGGGCACCTCCATTTTGGAGGAGGTGCCTTATATATGGTGAAGTCCTCCGGCCATTGGCCGGGGACTCCTTAGGACGGCGCGCGCGGCCCCTTTAAGAGGGGGGGAGCGCGCGCGCCCTAAGCACGGTGCCAGCAGAGCGGGAGGAGGACGCCGGGCTCGGAGCGGAGAGGTGAGGGGAACAGCGTCCCTGCCTAGCAGAGGGCAGGGACACCGACGCTACAGTACCCCCCCCTTTAGGCCCCCCCTTTTTTAGGCCAGACAGAAATTTAGCAAGGATGAGAGGGGCATGGATGTTCTCCCGGGGCTCCCACGTTCTCTCTTCAGGACCAAACCCCCTCCAATCTACTAGAAAAAAAGGTCTTTCCTCTTACCCTTTTTGTGGCCAGAATGTTCTCTACCTCAAACTCGTTTTCAGCGGAAACCGGAGCAGGAGGCGTGCCTGTAGACTTGGAAAAAGAGTTAAGTACCACGGGTTTGAGGAGAGATACATGGAAGGAGTTAGGGATCCGCAAGTTGGCCGGGAGTTTCAATTTATAGGCCACCGGGTTGATCTGACTGATGACCTCCAGAGGACCGATGAACCGAGGCCCTAACTTATAGGAAGGAATCTTGAGCCGGACATACTTGGACGAGAGCCAGACCTTATCCCCTTGACGGAATTGAGGAGGATCCAGACGTTTTTTGTCAGCATGTCTTTTCATACGCTCGGACGACTGAAGGAGTGCGGACCGGGTACTCTCCCACAAGGAGGAAAATTTGTTAACAAGAGATTCCGCAGCCGGATTATCCACTGAGGTGGAGACGGGAAATGGGATCCGAGGATGCTGACCGAAGACTACAAAAAAACGGGGATTTGGAGGAAGATTCGCTCTCGTGATTGTTGTAAGAGAATTCGGCCCATGGCAGGAGATCCACCCAGTCAGAATGGTGGGCATTAACGAAGTGCCGGAGGTAACTGGTCAGGATCTGATTGATCCGCTCCACTTGACCATTAGACTGTGGGTGGTAAGCGGAGGAGAAGTCCAGGGTGACGTCTAGCAATTTACAAGTGGCTCTCCAGAAACGTGAGGTGAACTGTACCCCACGATCCGACACGATGTGGAGGGGCAGGCCATCAAGACGGAAGATGTGGCGAATAAAGTCTTTAGCCAGCTCGGGTGCAGACGGGAGGCCTGGCAGGGGAATAAAGTGAGCCATCTTGGAAAAGCGGTCAGCGACCACCCAAATGAACGTACAACCGGCAGAGACGGGGAGATCAGTTATGAAGTCCATAGCAATATGCTGCCAGGGGGCAGCAGGCACAGGAAGCGGAAGGAGGCGACCGGCTGGCAGGTGTCTCGGGACTTTGTTGCGGGCGCAGGACACACAGGCAGAAACAAAGTCTATTACGTCCTTGTGCAGGGTAGGCCACCAGTCGTGCCGGGTAATAAGCTGGAGGGTCTTTTTCTGACCGGCGTGGCCAGCTAGTTTAGACGAATGGCCCCAGTGTAGGATCTTCTCCCGATCAGGTACTGAAACGAACGTCTTACCGGGAGGGAGACGATTTAGACTCACGGGAGCCACTTGCATTACTCTGGCGGGATCGATGATATGTTTGGGTTCTTCCTCGAGATCGGACACCAGAAAGGATCGGGACAAGGCGTCTGCTTTGATGTTTTTGTCAGCCGGGCGAAAATGAAGAACAAAATCAAAGCGAGCAAAAAACAAGGACCACCGGGCTTGGCGTGGGTTAAGTCTCTGGGCATGCTGGAGGTAAGCCAAGTTCTTGTGGTCAGTGTAGATTATTACCGGGTGAAGAGCCCCCTCGAGTAGGTAACGCCAATCCTCCAATGCCAGCTTGATGGCCAATAACTCTCGGTCTCCTATGGAATAGTTGCGCTCAGAAGAGGAGAAGAGTTTGGAGAAGAAGCCACAAGTTACCATTCTCCCGGAAGACGATTTTTGGGTAAGTACCGCTCCGGCTCCAGAGGAGGAGGCGTCAATTTCCAGGAAGAACTGCTTGTTGCCGTCCGGGCGATGCAGCACCGGGGCGGAAGAAAAGGCCTGTTTTAAGGAAAGAAAGGCCTCCTCTGCTTCGGGCGGCCACTCTCTGGGATTAGTGCCCTTACGGGTGAGCGCGGAAATTGGGGCAGTCCGGGAAGAGAAGTGCGGTATGAAGAGGCGGTAGTAGTTGGCGAAGCCCAGGAACCGCTGAATAGCCTTCAACCCCTCCGGTCGAGGCCATTTCTCGATGGCAGACAGTTTCTCTGGATCCATTCGGAGGCCGGTCTGAGAAATAATGTAGCCCAAAAACGGAAGCGAGGTCTGCTCAAAGAGGCACTTCTCATATTTAGCGAAGAGGTGATTCTGCCCGAGCCTGAGCAGGACCTGACGAACATCCCTCCGGTGAGTCTGAAGATCCGGAGAGAAGACCAAGATGTCGTCCAGGTACACCACTACGCAGGAGTAGAGAAGGTCCCGGAAGATGTCATTGACCAACTCTTGAAAGACGGCAGGAGCATTACAGAGACCAAAGGGCATTACCAGATATTCATAGTGGCCGTCCCGGGTGTTGAATGCAGTCTTCCATTCATCCCCCTGACGGATACGGACCAGGTTGTACGCCCCACAGAGAGCGGAAGGGGGTACTTATTCTTCACCGTGATCTGGTTAAGGCCTCTATAGTCTATACAGGGACGAAAAAGAAGCCTGCTCCCGCCGGGGAGGTAGATTTCCGGATGAATCCCAGGGCCAGATTCTCCTCAATATATTCGGACATCGACCGGGTCTCAGCAGCGGACAATGGGTAAATACGCCCACGGGGAGGCGTAGTACCGGGTAACAGGTCGATAGGACAGTCGTATGGTCTATGAGGGGGTAATGTCTCTGCCTCCTTTTTATTAAAGACATCAGCAAATGACCAATAAGGAATCGGAAGTCCAGGTAGATTAGTTGGGGTAGGAGAAGGACGGACGGGATGAACGGGAACCAAACAAGTCTTATGGCAGTCCTGTCCCCAACGAAGGACTTCTCCGGTCTTCCAGTCAAGCACGGGTGCATGTCTCTGGAGCCAAGGTAGGCCTAGTAAGAGGGCGTGAGAGAGTCCAGGCAGAACATGAAAAGAGATGCTCTCAGAATGCAGCATTCCCACCTGCAGAGTAATGGATTCGGTGATGAGTTGGATGGGACGTGGTAAGAGGCCCCCATCCACGGCAGCGACAGATAAGGGTACAGCCAGAGGTTTGGTGGGAATGCGGTGTTTTTCTACCAGGGACTGTGAAATAAGATTCCCGGCTGCTCCAGAGTCAAGTTGGGCTAGTTCGAAAAAACGGTTCTCCCCGCAGATAATTGAGACTGACAGCAGCAGAGATGGAGAGGATTTATTCTTGTCTAGGTCGACCTCTCTGAGCGAACCTAGACACAGGCGTTTCCCGACCTCTCCGGGCAGGTACGGATCCGGTGCTCCTTGCTGCCACAGTAGAAGCAGCTCCCCTCAGCACGGCGTAAGTCCTGACGGGTTTTGACCATCTTGGTCTGGTCGACCTGCATAGGCTCAGGAGAGTGTACCTGGGGAGAAACGGAGGGAGTGACGGGTTTCTGGAAGGTAGGAGCTAGACGTGGAAACCTCCTCTCACGGGTGACCTCTTTGGCACGCTCCTGGAACCGTAGGTCAATCCGGGTGGCAAGAGTTATTAAGTCATCGAGAGTGGTAGGAATGTCCCGACCGGCGCGCGTGGCCCCTTTAAGAGGGGGGGAGCGCGCGTGCGCGCGCCCTAAGCACCGTGGCCGGGAAGGAGCGCGCGCTGCCAGCAGAGAGGGAGGAGGACGCCGGGCTCGGAGCGGAGAGGTGAGGGGAACAGAGTCCCTGCCTAGCAGAGGGCAGGGACACCGACGCTACACTGGTCCTCTTCGTTAGTGGATTTTGTTGTGTGGCACCCCAGGGGTCTGGTTGCCACAGTAATAGAAATATTATGTCTGAGAGCAAGTGGGAGGTTTCTCTGGTCAGGAGCCCTTAAGCATGCAACACCGCCCGCCCAGACCTGGGAGGGGAGGAATCTGCCCTTAAAAACTGGGTCTGGGGCGGGATTAGGGAGTGAAGTCCCAGACAGAGACGCAGTCTCGTCTGGAGAGCAGACACAGGGAAAGGAAGACCTAGGAGCTCTGTAGGAGCAGCAGCGAGTGCCAGGGGCTGGAAGCCCTGGCTGAAGACAATAAGACCGGACATGGAGTCCGAGGCTGTGGGGACATCCAGGTCCAGCAGCAGAATCCAACCGGCAGGGGATTCCAGGTCCTCTGGCCATAGAAGCCCGGAGGCACGGTCACAAGCAAGGGACCAGCACCGCCATCGTGGAGCGGAGGCTAACAGAAGGCCCCAAGTCACCGGCCATACGGGTGAGCACCACACGGTATACTCAGGGACGTGGGCTACTTCTACCCGCAAACAGCAAGGTAGCCAGGAAGAGTGCAGATAGATGGGGAGGCCTACAACTCCACCTGGCCAGGGGAAGATCCTGCTTGCTCACAGACTGACCAGGCCTCTACTGCTAACCAGTACTCCCGGGAGGGTCTGCGTTATAACATCAGTAAAGACCCTGAACTGCACTGCACGGACTCGGAGTAATTCCTGCTGCGCTCGTGCACCATCACGCCCATCATCCACACTAACTGCCCTGAGGCTATACTTCTCCCGTGGGGAGTCATCCCATTCTTAGCTGCATACACACAACACCGGCCTCAGCGGTCTGCCTTGCAGCGGCGGTCCCCACTGACCGCAATCCACGGGTGGCGTAGTCGGACAATTAATCTAAAACCCTTATAGTACTACTAAGACTGCCACGGACCGGGTCGCCGCCACACTAGACTTCAACCACCAGCATCCCACAAAAGGCCCGGTTCCGGGTTCCCCACGCGGCCCAGGGGGCGAGTCAGTTGCACTGATTGCCATCTTCACAGAAGTTTTGAGCTACAGTTCAAGGGTAAAATCCTATATTTGCTGTTCGTTAATATGAAAGCAAGTCTCTTGTTGTGAAGCCTCCAACGTGGCAATATACTGGGGGAAATGACAGGACAGTCTGTTAGGAGAGGTGGGTGTGAGTTGTAAGAGAAAGATTGGGGCAATTGCTTTACCTGAATTAGTGGCAAGGGCGGGAAACCTCATATATAATAGCATGAGAGCCTGGCAGTAGCTTAAAAGGCAGGACTGTCCCTAATACTGCAGAGGCTCCCGATCAGGTTTGCCCCCAATACTGCAGAGGCTCCCGATCAGGACTGCCCCTAATACCACAGAGGCTCCCGGGTCAGGCCTGCCACTAATACTGCAGAGGCTCCCGATCAGGACTGGCCCTATTACTGCAGAGGCTCCCAATCAGGACTGCCCCTAATACTGCAGAGGCTCCCGATCAGGACTGCCCCCAATACTGCAGAGTCTCCCGATCAGGACTGCCCCTAATACTGCAGAGGCTCCCGATCAGGACTGCCCCTAATACCGCAGAGGCTCCCAATCAGGACTGCCCCTAATACCGCAGAGGCTCCCGATCAGGACTGCCCCTAATACCGCAGAGGCTCCCGATCAGGACTGCCCCTAATACCGCAGAGGCTCCCGGGTCAGAACTGTCCCTAATACTGCAGAGGCTCCCGATCAGGACTGTCCCTAATACTGCAGAGGCTCCTGGGTCAGGACTGCCCCTAATTCTGCAGAGGCTCCCGGGTCAGGACTGTCCCTAATACTGCAGAGGCTCCCGATCAGGACTGTCCCTAATACTGCAGAGGCTCCCGATCAGGACTGTCCCTAATACTGCAGAGGCTCCCGATCAGGACTGTCCCTAATACCGCAGAGGCTCCCGATCAGGACTGCCCCCAATACTGCAGAGGCTCCTGATCAGGACTGCCCCTAATACCGCAGAGGCTCCCGATCAGGACTGCCCCTAATACCGCAGAGGCTCCCGATCAGGACTGCCCCTAATACCGCAGAGGCTCCCGATCAGGACTGCCCCCAATACTGCAGAGGCTCCCGATCAGGACTGCCCCCAATACTGCAGAGGCTCCCGATCAGGACTGCTCCCAATACCGCAGAGGCTCCCGATCAGGACTGCCCCCAATACCGCAGAGGCTCCCAATCAGGACTGCCCCTAATACTGCAGAGGCTCCCGATCAGGACTGCCCCTAATACCGCAGAGGCTCCCGATCAGGACTGCCCCTAATACTGCAGAGGCTCCCGGTCAGAACTGTCCATAATACTGCAGAGGCTCCCGATCAGGACTGTCCCTAATACTGCAGAGGCTCCTGGGTCAGGACTGCCCCTAATTCTGCAGAGGCTTCCGGGTCAGGACTGTCCCTAATACTGCAGAGGCTCCTGGGTCAGGACTGTCACTAATACTGCAGAGGCTCCCGGGTCAGGACTGTCCCTAATACTGCAGAGGCTCCTGGGTCAGGACTGTCACTAATTCTGCAGAGGCTCCTGGGTCAGGACTGTCACTAATTCTGCAGAGGCTCCTGGGTCAGGACTGACACTAATACAGCAGAGGCTCTTGGGTCAGTACTGACACTAATACTGCAGAGTGGTCCAAATTAAATAAAAAAGTGGTCTATAGGGCGCTTTTTTTTTTTTTAGGGCTAAAAAATAAATTTAATTAGCCCTTTCCACAACGCGTTTCGATAGTAAACTATCTTCCTCAGGTTTTTCACCTCTAGTGTTCATTCGTTCAGCGCCCTATAGACCGCTTTTTTATTTAATTTGGACCACTTTCAATCCCCCTTTGGGGGTTAGCGGCAGGAGCAGCTTCTAGTTAATCATTCTTAAATCCCCCCACTATAAAATTCCCCTTTGGCTGCTCAACTCAGGACCTGCGGTTGGGGGCTGCACTCTCCTAGCTTTCAGGACCTGTGGTGATGCACATCTGATCCTGAGTCATGTGATCTGTGGGCGGACATGTGGCCTGCAATTTTGAAACCTGGAAGCGGTGAGCACGAGCGGCGGTGTGCAGCACATGGCACGTGGTGTGCCAAGCTACCTGTACCTTGCGGTGGGACGTGCCTGCTCCTCCCATTTTCACACTAACACCGGAGTTGTGCAGGGGTGCACAACTCCAACAGGTGAGTGGCCTTTTGGCTGTTTCCGTCACATCTACCTGTCAGGTCCTTCACATAGCGCGCTTTTTCTCCCTTTCTCTTCCACTAATACTGCAGAGGCTCCCGGGTCAGGACTGTCACTAATACTGCAGAGGCTCCCGGGTCAGGACTGTCACTAATACTGCAGAGGCTCCCGGGTCAGGACTGCCATCGATAAAGCAGAGGCTCCCGATCAGGACTGCCACAAATACCGCAGAGGCTCACAGTCAGGACTGCCACAAATACCGCAGAGGCTCACAGTCAGGACTGCCATCGATACCACAGAGGCTCCCGGGTCAGGACTGTCACTAATACTGCAGAGGCTCCCGGGTCAGGACTGCCATCGATACCGCAGAGGCTCCCGATCAGGACTGCCACAAATACTGCAGAGGCTCACAGTCAGGACTGCCATCGATACCACAGAGGCTCCCGGGTCAGGACTGTCACTAATACTGCAGAGGCTCCCGGGTCAGGACTGTCACTAATACTGCAGAGGCTCCCGGGTCAGGACTGCCATCGATACCGCAGAGGCTCCCGATCAGGACTGCCACAAATACTGCAGAGGCTCACAGTCAGGACTGCCACAAATACCGCAGAGGCTCACAGTCAGGACTGCCACAAATACCGCAGAGGCTCACAGTCAGGACTGCCATCGATACCACAGAGGCTCCCGGGTCAGGACTGACACTAATACTGCAGAGGCTCACAGTCAGGACTGCCATCGGTACCGCAGCGGCTCACAGTAAGGCAGCTGAACTTCTTGGGTCATGATATGGAGGAGAGCACTGAAGGACCAGGCTCTGGATAATGGCCTTGGCTTGGTGGAATAAGCAGGGAGTCCTGCAGCAAAAGAAACAAAACTATACCCAGAGGATGGGTACACTGGATGTGAAGATGGAAGACCAGTGGGGTACAGCCTCCTGTACTTTCCCTTATCCATGAGAAAAGAAAAGGCATAACGCTTTTTGATGCAGCCACAGATGCCTTTAGTTGCTGACCATCAATTGTATGGGGCTAAAGAGTTAGGTCAATTAATTAATTGTAATTACATATAAATCTACAAAATTATTTCTATTATGTTAATAAAACATTATTGCAAAAGAATACAGGAGAAAGTCACCTGTTGGAGGAAACCTTTTTCCCCTGCAGGTCTACAGTCCCCTCATGTCTATGCGCTGGCTGGAGCCATGATCAGGCATGGTGATGATCCAGCCAAACACCGAGATCATCATCATGATTGATCATGACCTGATAAGAAACATGACTGGTCCATTCAATATAGGTACATAGAGACTGGTGAGGGTCATGGACCAGCGGCAATCTAGAGGCAGGGATCTGGAGTGGAGCAGGAGCTGTAAATTAGGCCATAAGCAGGCAAAAGCCTCCATTACTCATGTCAGACACAATACTTAGGTAAATGTAGAATTATATCAACACTCCAAATAACCTATGAAACAGAAAACATTAAGACTTTGAATTACTAATAATATCATTACCAGCTGCCATAAAACGAGTGTTAAAGTGTTCAGTACCTCTGTAGTAAGGAACATATCAGATGCTTTGTGGCAATATCCAGTAAGATAACTATCGACCAGCAGCGTATAGTCAGACAGCATGGCGTCCAGCATGGCGGAGCGCAGGGCCAGCAGGTGCACCACTTCCAGGGACAGCAGCTTCAGGGCAGCCGTTTGCAATGGACGATCACTCCAAATATTTGGGTTGTCCTGCATAGAGATATTTTCCATTCCAAAAAAAATAAAAATATGTCATTTAAGGAATTTTCACTAATGTAACATCTATTTTCCTCAATTAGACACACAGAATTGGGGGTCTGACGGCCAGGATTTGTATCAATTTCTAAAATAATGGAGTCTACACTTTATTTTCTGAAAATTCTTTGACATTCAAAAAGGTAAAGAAACAGAGTAACAATCGTATAAAGGTTCAACAAGTCCCAAGTAAGGACTGAAGAGAAAAAACGGATAGAGGAGAAGGGTATTATGGTATGATACCAAGGAACATAGGGACCAAAATACATAATTGTGCCCCGCTATCTTACATAATGGAGAGTGAGGATGAAGACGCGTTTAGTAGTTGTATGTTAGTTATTTTTTCATAGGAGTTTAGAGCCGGATGTGTAGGTGTACAAGTCATAGCACAGAAGTAGATAGTCCAACATTCAATCTCCAAACAGTTTTTCTTAAAACAGTAGTATTTAATAAAGCCATGTTAAGGAAAAGTACGTTTACACAATTAAGCAACAGGAAAACTGTTATGATCTCCAACAAGAACTAAGTAAAGATAGGGGAAAGCTGGCCCTACAGTAAGACTAAGCTGAATCCCTACGATGTAGCGGGCTGCCTGTTACTAGTGAACAGACCCGCCTTCGTCCTCGGCTAGTCTGAACAAAGACCTATAGAATTAAGGGAGGGGTCCCTAAAAGAACTAAGGACTGGGACAAAAATGGGACACCTCCTAAACAGAAAATGCTGTAGAACACAAAAGACAAACGGACAAAAAGTACTAGAGGTCCCAGAGGACCAAGAACAGACCGAGAAAGGCACCGAAGCACCAGGCTAGCAAAACAGTCAAACAACACTGAAGTCCAGCACAGCCAAAAGGGCGGAGCTGGAATATAAAGGCAGATGGTCACGTGACCGCAAAACAGAAGATAGAAAAAACAAACAGGAGGGTTCTAACAGTACCCCCTCTTTTATGAGGATCCTCCAGGCTCAGGCCTATCCGGAAACCCCCTGTGGAAAGCTTTAACAAGCCTAGGAGCAGAGACATCATCCGTCCTTACCCAGGAGTTGTATTCGGGACCGAAACCCTTCCAGGAGACAAGATACTGTAATCTCCCTCTATGCCATCTAGAATTCAAGATACGAGAAATTTCATATTCGCCGTCTTCCACCACAGGAGGAACTGTGACAGTGGCGTCCCTATCAGATACGTCAGCCTTTTTCAACAAGGAAACATGAAACACAGGATTAATCTTCCAGGAAGTAGGGACATCCAACCTAACAGCAGACGGGTTAACAACCTGAAGCCCTTTAAATGGACCCACAAACTTAGGACCCAGTTTATTAGAGGGAATCCTCAACCACAGGTTCTTCGAGGACAACCAAACCATGTCACCCACAGTAAATAAAACCTCTTTACGTTTCCTGTCAAAATACTTCTTGGACTTTTTGTTAGCCTCTTGAAGGTTACAACGTACATTAGTCCAAACGCTCTCCAAATCACCGGAAAAATTCTCCTCCTCCGGCACCGCCGACCCCAATTTGGAAAACGAACCAAAAGACGGATGTCTCCGAGTACAACAAAAAAAAGGAGAACACCCAGCAGAGGAGGATGTACGATTGTTAAGAGCAAATTCTGCGAGAGGCAGAAACTCCGACCACACCTCTTGATTGTCCGTCACAAAACAACGCAAAAACTGTTCAACATCCTGGTTCTTTCTTTCAGTCTATCCATTAGACTCAGGATGATAACCAGACGAAAATGACAAATGGACTCCCAACCTGTCACAAAAAGCACGCCAAAAGCGAGCCACAAACTGAGGTCCTCTATCAGAAACAATATCCGTGGGAACGCCATGGAGCTTGACAATCTCCTTAACAAACGCCTTAGCGAGTGTCTTGGCGCAGGGCAACTTAATGAATGGAACCAAATGACACATCTTACTAAAATGGTCCACGACCACCCAGATGACAGTAAGACCCTCGGACACAGGAAGATCAGTAATAAAATCCATTGTGAGATGCGTCCAAGGCGCACTAGGAACCTCCAGAGGGCAAAGCAACCCCGCAGCAGGAGTATGTGAAGCCTTTGACCTAGCACACACAGTACACTGAAGCACCCACTTGATGACTTCCTTCTGCCATCCAGGCCACCAAAAACTGCGACTGATCAGTCTCTTAGTCTCCGAAATTTCCTGGATGACCTGTCAACCGAGACTCATGACACTCCACAAACAAATCTCTCCTAAAGGCTCTAGGCACGAACAACCTCCCATGGGGAGTGTTAGATGGAGCATCATCTTGAGCTTTCAGAATCTCATTCTACAAAACGGAGTCCAAAGCCGCCACCACCACTCCTTTCTGTAAAATGCTCTCCTCCTCCTCGGCACCGACCGTAGGAGAGAAGCTGCGAGATAAAGCATCGGCTTTAACATTCTTAGTACCAGCTATATAGGTAACAGAAAAATGAAACCAAGAAAAAAAAAAGTGCCCACCTAGCTTGACGGGCATTCAAGCGCTTGGCAGCATCCAGATAGATCAAATTCTTATGATCTGTGAAAACCTGAATAGGAAATCTAGTGCCTTCCAAAAAATGACGCCAATGTTCAAACGTGAGTTTAATAGCCAGCAACTCCCGATTTCCAACATCATAATTCAGTTGGGTTTCCGAATTTTTTTTTCGAAAAGAAGGCACAAGGATGTACTCCACCCTTGTTCTCCTGAGACAAAACTGCTCCGACCCCCACCGATGAAGCATCGACCTCGAACAAAAAAGGCTTGGTCTCATCAGGCTGCATAAGGATAGGGGCAGAACTGAACCTCTCTTTGAGATACTCAAACGCTTCAATGGCCTCAGTAGTCCACTGGGCCGTATTTGCACCTTTCCTTGTGAGATCGGTTAGAGGTTTAACAATTACAGAAAAATTCTTAATGAATTTCCTGTAATAATTGTCAAAACCCAAAAATCTCTGTATAGATTTCAAACCAATAGGCCTAGGCCATTCCTGCACAGCCTGAACCTTCACAGGGTCCATCTCAAAGCCCTCGCTGGAGACAATGTAGCCCAAAAAATAGGAATTATTCCTACCGTTAATTACGTTTCCAGGAGTCCATCATAACGGCACGACAGGAGTTAAGCCCTCTGTTCCTCTAGGGACAGGAAACACATGAGAGGTTAAAAGGCCCCCCCCCCCCCCATCACACCCTCAGTGTTAGTACTAATCACCAAACCAGGATGGATGCAACTCTATTTTATTATATACATATACCAATGTTACATTCACATTAGTGTCAAGAGCAGGGGCGGGAAATATAGTGCCGTTATGATGGACTCCTGGAAACGTAATTAACGGTGGGAATAATTCCTATTTTACCAGTACGTCCATCATAACGGCACGACAGGAGACATACCAAATCAAAAGAAATGGAACATTTAGGGCGGAACTACTGCCTGAAGGACTTTACGGCCACAGGCTAATTGCTGACTGGACAATACATCCAATTTATAATGTTTACTAAATGTGGATATATTGGACCAGGATGCTGCCTGGCAAATTTGGCCCACTGACGCTCCAGATTTCTCCGCCCAAGAAGCGGAGATTGCCCTAGTGGAATGAGCTTTAAGGGAAATTGGTGGATCCTTCCCCTCAGATTCATACGCGAGGGCGATAGTCCTTGTCAACCACCTTGCTAGAGTCGGCTTAGAAGCTTTCTTGCCCTTATTCACACCCGAGAATTGCAGAAAAAGGTTTGAGTCTCTCCTCCAGGGGGCTGTGATTTCTATATACCGAATAATTGCCCTCCTGACGTCCAAGGTATGGAAGGATTTTTCCTTTCCATTTTTGGGAGACTGGCAGAAAGACGGCAGTATTATCTCTTGATTCAGGTTCGAACTGGACACCACCTTAGGGTGAAAGGAGGGATCCAGTTTAAGAACCAATCTGTCCTCCAGAATCTTAAGGTATGGGTCCAGAACTGAGAGGGCCTGGATCTCGCCTACCCGTTTCGCTGTAGTAACTGCCACAAGAAAGGCTGATTTCATAGAAAGCAGGTCTACTGATGTTTCTTCTAGGGGTTCAAAGGGAGACTTACATAAAGCCCTCAACACCAGGTTCAGATCCCACGGCGGTACTAGACTCCTTATCGTGGGTTTTAAACGAGAAGTTGCTTTTATGAACCTTGATATCCATGGGTGGTCTATTAAGGAGTAGTCCAAAAAAGCACTTAGGGCCAAGATATGAACTTTTAACGTATTTGGCCTCAGACCCTTATAAAACCCCTCTTGGAGGAAATCCAGTATCGTTGGAATATTGGGGTGAGATGAATTTCCCACAGACTGATCTGCAAAGCTACAGAACTGTTTCCAAATCCTAGAATAGGTGGTTGACATTACTGGTTTCCTACAGGCTTGTAGAGTTGTAATTACTAAATGGGAAAGGCCCTTAGAGGCTAGGATCCGCCTCTCAGGTTCCATGCTGTCAATTGGAGGAATTGGATGTTCGGATGTAACAAGGGACCCTGCAATAGAAGATCTCTCCTGGCTGGGAGTCTGAATGGGAGATCCACCGCCATCCGGTGTAGCAGAGGGAACCAGCTCTTTTTGGGCCAGTAGGGCGCTATCAGAATAAGAGCTCCCCTCTCCTGTTGGATTTTCCTTAGTACTCTTGAGATGAGAGGGACTGGAGGAAAGGCGTACATCAGTTTTGTTCCCCATGATTGAGAAAGGGCATCTATTCCTTCTGGGCTGTCGGCTCGGTCCAAGGAAAAAAAGCGCTGCAGCTTCCTGTTTTTTCTTGTTGCGAACAGGTCTATGAACGGGGTGCCCCATCGTTGAATGATTTGATGAAACACATCCGGATTCAGCTCCCAATCTGAGGGACCAACTCTTGCTCGGCTGAGAAAGTCTGCTACCACATTTTCGGACCCCCTTAGATGAATAGCCGATATTGAAAGAACATTTCTCTCCGCCCAGTAGAAAATTCTTGCCGCCAGGGATTGTAACCATTTCCCTCTTGGACCTCCTTGTCGACGAAGAAAAGCGATTGTGGTGCTGTTGTCTGAGAAAATTTTTACGTGATTTCCTCTGAGCAAATGCTGACATCTTTGAAGAGTCTCCCAGACAGCCTTTAGCTCCCTGAAGTTTGACGACCTGTGTTGTATCTCTTTGGGCCAGATTCCTTGTAGATATCTGTTTCCTATGCTTGCTCCCCAGCCTTTTTGGCTGGCATCCGTATGGATTTGGATTGTAGGAAGAAGGATCCAGTCTACTGCATTTTCTAAGTTTGAAGGGTCTGTCCACCAGGAAAGGGAGTTTTTCAGCTCTCTTGACAGTCTCATTTTCTTGTCTAACCCCGATGGTCGTCTGTTCCAAACTGACAGGATCGACTTCTGTAACGGCCTTGAACGGGCCTGTGCCCATTTCACGCTCGGAATGCATGAGGTCATCAGTCCTAAGATCCGCATGGCGTATCTGATTGAGGTGGTCTTCCGTTTCTCGAAGTTGTAAATTTCCAGCTTTATTTTTTCTCTTTTCTCCTGGGGCAAGGAGGACTTTTGAAGACTGGAATCTAAGAGTACCCCTAGAAATACTTTTGTAGTACTTGGATGGAGGCTTGATTTTTCCCAATTGATGTTCCACCCCAAATATTCCAGGGTTTCGATCGTATGCTCTTGTTGACTGAGAAGAAGAGACTCTGACTCTGCCACCAACAATATATCATCCAGGTAAGGGATGATTATAATCCCCTGTGTTCTTAAGAAGGCCGCTACTTCTGTCATAACCTTTGTGAATATTCGGGGGGCCGAGGACAGACCGAAGGGTAGGCAAGTGAATTGAAAGTGGTGTACTGTGTCCTCCTGCTCTAGAGCAAACCTTAGGTATTGCTGGTGACTTGGGTGAATTGGAACATGGTAATATGCATCCTTGAGATCTAGGGTGCACATTACTGATCCCTTCTCTATCAATGGAATGCTGGTTTTTATAGTTTCCATTTTGAACCTTTTGTATTCCACCCACTGGTTTAAGGGCTTGAGGTTTATAACAGTACGGCGTTTGCCCGAGGGTTTTAACACTGAGAAGAGGGAGGAATAATGGCCTAAACCCTGCTCTGAAGGGGGGACCTGTTTCACCACGTGTAGGGATTGAAGGACTAATATATCCTGCCATAGACTTTTGAGATCTACGGGGGAGCGAGGACGAGTGATTTGGAAACGACGAGGGGGAGCATGGGAGAAGTCTATTTTGAAACCTTCCCCTAAGGAACGTAGGCTCCATTGATTTTTTGTAATGGACGCCTGTCACGGGTGTGTCGCCACGAAGATCGTCACGATTACACAGCCTGACTTCTCGCAGCTGAGTTTTTGGTGTTTTGTGTTTTTCGGCAGTGAGGGAGTTAACTCTCTCTCTCTGTGCTAGACGAGGTCCAGCCTCGCCCAGCTGCAATCAATGCTGCAGTAGTGGGACTCCTTCAAATGCCTGCCGGTCTGTTAGGGAAGTGTCGGTGAAAGCATTTCATACAGACAAACAGAGCGGATCGTGGTATTTTGGAGTTCTGAGCTAAGTGTATTTGGTGTGGTTTTTCCCTTCCTCGCTTTATCATTTATCTCCTTTCCCGTTGGTGTTCCCTCTGTAGTAGTGGTGTAGTTTTTGTATGCAAGGTGGTTTTTGGTTTGACCCTTGTACTGGCTCGTTCGTCTTAGTACTGAGTGTTGGCATATTATTTCCTGTCCCCTATTGTTGTGATCGGGGCCCTTCTCAGGACTAGATTACTGAGGTGCAGGGATCCTCAGGAGGTAGGGGTTACGCTGGCGGCCTGGACCTCTGTACCTTTAACAGGACCTCCAGGAAGAGGGATTAGTCAGGGCCCCAGCTTAGGCCCCTGACCTCCTGTACGCAGAGTCAGTGTGACATTTTCACCGACCCACTGATTCTCTCCAGCTACCATGGATCCAGTAGCCAGTCTAGCTCGGCAGTTGCAGAGTTTGTCCATGGAGCTGGCGGACGTTAGGTCCAAGGTTTTGTATCCCCAGGAGCAAGCCGGACCAGAACCTAAAGTAGCTCTCCCTGACAGGTTCACTGGGGGGCGGGACAAGTTTTTTGTTTTCCGGGAGGCATGCAAGTTGTACTTTCGGCTGCGGCCTCGGTCGTCGGGGAGTGAAGAACAAAGGGTGGGAATAGTCATCTCGCTCCTACAAGGGGACCCACAATCTTGGGCGTTCTCTCTTCACCCAGGCTCCCCGGCTCTCCAGTCAGTGGATAGGTTTTTTGCAGCTCTGGGTCTCGTATATGATGACCCGGATCGGATCTCCCTTGCTGAATCTAAGTTACGTAGGATCCAGCAGGGAGATCGTCCGGCGGAGGAATTCTGTTCGGAGTTCCGTAGGTGGGCCACGGACACCCAGTGGAATGACCCGGCTCTTAGGAGCCAGTTTTGTCGAGGTTTATCTGACAAATTAAAGGATGAGTTGGCTCAGTATGACCCTCCCGCGTCACTGGAAGCCACTATGGCCCTTGCTATTCGCATTGACAGACGGCTTCGGGAAAGGTGCGGGGCAACTCCGCCCCCTGTGATGACTCCACCTTCTACAAGGGTTCCTTATATGGAGGGTCCCCTGGTCAGTCCAGAGGAGCCTATGCAATTAGGAGGGACATCATTTCGGGGGAGGGGACCGGTGGTGCGCCTGAAGACAGGAAGGTGTTTCTTCTGCAGGAGAAAGGGACATTTTATTGGGGGCTGTCCATCCCGTCCCTTGCAGAGTGAAGAGTCGTCGGAAAACTGTTGATCCCAGGTTGTGTGGTGGACGGCAATCTGGGAGTAGGTATTTCGTCCCTAGGTTCATCTCAGTTTCTCGCACCGGCGGAGGTGGTGGTGGGTACGAGAACTGAGAGGATATCTGTTCTTCTGGATAGTGGGGCCGGGGCTAATCTGGTGGACGCTCGGTTTGCCCGGGTTCAAGGTATGCGATTGAGTGAGTTGGCTAAACCCATCCCCATATTCTCGATCGATGCCAGGCCCCTCGGTCAGGGAAGTTTTTTGCAAGCTGTGCATAACGTAAAACTTCAAGTGGGGGCGATACATAAAGAACTGTTGTCTTGCTACGTGTTGGAGGGTCTTCCCACTCCTATAGTGTTGGGCCTTCCTTGGTTAACTAAGCATAACCCGGTTATTAATTGGCAATCTAGAGAGATAAGCCAATGGAGTAAATTCTGTAATAAAAACTGCATGAATACGGTCATCGGTGCAGTTACTCCTAGGGTCTTACCTCCATTTATTGGCAGACTTTGAGGATGTATTCTCGGAGAAAGGGTGTCAGGAACTACCTCCTCATCGCGAGTATGACTGTTCTGTAAAACTGCTCCCTGAGGCCAAGTTACCTAAAGCTAGGTTGTATAACCTTTCTGGTCCTGAGAGGCAGGCCATGAAGGATTATATTTCTGAAAGTCTGGCTAAGGGGCATATTAGACCTTTATCTTCACCGGTGGCCGCGGGGTTCTTCTTTGTGAAGAAGAAAGATGGAGGCCTATGCCCTTGCCTGGATTTCCGTGAACTTAATCGGATTACGGTCCGAGATCTGTATCCGCTCCCACTTATTCCCGATCTCTTTAATCAGATCGTGGGCGCCAAATGGTTCTCTAAGTTGGATCTCAGGGGGGCGTACAATTTGATTAGGATGAAGGAGGGGGATGAGTGGAAGACGGCGTTTAACACTCCGGAGGGGCATTATGAGAACCTTGTCATGCCATTCGGTCTGACTAATGCCCCGGCGGTGTTCCAACACTTTGTTAATGACATTTTTCGCCGCTTGGTGGGACAGTTTGTTGTCATATATCTGGATGATATCTTAATTTACTCGCCGGATCTGGTGTCTCATCAGGAGCACGTTAGGCAGGTGTTACAGATCTTGCGGGATAATAAACTGTATGCCAAATGGGAAAAGTGTGTGTTCGCTGTACAGGAACTCCAGTTTTTAGGCTTCCTGGTTTCAGCATCCGGTTTTCGTATGGACCCTGGGAAAGTGCGGGCAGTTCTTGAGTGGGATCTGCCAGAGAATCTTAAGGCACTACAACGTTTCCTGGGGTTTGCTAATTATTACCGGAAGTTCATTCGTAATTTCTCGTCCATGGTTAAACCTCTCACAGACATGACAAAAAAGGGGACGGATTTTTCTAGGTGGTCTGACAAGGCTTGTCAAGCTTTCTCCTCCTTGAAAAAATGTTTTGCCTCGGCACCCATACTCATTCAACCTGATGCGTCACAGTCATTCATTGTAGAGGTAGACGCTTCCGAGGTAGGGGTGGGAGCAGTATTGTCACAAGGTTCGTCCCCTGGTAAGTGGCATCCGTGCGCCTTTTTCTCTAAAAAATTGTCGTCCGCTGAGAGGAATTACGATGTCGGCAATAGGGAACTCTTGGCCATTAAGTTAGCTTTTGAGGAGTGGCGCCATTTTTTAGAGGGGGCAGTCCATCCGGTCACCGTCATCACCGATCACAAGAACCTGCTATATCTGGAGTCCGCAAAACGTCTGAATCCCAGACAAGCTAGGTGGTCATTGTTTTTTTACCAGGTTTAATTTTGTCGTTACATAACGTCCTGGGTCACAAAATGTAAAGGCGGATGCCTTATCTCGTAGTTTCCCTGGGGCCGGGAATACGGACGACCCGGTTCCTATCCTTCAGGAGGGGGTGGTGGTTTCGGCAGTATGCTCTGAGCTTGAGGAGGAGGTATTGGAGGCTCAGGGGGACGCCCCTGTTGGACCTCCAGGGAGACTGTTTGTTCCAGATCAGTTGCGACAAAAGGTGATCGAGGCACACCATAACTCAGTTTTTGCAGGACACCCGGGGAGTAAAGCAACGGTGGATCTCCTCTCGCGTCAGTTTTGGTGGCCTAACTTACATAGGGAGGTGGTAACTTTTGTCGCGTCCTGTGGGGTTTGTGCGTGCTCTAAGACCTCACATACCCGTCCGTCCGGGGCCCTCTTACCTTTGAAGATCCCGGAGCGTCCTTGGACTCATCTGTCTATGGACTTTATTACAGACCTCCCGCAGTCTTCGGGTAAAACGGTCATACTCGTTGTAGTGGACAGGTTCAGCAAGATGGCACATTTTATCGCTCTTTCTGCTCTTCCTAATGCTAAAACTCTTGCGCAGGTGTTCATTGGGGAGATTGTGAGGCTTCACGGGGTACCCTTCGATGTGGTGTCAGATCGGGGGTCTCAGTTTGTGTCCAAATTCTGGAAGGCATTTTGTACACGGCGGGGGATGCATTTATCGTTCTCATCGGCTTTTCATCCTCAGACCAATGGTCAGACGGAACGTATGAACCAGAGCTTGGAAACATATCTCCGGTGTTTTGTGTCAGAGAATCAGGAGGACTGGGCTTCTTTCTTACCTCTGGCAGAGTTTGCTCTTAATAATAGGCGGAGCGAGTCCACTGGTAAGTCCCCGTTTTTTGGGGCATATGGTTTTCACCCCCAGTTATGTACTTTCAGTAGGGGGGGGCTCTTCGGGGGTTCCTGAGGAGGAACGATTTTCCTCATCACTCGCTTCAGTATGGAGAGGGGTGCTGAAGAATCTGAATACTATGGGGAACAGATACAAACGTATGGCTGATAGGAGGAGAGTGTCTGGTCCGGACCTTAGTGTGAACGATCGGGTATGGTTGTCTACCAGGAATATAAAACTTAAGGTTCCCTCCTGGAAACTGGGTCCCAGGTTCATCGGGCCGTACAGGATCAGTTCTATAATTAATCCGGTGGCATTCCGTCTTGACCTCCCCCCTACGTTTAAAATTCACAACGTGTTCCACAGATCGTTGCTTAAGAGGTATGTGGCGCCGGTGATACCGTCACCTTTACCTCCCCCTCCAGTGGTGGTTAATGGTAACTTGGAGTTCCAGGTATCGAAGGTCATCGATTCACGCTTTAATCGCCGGTCCCTTCAGTACCTGGTTCATTGGAAGGGGTATGGTCCTGAGGAGAGGATGTGGGTTCCTGCGTCGGATATTAACGCAGACCGATTAGTTCGGGCCTTCCACACGACTCACCCGAATAAACCTGGCCCTGAGGGTCCGGAGGCTCCTCGTAGAAGGGGGGGTACTGTCACGGGTGTGTCGCCACGAAGATCGTCACGATTACACAGCCTGACTTCTCGCAGCTGAGTTTTTGGTGTTTTTCAGCAGTGAGGTAGTTAACTCTCTCTCTCTCTGTGCTAGACGAGGTCCAGCCTCGCCCAGCTGCAATCAATGCTGCAGTAGGGGGACTCCTTCAAATGCCTGCCGGTCTGTTAGGGAAGTGTCGGTGAAAGCATTTCATACAGACAAACAGAGCGGATCGTGGTATTTTGGAGTTCTGAGCTAAGTGTATTTGGTGTGGTTTTTCCCTTCCTCGCTTTATCATTTATCTCCTTTCCCGTTGGTGTTCCCTCTGTAGTAGTGGTGTAGTTTTTGTATGCAAGGTGGTTTTTGGTTTGACCCTTGTACTGGCTCGTTCGTCTTAGTACTGAGTGTTGGCATATTATTTCCTGTCCCCTATTGTTGTGATCGGGGTCCTTCTCAGGACTAGATTACTGAGGTGCAGGGATCCTCAGGAGGTAGGGGTTACGCTGCCGGCCTGGACCTCTGTACCTTTAACAGTACCTCCAGGAAGAGGGATTAGTCAGGGCCCCAGCTTAGGGTCAGCTTAGGCCCCTGACCTCCTGTACGCAGAGTCAGTGTGACAACGCCCACTTGTCCTGAAAGAAAAGAAGCCTGCCCCCTACTCCAATGGCATCATGGTCTAGCTGGGGCTCCAGAGGCGACCTGATCTGCTCTGTCTTTTCCTCCCTTCCTGTAAGACCATCTCCCCGTCTTACCCCTGTAATCACGTTTAGGGGATCGACGGGGTCCACGAAAGGGCCAGTATCTTTTAACCCTATCCTCGGGAAATCCTTTTTTCTTGTCGGATGCTCTTTCTAGGATCTCGTCCAACACTGGACCAAAGACCCGAGCACCCGAAAAGGGAATTGAGCACAGTTTATTCTTTGAGCCGCTATTCCCCGACCACGTTTTTAGCCATATTGCCCATCTAGCGGTATTAGATAGTACACTACATCTAGCTGCGAATCTAACCGATTCGGCCGAGGCATCAGCCATGAATTGCGTTGCCAGCTTTAACATGGGAAGAGAGTCTGATAGCATCTCTACAGGGGAGTCCGACCTAATTTGATCTGACAGCTCGTCTAACCAAAGGCACATGGATCTTGCCACTGAAGTGGCAGCGGTATTTGATTTAATTATGGCTGCTGAGGCCCCACAACTCCTCTTGAGCATGCTCTTTGCCTTCCTATCCATTGCATCCTTGAGGCAAGACGAATCCTCAAAGGGGATGGATGTTTTCTTAGCCACTTTCGCTATTGGGACATCTACTTTAGGGATTTCCTCCCAAAGTTTGATGTCCTCCGGATTGAAAGGAAGACGGGATTTAAAGTCTCTTGGCACAATGAGTCTTTTCTCCACTTCTTCCCATTCCTCCATAATCATTGATTTTAAATGCTCATTTACAGGGAACACTCCATTTCTCTGAGTTCTCAGACCTGCGAACATTTCATCTTGTCTGGAATGGGAGACCTCTCCTAATCCATAACAAAATATAAAAAGACACCGGAGATTTACTATAAAAACCTGTCCTAGAATATTCAGATTTTATCCAGAGAAGGGCCTAAGGCTGTACTCACACTACCCAGGGACTCTGAAGGGGCTTCTGACCGTGAAGGATTAGCTTCCATGGTGTCAGTGTGTGTGTGGCTGAGGTGTACCCTTTTATAGGGTCTTACCTGATCCAGGTGGTAGCCACGCCCCAAACGATAATCGCTATTCTTAATGCCCTGGAGGCTCACCACCGCCTCCGGGCACCTGTGCGTTCTGGGCGCCGGAAGCCCCTCTTCTCCGTGCCGGAAGGAGAAGCCCATGTGGCGTGCGTTCCACCCTGGAAAGCATGTCGGCCAAAGCAGATATCCGCTCTTCTGACTCCGGCTCCCGGCCGAAAGTCTCTCACCGCGCTCGGCGTGCGCTCCACCCTGGAACGCACGCCGGCCCCAAAGCGGATGTTCGCACTGATAACTCCGCCTTCCGTCCGGAAACCATACACCGTGCTCCTCCGTGGAGCGCACGCCGGCCTTTCAGAGCAACGCCGGTGGGATAGTGCAACATTCAGAGCCCCCTGTCCGGAGGATACAGCAGCAAGCGGCGGTTTTCTGGCTGAGGGACCCCGCAGAGGGGTATCAGCATGGAGCCTCTGGACCGAAGGAAGGGGAGAGTTCTCAGACCCCCCCAATCCCCCTGGCTCTCAGGTAACTTCTATCTTCGGAGAACCTCCCCATAGCGTCCTGTCCTGCTAGGGACAGGAAAAACACTGAGGGTGTGATGGGGGGGGGCTTTTAACCTCTCATGTGTTTCCTGTCCCTAGAGGAACAGAGGACTTAACTCCTGTCGTGCTGTTATGATGGACGTACTGGTAAAACTAATTTTCTGCACAGCGAACTCACATTTCTCCAGCTTAGAAAAAGAGTGAATTATCACCCAATAACTGCAAAACTTCACGTACACTCTGCCAATGGGACTCCAGATCTGGTGAATAATTCAAAATGTCATCCAAATACACAACCACATTCTTATCAATCAAAGGTCTCAGGAGGTCATTAATAAGGTTCTGAAAAAATGCAGGTGCATTGGTAAGACCAAAAGGCATCACCAGATTCTCAAAATGACCTACCGGAGTGTTAAAAGCAGTTTTACATTCATCACCCTCCTTCACTCGTAACAAATTGTATGCCCCACGGAGATCAATTTTGGAGAACCACTTGGCCCCCACTAACTGGTTAAACAAGTCAGGAATTAACGGCAATGGGTAGGAATTGCGTACGGTAATCTTATTAATTTCACGAAAATCCAGACATGGACGTAAACTGCCGTCCTTTTCTTTAACAAAGAAGAATCCAACGGCCACAGGCGACTTAGAAGGTCTAAATTGACCAGCAGCCAGGCTAGTCTGTATGTACTCCTCCAAGGCCTTTCTTTCAGGGATAGTCAGATTAACCCCTTAATAACATCTGACATACTAATACGCATCTGTGCCCTGGGACTTAAGAGCCAGACAAGTATTAGTACATCATGGCGATCGAGCCCGCACAGCCTGTGTCAGCTGATTATCACAGCTGACACCCGATACTATGTGCAGGGAGCGGTCCTGCACCGCTCCCAGCACATTAACCCCTGCGATGCTGCGATCGAAGTCGATCGCAGCATTGCGGGGGCAAGGGGAGGTGATCGCAGATACTCACCTCCTCTTCCGGCTTCCAGCGCTGTCTGCAAAGGCTTCCCGGGTGTTGCCATGACGACCTGATGTCGTCATGAAAACATCCGGGTCACCAGACAGCAGGAAGATTATTTGGACATGCGCAGTGCATCTCCAAACAATCTTCTCCCTGTCCGGCGCTGACAGCCTGCATAGCACAGGGATGGTGCTGCATTCCTGTGCCATGCCGGCGATCAGAGAAAAAAAAGTGAAAGTCCCAGAGTGGGACAAAGTAATAAACTATATGAGCTTCCAGAAAGTGAAAAAAAAAAAATTGCAAAAATATTTAAAAAAAATAAAAAAAATAATCCACCAAAAATAAAAATATAATGTACCCATCAATAAATATTATTATAAAAAAAAACAATAAAAGTACACATATTTGGTATCGCCGCGTCCGGAACAACCTGACCTATAAAACTGTCCCACTAGTTAACCCCTTCAGTGAACACTGTAAAAAAAAAAAAAAAACGAAGCAAAAAACAATGCTTTAATCACCATACCGCCAAACAAAAAATGGAATAACACGCGATCAAAAAGACAAATATAAATAAAAATGGTACCGCTGAAAACGTCATCTCGTCCCGCAAAAAACAAGCCACCATACAGCTCCATCATCCGAAAAATAAAAAAGATATAGCTCTCAGAATAAAGCGATGCTAAAAAATATTTTTTTCTATAAAATTTCTATTATGTAAAAGTGCAAAACATAGAAAAACGATATAAATGTGGCACCGCTGTAAACGTACTGATGCGAAGAATAAAGCTGCCTTATCAATTTTACCACACGCGGAACAGAATAAAAAAAAAAAAAAAAAAAAAAACAATTCCTGAATTGTTGGTTTTTGTTTATTCTGCCTCCCAAAAATCGGAATAGAAAGCGATCAAAAAATGTCACGTGCCTGAAAATGGCACCAATAACAACGTCAAGTCATCCCGCAAAAAACGAGCCGTCACATGACTGCCAAAATCTGGAAAAATTATAGCTCTCAAAATATGGCGATGCAAAAACTAGATTTTACAAAAAATGCGTCTTTTAGTGTGTGACAGCTGTCAGTCATAAAAACCCCATACGATTCTGGTATTGCTGTAATCACACCGACCCGAAGAATAAAGTCGTCTAATCACTTATACCGCACAAGGAACGGCGTCAAAAATAAACTCTTGGGTTAGGATTGGGCTAGGGTTAGGGCTGGGTTTGGGGCTAGGGTTGTGCTAGGGTTAGGGTTGTGCTGGGGTTAGGGTTAGGGCTGGGGTTAGGGTTAGGGCTGGGGTTAGGGTTAGGGCTGGGGTTGGGGTTAGGGCTGGGGTTGGGGTTAGGGCTGGGGTTAGGGCTGGGGTTAGGGCTGGGGTTAGGGCTGGGGTTGGGATTTTTTTCAAAAGAAAAAAAGAGGACGATATGGCGACTAGTGTTGAGCGCAAGTGCTCGCTACTTGAGTTTGCATCGGGTGCTCTGGTATGCATTGAGTATCGTGGGTATTTGAGTGACATGCTCGAGTCTCTGCCCCATATGCTTCGTGGCCAAAAAAAACTTTACGGGGATTGCCTGCCATGCACGAGCGATCCCCGCATGTTTTTTTTTGGGTGTCTAATAACCGTGAAACATGCGGAGCAGGGACTCGAGCACACGCTGTACATGGTGCATACCTGAGTACCCGATGCAAACTCAAGTAGCGAGCACTTGCGCTTAAGACTAATGACAACTTATTCAATATGATGACCTAATGTAAACAAATTCTGTGTCGTACCTCTGGGTTCAAAATGTTCACTATACACCTTAATAAAATCCTTGGGGGGTATAGTTTCCAAAATAGGGTCACTTGTGGGGGAGCTCCACTGTTTAGGCACATCACGGGCTCTCCAAACGCGACATGGTGTCCGCTAACAAATTGTCGGCTCAAATTGTTAGCGGACACCATGTTGCGTTTGGAGAGCCCCTGTGTGCCCAATCATTAGAGCTCCCCCACAAGTGACCCCATTTTGGAAACTAGACCCCCCAAGGCACCTATCTAGATGCATAGTGAGCACTTGGAACCCCTAGGTGCTTCACAAATTGATTCGTAAAAATGAAAGTGAAAAAAAAAAACACTTTCATTTTTACGAATCAATTTGTGAAGCACCTGGGGGTTCCAAGTGCTCACTATGCATCTAGATAGGTGCATTGGGGGGGTCTAGTTTCCAAAATGGGGTCATTTGTGGGGGAGCTCCAATGTTTGGGCACACAGGGGCTTTCCAAACGCAACATGGTGTCCGCTAACAATGTGAGCCGACAATTTGTTAGCGGATATCATGTTGCATTTGGAGAGTCCCTGTGTGCCCAAACATTGGAGCTCCCCCACAAGTGACCCCATTTTGGAAACTAGACCCCCCAAGGCACCTATCTAGATGCATAGTGAGCACTTGGAACCCCTAGGTGCTTCACAAATTGATTCGTAAAAATGAAAGTGAAAAAAAAAAACACTTTTTCATTTTTACGAATCAATTTGTGAAGCACCTGGGGGTTCCAAGTGCTCACTATGCATCTAGATAGGTGCCTTGGGGGGTCTAGTTTCCAAAATGGGGTAACTTGTGGGGGAGCTCCAATGTTTGGGCACACAGGGGCTCTCCAAACACAACATGGCGTCTGCTAATTATTCAAGCAAATTTTACAATCAAAAAGTCAAATGGCGCTCCTTCCCTTCCGAGCCCTGCCGTGCGCCCAAACAGTGTTCTTTCCCCAAATATTGGGTATCTGCGTGCCCATGGGAAATTGCACAACAAATTTTGGGGTCCATTTTTTCTTGTTACCCCTGTGAAAATAAAAAAAATTGGGTCTAAAGTAACATTTTTGTGAAAAAAGTTAAATGTTCATTTTTTTCTTCCACATTCAAAAAATTCCTGTGAAGCACCTGAAGGGTTAATAAAGTTCTTGAATGTGGTTTTGAGCACCTTCAGGGGTGCGGTTTTTAGAATGGTGTCACTTTTGGGTATTTTCTGTCATAAAGACCTCTCAAAGTGACTTCAAATGTGATGTGGTCCCTAAAAAAAATGGTTTTGTAAATTTTGTTGGAAAAATGAGAAATCACTTGCCAACTTTTAACCCTTATAGCTCCCTAACAAAAAAAAATTTGGGTTCCAAAATTGTGCTGATGTAAAGTAGACATGTGGGAAATGTTATTTATTAACTCTTTTGTGTGACATATCTCTCTGATTTAAGGGCATAAAAATTCAAATTTTGAAAATTGCAAAATTTTCGCCAAATTTCCATTTTTTCACAAATAAACGCAAGTGATATCGAAGAAATTTTACCACAATCATGAAGTACAATATGTCACGAAAAAACAGTTTCAGAATCAGGAGGATCCGTTGAAGCGTTCCAGAGTAATTACCTCATAAAGTGACAGTGGTCAGAATTGTAAAAATTGGCCTGGTCATTAACGTGCAAACCACCCTCGGGGCTTAAGGGGTTAAACAAGCGACTTTTGGGAAGAGTAGCTCCAGGAACAAACTCAATGGCGCAATCATAATCCCTATGAGGAGGTAAAACTTGCGACTCCTCCTTCAAAAAAAACCCTCCAATAATCTGGAATAGGTAAAGGTAATTCCCCTTTTTCCACAGCCGCAATGCGACCATTACAACATTTATCATAGCACTTCGGACTCCAAGACTTAAGCACATTAGTAGACCAGTCCAATAAAGGATTGTGCAGTTTTAACCAAGGCAATCCTAGAACAACTGGAGAGGGCAAATTATCCAAAACAACCAAGTCCAAAATTTCTTGGTGAACTCCATTGATAGTGAGGGGAAATGCAGCAGTCTTGTGAGTAATACATTTCAAAGGAGTGTTATCAATTGCAACCACAGAAATAGGTGATGACAAAGGTTTGGATTTCAAATTAAGGTTTTCCAAAAACCCTTTATCAATCACATTAAGTGTTGAACCACAATCCACAAATACCTGAAGTTCAATCATATCTCCCTGCAGAGTAGTACTCCCAGAAAGAAATACTCCTGCAGAGCGTGAACAAGCTATACGGGCGTAACTGACCTTTTTTTCTTCTTTACTTAAATGACGCTCACAATACTTAATCAAATGGTCAGCTTTACCACAATAAAGACACAATCCCTCGGCGAATCTCCGGTCTTTTTCCTGAGAGCGGAGTGACATCCCCCTCAACCTCCATCGGTTCCCCACCGTCAGGGCAGATTTTCTGGGGACTAGGACCTGACATTACAGGAGTCTTTACCTCATTGAGCCTGCACCTCAGTCTCCTGTCTATACGAACAGCTAACTGCATAGCTTCCTGCAGTCTCAGGTGCAGGGAATGCAATTAGCAAATCCTTAACCCTTTCACTCAGACCAGCAAGAAATAAACATCTCAGCGCTGAATCATTCCACTTAACTTCTGAAGCCCATCTCCTGAAGTGTGTGCAATAATTTTCAACATCATCAGACCCCTGATTCAAACATCTAAGTTCTGATTCAGCAGATGAGATTCAATCAGGATCTTCATATAATAGCCCCATAGCAGAAAAAAATTCTTCAACAGACCTTAAACACGGATCATTAGGCTGGAGAGAAAAGGCCCACCCCTGTGGTTCATTGCGCAAAAGTGACATAAAACCAATGCGCTGTGATTCATTCCCAGAGGATCTTGGTCTCAAACTAAAATATAACAAACAAGCATTTTTAAAGGAAAAAAAATCTTGCCGTTTACCATAAAAAACATAAGGCAGTCCTACCTTGGGTTCGACAAAATGCGCTCCAGGACAGCTACTCACGTGTTGCAGAAGCTCGGCCACCTCCAGAGACAATCCCTGCAGGCGTTGAGCCAAATCCTGGATGGAAACCATACTGATCCCCGAATTTCTTTCCTTTTAGGTTTTTTTGGGGGCTGGACTTACTGTTATGATCTGCAACAAGAACTAAGGAAAGATAGGGGAAATCTGTCCCTATAGTAAGACTAAGCTGAATCCCTACGATGTAGCGGGCTGCCTGTTCCTAATGAACAGACCCGCCTTGGTCCTCGGCTAGTCTGAACGAAGACCTATAGAATTAAGGGAGGGGTCTCTAAAAGAACTAAGGACTGGGACAAAAATGGACACCTCCTAAACAGAAATTGTTGTAGAACACAAAAGACAAACTGACAAAAAGTACTAGAGGTCCCAGAGGACCAAGCAAACTGACAGAAATAGGCACCGAAGCACCAGGCTAGCAAAACAGTCAAACAACACTGAAGTCCAGCAAAGCCAGAAGGGCAGAGCTGGAATATAAAGGCAGATGGTCACGTGACCGCAAAACACAATAGTTTTTTCTATAACAGGAGGGTTCTAACAAAAATCTGATAAAAAATAGCACTGTACTACGAGTTTCGAAAGGTTTTAACACCTGGTTAGCACATGCTGGTTTGAAACGCGTAGGATGACCTGTTTTATACACATATAAAGTACTAGTGCTTTAAGAACAATTCTTTTTGGAGATTGATTTGCTTTTGTGACATTACAGAGCACTAATCTGATTCCAATCCGGGATTCTTGTCTTTGTACCACTCGTGGATCAATATGTGAAGCTGTGTACGAGGTGAGCTGAACAAACAGTTTTTGGGTCGAATAAAAGTCCATAATGTTAGGTGGTAATGGGGAGAAAGGATGGGGTAGAGAAGAACGAAGCTGGGGGAGCAAGTATCTCTGGAACCAACATCACGGTCATTTAAAATAGAGAAGGGGTTAATCGGAGGTGGTTGTGACAGAGAGGATTTTGATCAAGGAAACCATGTTTGGATGAAGCAAAGGGGACTATGATTTTCTCAGCTTAACTAGTTAAAAAGTCTATACCTCTGATGGTATGGTGGGGGCATTAGTGCCTATGGCATGGGCAGCTTATACATCACTATCGGTGCTGAGAATCATCTAGAGGTTTTAGAACAACATATGCTCCTGTCCAACATCTATTTCAGACAAGGCCTTGCATATTCCAGCAAGACAATGCTAAACCCCATACTGCATCCATCACAACAGCATGACTTCACTGAAGAGGTTGGATAATGAACCGGCCGCCTGCAGTCCAGATCTTTTACCAATGGAAAACATTTGTTGCATTATGAAATGAAAAATCTGGCAAAAACTCAGAACTGTGGAACAGTGAGAATCCTACATCAGACAAGAATGGGGCAACATTCCCCTCTCACATCTCCAGCAATTGTCTCCTCACTTCCCAGACAGTTGTAAAGAGACGAGTGGATGCTACATGATGGTGGACATGGCCTGGACCCAACTATTTTGAGATGTGTTGCAGTTATCAATTTCTAAATGAGATATTAATATGTATTATATATAAAACATGAAAATCTGTTGTATGTGCTTCGTGCACCACCACTCTACCCCAAATTTGGCACTTCGTAAGGTTTTACACAAGGTTTCAGCTCACTAGGACCTAGAGTTCTCGATATAAAAGAATACAGAAGCAACCGGGTTCCAGCTCACTAGAACCTACTGTTCTCCACATATGCAAAGGAATAGAAAAGCAAATATTAATTGAAATCTTGGGGACTGTTCGGAAAACCACTAGAAAGAAAACAAAAAGTGAAGATGACAAGTTAGTTATGTCGGCTTCATACTAGTAATAAACTCTTTAACCACACACACAAGTGTTACACAAAATAGACCTGTGTGAAGTCTGGCAATTCCACCAATGCAGAGTTAGATGACCTCCTACATATCCTGAGATTGTTCCCATGCCTGAGGTGACTGGTCTCCCGGCTGTATTTTGGGAAACTCTGGCAACCGGTCTGAGAGTTTTGCAGACTCTGCTCAATTGCTTTAAAAATAGTTGGCATAACAAGCAGTCCTGTATAAGTGAGAGCGGGGCGAGGTCGCTGCCAGCCGAACAATCTGCCAAACCATTTAAAGGGAACCTGTCAGGTCTTATCTGCTATGTAACATGTGCAGTGAAGCTGGACACGCGCGGCTCCCCGCGCTGGAAGCTTTACTGTCATACTGCGCAAGCGCCACATAACTTCAAAGCTTGCCGGGAGCAAGATTCAAATACATGGACGGCGCCAGCACTGACTGACTGCAGCGCCCGCCCATGACTGAATAGGAGGATCACACCCCTATGACTGAATGAGCAGGTAGGATATAAGTGTATAAAATGTTATACACTCATTATATTTGCACCAATTTTAATGAAAAAAGCATGTTAGTGATGCACATTGCATCACTAACAACGCTATGGGGGCAGTTTACATAGCAGATAAGACATGACAGGTTCCCTATAATGCGCAGTACCTGGAAAATCCCTTTATAAAATAAGTAGACCCTCAGAAAAATGAATGTAGTGATGGAGCAGCAGCCCAATTACGGTCACAGATTGCCTTCAAGGCCCACTTGGCATAATGTCACACAAGCCCCGGGAGACCCAGTGCTGACATTGATGGCATATTATACAGGGTTAGGTTCTTCTCAGATATGAAGACATGGAGAAACACAATAACATTCTGGTCACAAACGTAGATATTAATATTACAAATTGTGGCTTCTTTTTAGACTCACTAACCTTCATTATTGTTTGCTTGTACTTTAAGAAAGAAACTTTTGAGGGTGACAAGTTGAGATATCGAGTCAAACATTCTTTAGATGTACTTGTGCGATTGGGAAGAAAGCCGCCCGTTTCCATTGAGAAAAGGTAGACGTCGGCTACCTAAAAAAATCATAATCGATAGATTCAGTATGGGATTTCAGTGCCGTCCTAATAAAATAAGAGGACTAAGATTGTATTAATAATAAAATCATTTTCTAAAGTATAGACAGTGACAAGTGGTTGGGGACTGCTCCGTCCTCCAAGATTCCCTCCATATACATTCTAGGCTGCTGGAAATATATCTCACCCAGGAAAGGTAGCGGAGGGATATGGAATCTGGATATCCCAAGCCGTTATTTTCCTCATGTTTCACTCATTTTGCATCTGTTTTTGCCGGATCACCATAGACTTGAAAGAGGGAAAGTAGATTGGAGCAGACGCAGTGGAAGTGACTGTTGTAGTCATATTAGATGGTCTTACATGAGCAGAATCATTTTTCCTTTCTTCTTTTCTGAGAAAAATCAGAAACTAACACCCTTGTCTGAACACTAGGTGTTCGTGATCCTAGCAACATACATTTTTGGTGCTGGTCAGCGACCGGCAGAGGCAGCTACATTTCGTGAATTCAGCCACCTGATCTGTCAACTCAAGGTGAGCGAGAGTAAAGGAACTGGAAAAACAAAGACCTTCCATTTCTTTTTTTTAATTACTGTTGTGTTGGCATTTGTGAACACAACCAGTAGAAGATAAAGAATAGGCTATGCTCACACATGCTTTTTTCAGCGCTTTTTTTCTGCAGCAGAACTGCAGCAAAACCTGATCTCTTGCCAGTACGTTGTTCAGCATTTTTCTTGCTTTTTTGCTTGTTTTTTAGTGCATTTTTTTCACTATTATTTTGTCTCTTTTATGCATGTACATAGAGTTCAGGGAAAGTAAATCTCATTCTGGTATAGCAGTGGGGCAGGTGAATTGTTCAGGAATAGTTTACCTAAGACACTGACAGTGCATTGAGTTTGTAGGACACTATTTACTTTCACACTATGGTCTGCCATTGAGTTGCTCAGAGATTGTTCAATTTCACACCTCCCTGGGCCACAGGTATTTTTCAATCTCAAACCTAATTCAGCAATTACTTCCAATGGGTAAAAAACGCTGAAAGAAGTGACGTGCTCTATTTTGCAAAAACAAAACTAAATATCTTCATTAAGTACCTTTAAAATCAAGGGCAATACAAAGACACAATCAGAGAAAGAGCACAGACGAAGGGACAAAATTATCCACTAAATAATGAAGGGGGAGGGAGAAGACCCTAAACTCATCCCTACCTGCCCGCAGAGGCTGGCACCTTAATAAAACAATGTGGTGCCCCCCTCACTGTATCCCTACGTCACCCTAATAAGTAACTACTCTGATCCCAAACATACACGAATTAACAACACCCCATTAGTGTAAAAAGTGGATAAATTCAATAGTCACAGACATGTATCAGAGAATACTTTGTCAGCAGGCGCAGGAATATAATTATATAGTATATACCCAGGATACAGAAAGGGGAGGAAAATTCACATGAATAATATCTATGCTAAGGTGATCAAAGTGCAAAGTAAATACATGCCAAAAATATATCTCAGTATGTCACACAAATGACTTGCAAGAAAGGTCAAAGTGTCTGCAGATAATAACAATATTAATGTACACATAATGGATAGCTTGTCACGTCAAGATAAATCCCACCAGGGGAATACCTAGCTTAATGGTTTCCCTATACATCCATCATCCCTAACCCCAACGCGTTTCACCCCCCTCCTCTTCAATGCTCTGTTGAAATGAATGATCACTTGTGCTATATACAGAAATGCTACAGCATCGCGGCATATAGTGAAAATCAATCTCCTCTGAGTTTCAGTGGAGCCCCATAATGACAAGCACGGGGGTCTTCAACAGACAGGGCGCGCTGATGGGTGCATGGAATGACGTGCCCTCATACCGGCGTGTATTAAATGCCGCTGTCAGTGTTTGACAGCAGGATTTAACAGGTTAACAATTCTTAGAGGCAGATGCTGGTTGTAACACACAGCCATTACCTGCACGGCTCTCCCCGTGAGCCCGCTGCATACACCCGCTTACAATTTGCACTGTACAGGTCTGTCACCCCAGAAACACTATTTTAGCTGTTGCCTTTGATGTGCATAAAAAGTAGTTTAATATGGAAATAAAGGTGTTCGGTGCAGCCTTGGCATGCCCAAGCACTCAGATCACCATTGTGCCCTTGTATTACCATACATTGCCACTCCTGTATAGGTTGATTGACACGCCAGTCAGTGTAGCGAGCATTCGCTGTAGAGGGCTGCGCTCTCCTCCAGTAACACTGTGTGCGCTCATGCCATTCTTCTTCAGATAACGCTGCCTCTAACCAAGTGGGTGCTTTCAATCAGCATACATGGCGGCCAAGAGGAGGAATGGTGAACCGCATGCTTGGCCCTCTGAAGGGTGCACTGAACACCCTGATGGGCATATCGGACAAACTACTTTTTAAACACATCAAAGGGATTATTTATTACACCAAAAAGTACGATTTTTACATGATTTGATTTTATAGGAGCTAAATCCCCTTTTTCACCATGTGATCAGTTTAAATAGTGTTTCTGGGGTGACAGACTCCTTTTATACAGGACGTGTTAACAGGTTAAAAGTGGTCAGTTTTGTCCTTTTTTGATTCCCGTTGCTCCCTGGAGAATTTGGCTTTTTCTTAAATCCGCCATACAGTTCCACAGATATGGGCCTCTATATTTGGTCCTAATTCTTAGGGTTTTTACGAAGGGAGTGCCACTAACAGGGAAATGACACGACCCCAGAGGATCCCGTGAGCCCCGCCCCCAGAAAATCCCGTGAGCCCCGCCCCCAGAAAATCCCGTGAGCCCCGCCCCCAGACAATCCCGTGAGCCGCGCCCACAGACAATCCCGTGAGACGCGCCCACAGACAATCCCGTGAGACGCGCCCACAGACAATCCCGTGAGACGCGCCCACAGACAATCCCGTGAGACGCGCCCACAGACAATCCCGTGAGACGCGCCCACAGACAATCCCGTGAGACGCGCCCACAGACAATCCCGTGAGACGCGCCCACAGACAATCCCGTGAGACGCGCCCACAGACAATCCCGTGAGACGCGCCCACAGACAATCCCGTGAGACGCGCCCTTTGGGAAAAAATAGCACTTAATAAAAAGGGCCACATCTCTGAAGCTGTATGGCGGATTAAAAAACAAACAAAAATATGAATACTCAGGGGAGCAGTGGGAGTAAAATAAAAGCAAAAACTGCCCACTTTTCACCTGGTGACAGCTTCTCTTTAGACATAGATTTTTAAACTTCCCTATTTTATAATATTTTTTTTTATTATGTACAGGTGCATCTCACAAAATTAGAATATCATCAAAAAGTTAATTTCAGTTCTTCAATACAAAAAGTGAAACTCCCATATTATATAGAGTCATTACACACAGAGTGATCTATTATATAGAGTCATTACACACAGAGTGATCTATTATATAGAGTCATTACACACAGAGTGATCTATTATATAGAGTCATTACACACAGAGGGATCTATTATATATAGTCATTACACACAGAGTGATCTATTTCACGTGTTTATTTCTGTTAATGTTGAGGATTATGGCTTACAGTTTACTGAGATAATGACTTTTGTGTTTTCATTGGCTGTAAAGCCATAATCATCAACATTAACAGAAATAAACACATGAAATAGATCACTCTGTGTGTAATGACTCTATATAATAGATCACTCTGTGTGTAATGACTCTATACAATAGATCACTCTGTGTGTAATGACTCTATACAATAGATCACTCTGTGTGTAATGACTCTATACAATAGATCACTCTGTGTGTAATGACTCTATACAATAGATCACTCTGTGTGTAATGACTCTATAATAGATCACTCTGTGTGTAATGACTCTATATAATAGATCACTCTGTGTGTAATGACTCTATACAATAGATCACTCTGTGTGTAATGACTCTATATAATAGATCACTCTGTGTGTAATGACTCTATATAATAGATCACTCTGTGTGTAATGACTCTATATAATAGATCACTCTGTGTGTAATGACTCTATATAATAGATCCCTCTGTGTGTAATGACTCTATATAATAGATCACTCTGTGTGTAATGACTCTATATAATAGATCCCTCTGTGTGTAATGACTCTATATAATAGATCCCTCTGTGTGTAATGACTCTATACAATAGATCCCTCTGTGTGTAATGACTCTATATAATAGATCCCTCTGTGTGTAATGACTCTATATAATAGATCCCTCTGTGTGTAATGACTCTATATAATAGATCACTCTGTGTGTAATGACTCTATATAATAGATCCCTCTGTGTGTAATGACTCTATATAATAGATCCCTCTGTGTGTAATGACTCTATACAATAGATCCCTCTGTGTGTAATGACTCTATATAATAGATCACTCTGTGTGTAATGACTCTATATAATAGATCACTCTGTGTGTAATGACTCTATACAATAGATCACTCTGTGTGTAATGACTCTATATAATAGATCACTCTGTGTGTAATGACTCTATATAATAGATCACTCTGTGTGTAATGACTCTATATAATAGATCCCTCTGTGTGTAATGACTCTATATAATAGATCACTCTGTGTGTAATGACTCTATATAATAGATCCCTCTGTGTGTAATGACTCTATATAATAGATCCCTCTGTGTGTAATGACTCTATACAATAGATCCCTCTGTGTGTAATGACTCTATATAATAGATCACTCTGTGTGTAATGACTCTATATAATAGATCCCTCTGTGTGTAATGACTCTATATAATAGATCACTCTGTGTGTAATGACTCTATATAATAGATCCCTCTGTGTGTAATGACTCTATATAATAGATCCCTCTGTGTGTAATGACTCTATACAATAGATCCCTCTGTGTGTAATGACTCTATATAATAGATCACTCTGTGTGTAATGACTCTATATAATAGATCACTCTGTGTGTAATGACTCTATACAATAGATCACTCTGTGTGTAATGACTCTATATAATAGATCACTCTGTGTGTAATGACTCTATATAATAGATCACTCTGTGTGTAATGACTCTATAATAGATCCCTCTGTGTGTAATGACTCTATATAATAGATCACTCTGTGTGTAATGACTATATAATAGATCACTCTGTGTGTAATGACTCTATATAATAGATCCCTCTGTGTGTAATGACTCTATATAATAGATCCCTCTGTGTGTAATGACTCTATATAATAGATCACTCTGTGTGTAATGACTCTATATAATAGATCACTGTGTGTAATGACTCTATATAATAGATCACTGTGTGTAATGACTCTATATAATAGATCACTGTGTGTAATGACTCTATATAATAGATCCCTCTGCGTGTAATGACTCTATATAATATAGGAGTTTCACTTTTTGTATTGAAGGACTGAAATAAATTAACTTTTTGATGATATTCTAATTTTGTGAGAAGCACCTGTAATTATAGTCATGGGAATACTACATATCCTTATTTATTATATTTATGCATTTCGCTTGTGCATTAGTATTAAAAACATACCTGTGTGTCAAAGACATTGGCGAGTACCACACTGTATTTATGGAACAAAAAATTCCCCAGCCAGCGGCAGTCATGAACAACCTAAAAACAAGAAACTATTTTTTAATCTTCATTTGAAAAAATATTACAGAAATGATTTTTATTTGCAAGCAATCAATTCCGTTAACAGACAGAAGGTGACTATCAGCCAGGTAATTAGATAACATTATTGGGGATTTGAGTCAGATAAAGGGATATCCCAATAGAGGTCTGACATGTGGTGGTCCCACCATAAAATACAAAAATGACGTTGTCATACATACCATAAAGGCAATACATCAAGCTGCAAATACAAATCACATTTTCGGATGTATAAAAAGGAAAGCTAAAAACAAGTGATATCAATGTAATATTACTCCCTTTTTACCCCATCCTGATTGCGGACACTAGTATGTACGTCTCGTCCTCATAAATGGAGCGGGCTCAGGAGCTGAACACGCACCACATCCGACAAATGTTACTGTATCAGCAGTGACCAGAGCTAGCTCAGATTGCTGCTGTTTAACCATTTCAATTCTGCAGTCCATCCATCACTGAAAGCGGCACTTAAATGACGTGATTGCCAGAGCGTGCAACCTTTCTTCCATCAGCTCCCCGTGGTGTGAACATGGGGTGCTGATTGTTTGTCATGCCCTGCTGAAGTCCCCCATGGCTACCATCTTGGTCCTCCTGTGAACCCTAGCCATATGAGAACATAATTTTGTTATAAAATAATAAAATAAATTGACCCATACAGCAAACAACATAAAGAGAAAAAATATATAAAAAATTATTCAATAGCTAAACTTCCCTCAAAAATGCAATGAAAAGTGTTCAGAGTGTCATAAGCACCCAAGAATGGCATCACTCAGTAATCAAGCCCTCAAACGTTCCCACTGACAAAAAAGGTCTCAGAAAAAAAAAAATAATAATTCAGAATTTAATCAGCACTTCAAACTGTTTTTATTTGCAGAAATTTCTGCAACAATTCGCTTTTGTTGCAACTATAAAAACCTGAAATATTTAAAGAGGTTTTTCAGATACAAGTTTTTCATCCTGATATGCTTTCAACAAGTTAAAATAATAAAACTCATGTTACTCACATTCCCCAGGTCCAACACTGCCGTACGGCACTGCAGCCGATCGGCAAAGACTGGCGCAACAGTGGTGAGGCAGCTCAGGACCTGTGTAGGACGAGTAACGCCTGAGCTTATTATATTGGTGGAAACCGATGAAGATGAAAAACTCCTTTATTCTACATGTCAAACGTGGATTAACCTCTTCCCAACATATGACATAACAGTTTGCATTATGTCGGATTCTTAACTTTCATACAGGCTCAGGAGATGAGCCTGGATCCTTCCTGGCAGAAGCTGGCTGTGTTATACAGTCAGCACCTGCCTCTAATAGCAGCAATTGGAGTTGCTTCGGTTAACCCCTCAAGAGGGAACCTGTCAGGTCCAAAAATACATTAACCTTCATGTTGACCCTATATCTGCAGGTTAACAGCAGGTGCCTGGCCACAGTACTGAATTTCCAGCATCCAGGAGAAAATGAACTTTACTTCAACAAATGCCTGCGGCTTTCAGTCATGTAGGTTTGCCCGGTGCACTGTCCGTCTGATATGCTCAAACTGGTGGAAGGTCCTTCTAAACTAAAACTAAAACTGTGCACACGTGGAAAGGAAATGGCAATATCCTACACGGTCATAGTATATATACAGTGGTGTGAAAAAGTGTTTGCCCCCTTCTTGATTTCATATTCTTTTGCATCTTTGTCACACTTACATGTTTCAGATCACAAAACAAATTTAAAATATTAGACAAAGATAACACAAAATGCAGTTTATAAATTAAGGTTTTTATTATTAAGGGAAAAAGAAATACAAACCTGTATGAAAAAGTAATTGCCCCTGTGGCAAAGTCACTGGTAAAGTGGTGGAGGGGAGATATGTTTCCCTGAGGCTATGGGCGTCAGTGAATTGAAACCATTATGTTTCCTCCAGCATGTTATGTGCAAGGAGGAGTTAAGTCTCCATTTCCAAAGGGCGTGTTTTTATGAGAACAACCACAGAGTGGGTGGGAGTTTGTTCTCCATATCTCCTCCCCAGGGTGTGGTCTGGGGAGGTTTAAATACTGGCCAGCTGAGGCATTCAGGGTTCAATGTCTGGAGAAGTAAGCTCCAGAAGGGAGCTCGTGTTTGGACCATGTGGAGTTGCTGAACTCTCAGCAGGTGAATCCCAGCTACTCCAAGGACTGTGTTCTATGTGTTACCATTTTTGCTTTGTTTTCCTGTTTTGCCCAGTGGGCTGTGTTTATTTTTATGGACTAAAGGTTGGTTTATGCAGCATTACAATAAATCAACCAAAGATTTAAAGAGACTGCGTACCTGTGTCTACCTCCGTGTGCAGCCGAGTGAGCGATCTACCACACCCCCTAAACCTAATGCCCAATCAAGCGTTTGTGATAACTGCCAATGAGTCTTTAACAACGCTCTGGAGGAATTTTGGCTACTCTTCTTTGCAAAATTGTTGTAATTCAGCCACATTGGAGGGTTTCCGTGCATGATCCGCCTTTTTAAGGTCATGCCACATCATTTCAATCGGATTAAGGTCAGAACTTTGACTAGGCCACTCCAAAGTCTTCATTTTGTTTTTCTTAAGCCGTTCAGAGGTGAACTTGCTGGTGTGTTTTGGCTCATTGTCCTGCTGTATAGACCAAGTGCGCTTCAGCTTGAGGTCACGAACAAATAGTTGGACATTCTCCTTCGGGATTTATTGGTAGACAGCAGAATTCATGGTTCCATTTACCACAGCAAGCCTTCCAGGTCCCGAAGCAGCAAAACAGCTTTAGACTATCACACTACCAACTTAATATTTTACTGTTGGTATGATGTTTCTTTTCTGAAATGCTGTGTTACTTATATGCCAGATGTAATTGGACATACACCTTCCAAAAAGTTCAACTTTTGTCTGGTCAGTCCACAGAGTATTCAGCTAAAAGTCTTGGAGATCATTAAGATGTTTTCTGGTGAAACGGAGACGAGCCTTTATGTTCTTTTCGCTCATGCAGTGGTTTTCATCTTGGAACTCTGCCATGCATGCCATTTTTGCCCAGTCTCTTTCTTATGGAGGAGTCATGAACACTGACCTCAACTAAAGCAAGTGAGACCTGCAGTTGTTTGGATGTTGTGGAGTCTTTTGTGACCTCTTGGATGAGTTGTCTCTGAGCTCTTGGGGTAATTTTGGTCGGCTGGCCACTCCTGGGAAGGTTCACCACTGTTCGATGTTTTCTCCATTTGTGGATAATGGCTCTCACTGTGGTTTGCTGGAGTCCCAAAGCTTTAGAAATGGCTTTATAACCTTTTCCAGACTCATAGATCTCAATCAATCACTTTGTGTCTTATTTGTTCCTGAATTTCTTCGGATTGCAGCATGATGTCTAGCTTTTGAGGATCTTTTGGTCTACTTCACTTTGTCAGGCAGGTCCTATTTTTAAGTGGTTTCTTGATTGAGAAAAGGCATGGCAGTAATCAGGCCTGTGTGTGGCTAGGGAAATTGAATTCAGCTTCCCAAAGATGTGATAAATTAACGGTGGTTTATGTTTTAAGTGGGGGGAGGGGGGAGAATCAATCACTATTTCACACAGGGCCCTGTAGGTTTGGATTTTTTTTTCCCTTAATAATAAAGACCTTCATTTGAAAACTGAATTTTGTGCTACTTGTGTTATTTTGGTATAATATTTAAATTTGTTTTATGATCTGAAACATTTAAGTAACAAACATGTAAAAGAATAAGAAATCAGGAAGGGGCAAACACTTTCTCACACCATTGTATAACATAATAACTATTATTGATTTGCAGAGTTGATCATAAAAGCCCCAAAATTATTGACACAGAATGCTGATGTGGCTCATAAAATGGCATTAGATGATGCACTGGATTCAAATAAACAGAGCAAAAAACTTAGAAGTATGGCAAGGACAAAATCTACTTTAGCACTCACATAGCCAAAATATCAAAACACATGTATACATACACTAATACCATCCACCTGAGGCCATCCAATAAACAGATAAATATTCCCATATATACAATATACACTGCTCAAAAAAATAAAGGGAGCACTCAAACAACACATCCTAGATCTGAATGAATGAAATATTCTCATTGAATACTTTATTCTGTACAAAGTTGAATGTGCTGACAACAAAATCACACAAAAATCATCAATGGAAATCAAATGTATTAACTAATGGAGGCCTGGATTTGGAGTCACCCCCAAAATTAAAGTGGAAAAACACACTACAGGCTGATCCAACTTTCATGTAATGTCCTTAAAACAAGTCAATATGAGGCTCAGTATTGTGTGTGGCCTCCACGTGCCTGTATGACCTCCCTACAACGCCTGGGCATGCTCCTGATGAGGCTCAGTATTGTGTGTGGCCTCCACGTGCCTGTATGACCTCCCTACAACGCCTGGGAATGCTCCTGATGAGGCTCAGTATTGTGTGTGGCCTCCACGTGCCTGTATGACCTCCCTACAATGCCTGGGCATGCTTCTAATGAGGTTGCGGATGATCTCCTGTGGTATCTCCTCCCAGACCTGGACTAAAGCATCCGCCAACTCCTGGACAGTCTGTGGTGCAACGTAACGTTGGTGGATGGAGCGAGACATGATGTCTCAGATGTGCTCAAATCGGATTCATGTCTGGGGAACGGGCGGGCCAGTCCATAGCTTCAATGCCTTCATCTTGCAGGAACTGCTGACACACTCCAGCCACATGAGGTCTGGCATTGTCCCGCATTAGGAAGAACCCAGGGCCAAATGCACCAGCAAATGGTCTCTCAAGGGTTCTGAGGATCTCATCTCGGTACCTAATGGCAGTCAGGCTACCTCTGGCGAGCACATGGAGGGCTGTGTGGCCCTCTAAAGAAATGCCACCCCACACCATTACTGACCCACTGTCAAACTGGTCATGCTGAAGGATGTTGCAGGCAGCAGATCGCTCTCCACGGAGTCTCCAGACTCTGTCACGTCTGTCACATGTGCTCAGTGTGAACCTGCTTTTATCTGTGAAGAGCACAGGGCGCCAGTGGCGACTTTGCCAATCCTGGTGTTCTGCGGCAAATGCCAAGCGTCCTGCACAGTGTTGGGCTGTGAGCACAACCCCATCTGTGGACGTCGGGTCCTCATACCACCCTCATGGAGTCAGTTTCTGACCGTTTGTGCAGACACATGCACATTTGTGGCCTGCTGGAGGTCATTTTGCAGGGCTATGGCAGTGCTCCTCCTGTTTCTCCTTGCACAAAGACGGAGGTAGCGGTCCTGCTGCTGGGTTGTTGCCCTCCTACGGCCCCCTCCATGTCTCGTGGTGTACTGGCCTGTCTCCTGGTAGCGCCTCTGGACATTACGCTGACAGATACAGCAAACCTTCTTGCCACAGCTCGCATTGATGTGCCATCCTGGATGAGCTGCACTACCTGAGCAACTTCTGTGGGTTGTAGAGTCCGTCTCATGCTACCACGAGTGTAAAAGCACAACCAACATTCAAAAGTGACCAAAACATCAGCCAGAAAGCATTGGTACTGAGATGTGGTCTGTGGTCCCCACCTGCAGAACCACTCCTTTATTGAGGGTGTCTTGATAATTGCCAATAATTTCCATCTATTGTCTATTCCATTTGCACAACAGCATGTGAAATTGATTGTCAATCAGTGTTGCTTCCTAAGTGGACAGTTTGATTTCACAGAAGTTTGATTTACTTGGAGTTATATTCTGTTGTTTAAGTGTTGCCTTTATTTTTTTGAGCAGTGTATTAAATATTCATAGAAGTATAAGCAGAGAAATACCTTTGGGACATATGTCCAGGGACCCACCACACCCGATGCTCGTTTTGCACTGAAATGCTTCATCTAGGGGTGACAGGGTGCTGGTGTGATGGCTATTTAAAGTGTCAAGAGTCAATGGAATAGAGGCAATTGCCCCAATGCATCTGTTACCGTGGTACATGTGATGTGGTGGTAAAGTTCATTAGTGGGTCACATGTTTAGATACAATCAATACAAGAGGAGGCAGCAAGCAGCAGCAATCCACTTGTCAAAGTAGGAAATCGATCATGTGATTGCGCAGTTACATGACTGGAACAATAAACTCGCACTGGACAACCAGCATATAAAAGATAGGCAAAGTAACGCTTCAGAATCAAAAATAAGGCAGGTATTAGAATAGGAAAAAAGGGGCCAGTCAAGAGGTTTAAATGTATCAATATACATAAATAAAAAAAATAAAAAAAGGAAAAAAAGTGTGATTAAGAGAGGAGCCCCATAAAGAAAATAGTCGAACAAATAATAACAATGCTTAAAGATGAAAATATGAATATATACAGTACAGACCAAAAGTTTGGACACACCTTCTCATTTAAAGAAATTTCTGTATTTTCATGACTATGAAAATTGTACATTCACACTGAAGGCATCAAAACTATGAATTAACACATGTGGAATTATATACTTAACAAAAAAGTGTGAAACAACTGAAAATATGTCTTATATTCTAGGTTCTTCAAAGTAGCCACCTTTTGCTTTGATGACGGCTTTGCACACTCTTGGCATTCTCTTAATGAGCTTCAAGAGGTAGTCACCGGAAATGGTCTTCCAACAATCTTGAAGGAGTTCCCAGAGATGCTTAGCACTTGTTGGCCCTTTTGCCTTCACTCTGCGGTCCAGCTCACCCCAAACCATCTCAATTGGGTTCAGGTCTGGTGACTGTGGAGGCCAGGTCATCTGGCGTAGCACCCCATCACTCTTCTTCTAGGACAAATAGCCCTTACACAGCCTGGAGGTGTGTTTGGGGTCATTGTCCTGTTGAAAAATAAATGATGGTCCAACTAAAAGCAAACCGGATGGAATAGCATGCCGCTGCAAGATGCTGTGGTAGCCATGCTGGTTCAGTATGCCTTCAATTTTGAATAAATCCCCAACAGTGTCACCAGCAAAGCACCCCCACACCATCACACCTCCTCCTCCATGCTTCATGGTGGGAACCAGGCATGTAGAGTCCATCCGTTCACCTTTTCTGCGTCGCACAAAGACACGGTGGTTGGAACCAAAGATCTCAAATTTGGACTCCTCAGACCAAAGCACAGATTTCCACTGGTCTAATGTCCATTCCTTGTGTTCTTTAGCCCAAACAAGTCTCTTCTGCTTGTTGCCTGTCCTTAGCAGTGGTTTCCTAGCACCTCTTTTACCATGAAGGCCTGCTGCACAAAGTCTCCTCTTAACAGTTGTTGAAGAGATGTATCTGCTGCTAGAACTCTGTGTGGCATTGACCTGGTCTCTAATCTGATTTGCTGTTAACCTGCGATTTCTGAGGCTGGAGACTCGGATAAACTTATCCTCAGAAGCAGAGGTGACTCTTGGTCTTCCTTTCCTGGGGCAGTCCTCATGTGAGACAGTTTCTTTGCAGTGCTTGATGGCTTTTGCAACTGCACTTGGGGACACTTTCAAAGTTTGCCCAATTTTTAAGGACTGACTGACCTTCATTTCTTAAAGTAATGATGGCAACTCGTTTTTCTTTACTTAGAATTTGTATTATGGCAAGAAAAAAGCAGTTAACAGTCTATTCAGTAGGACTATCAGCTGTGTATCCACCAGACTTCTGCACAACACAACTGATGACCCCAACCCCATTTATAAGGCAAGAAATCCCACTTATTAAACCTGACAGGGCACACCTGTGAAGTGAAAACCATTTCCGGTGACTACCTCTTGAAGCTCATCAAGAGAATGCCAAGAGTGTGCAAACCAGTCATCAAAGCAAAAGGTGGCTACTTTGAAGAACCTAGAATATAAGACATATTTTCAGTTGTTTCACACTTTTTTGTTAAGTATATAATTCCACATGTGTTAATTCATAGTTTTGATGCCTTCAGTGTGAATGTACAATTTTCATAGTCATGAAAATACAGAAAAATCTTTAAATGAGAAGGTGTGTCCAAACTTTTGGTTTGTACTGTATATAAATGATAATCCACCGCTATGACATATAAATTTCAACCAAGAAGAAGCTTACACCACATACAAATGGATAAGAGGTAATGATTGTGTAGATGGAAACAAGGGAAAAGTGGACGCACATATGACCGCGCTGATCGCATACACATTCAGTCATGGCCGAAAGTGTTGGTACCCTTCAAATTGTTCCAGAAAATGCAATAATTTTCTGGTAGAAATACTTCAATTATGCATGTTTTGTTATACACATGTTTATTTCCTTTTCCAGAAAAACACAGAAAAAAAAGCAAATTGGACATCATTTCACACAAAACCCCAAAAATGGTCTGGACAAAATTGTTGGCACCTTTCCAAAATTGTGGGTAAACAACTTTGTTTCAACCATATGATGCTCATTCAAACTCCCATGTGGTAAGTAACAGGTGTGGGCAATATGAAAATCACACCTGAAACCAGATAAAAATGTAAGAAGTTGTCTCAATCTTTGCATTTTGTGTCTGTGTGTGTCACACTAAGCATGGAGAACAGAAAGAGGAGAAGAGAACTGTCTGAGGACTTGAGAACCATAATTGTCTAAAAATTATCAACAATCTCAAGATTACAAGTCCATCTCCAGAGAGCTTGATGTTCCTTTGTCCTTGGTGCTGAACATAATCAAGAAGTTTACAACCCATGGCACTGTAGCTAATCTCCCTGGATGGCAGAGAAAAATTAATGAAAGGTTGCAATGCAGGATAGTCTGGATGGTGGATAAGGTTGTGTGTGAAATTATGTCTAATGTGCCTTTTTTTTCCAGTTTTTTTGTATTGTTCCAACACACACAAAGGAAATAAACATGTGTATAACAAAGCATGTGTAATTGCAATAATTTTCTAAGAGAAAGGCTTCTTTTTCTGGAACATTTCAAATATGCCAACACTTTGGGCCATGGCTGTATATAGCATGCATAGCATAAGCATTTCCTTCCAAGGTGTACCCATCATCACCTATGTTGTCTCATTATATACAAATGCTTTTAATATTCTTGTATTTATATTTGTATAAATAAACTTATTAGATATATTTTATTTTGCCTGTGAAAAATCTTTTTTTTGTGTGTGTTATTTATAGTTATACGCGTTTGTCCAGTTATATGGATTGTGGCTTTAGGAGTTTCTCTAAAATTAAAATTTATAAGAAAATAGGAAGGAGCAAAGTTCTAGTAAAAGACCATCAATGGTGATTTCACTGATCAGGGAAGCAACTAAAACACAACAACTTCATTTTTATTTTATAGTTTACTTATTGATATATAAAGAAAAAGAAACAAATAAGAACCTTTAGGATGCCTTTGTCTTCAAGCACCATTTGAAGTCCATTCTTGAAAACTTTTGGTCCCAAGAGAAGAATGTCAAAAATATAAACACGGGTTTTGGTTGCTACCTATCAAAAGAAAAACAAAAAAAGACAGTAAGTACGTAAAAAAGCATAAATGATATCTTTGTAAATTCAGAGTTCACCTGAAAAATAACTCATAATTTACATGGAAGTTAAATTTACCTCCTAGGAACAAGCTATGTTGACACTTAAAAGGGACTCTGTCAGCAAAGAATAACTAAGTAGAGGCGCCCAGAGCACCATGGGGCGGCAAGAAGCCAGAGCTGTCAATTAAAGAAGGGGGGGTGGAGCCTGCATATTTCCCTACACATGACAGTGATTCAATTAGCCATCATGTGCCTCTGTGTGAGAGCTGACAACCCGCAGCATAAGTACCCCGAACGGCGGCGCCGCTCCCCGCTAATACGATTCGCTGATTGGTCGCGACCGGCGGCTGCAACCAATCAGCGATATTGGCGCCAAATTTAAACACCGCTCTGCTGATTGCGCCCTGTCGGCCGAATACATATTCTAGAATACCCGATGCTTTAGAATCGGGCCACCATCTAGTTTTCAGATATAATTTTCCTGAGGAACATTATATGACCTATATGTCTACTTAAGTTGGCTTGGCACTCTCCAGAAGGAGAAACGATTCCCCCTAGATGCTCTGTCAGATGCCTCTCTCCAAGCCAAATTAGACCTCCTGCTTTACACTGACGAAGGGCAAACAATCCGAAACAAGTGTCTGCAAATGGAGTGTTCTGGTTTGGCTTCTTATCCCAAGTCATGCGGTAAGGCTAGTTACATAGGTTATCCACTACTTTTTCATTGATGATTCATCCTTGGGATAGGTCATCAATGTCTGATCGGCTGTCACCGATAGCTGATTGGCGGGAGTGCTGGGTGTCAGACCCCAACTAATCAGACATTGATGACCTAAGGCTAGGTCATTAATAAAAAAGTAGTGGACAACCTCTTTAAAGAGTCAATATTGACTCCTAGGATTGCTACATCCAATGTCTTCCTCACTAAAGATGATACTTGCATACTAAATGGGAAAACACTTGTCAGGGAAATATTTAAGTCAGGAAAATATAAACAGAATATTGACCATTCCTCCCAAGCTCCTCTTCTATCTTACCCCTCCCCTATCCACCTTGTCTCCAGACAAGAGCGGACACTTCACGCAGCTGTCTCCAAGCAAACCTCAGCACAAAGCCCCAATTAACACAGTCCAGAGATGACAATCTACAGTTTCTTCCTGCAAATTATCACCCACAGCCAAAATAGCTTACACAAACAAATGCCAGCCAAGAGGAGTCATCAAGCTACTTAGAATGTGAGCCTATGGTCCCTGGCACACGCAGGGGGTAATTAGTGGCAGGATTGTAATAACTTGTCTGCAACTGGGAAGGTTTGCTTTCCCGAGCTTAAAAAAAAAGAGATCTCCAGTCACGTCAACTCCGATATGAAATATGGAATAACTGATTTTCCGTAATTCTGACAATAACTGGACCCATATTTTTGGTGGCAGGGACAGCTAAGAAGCAAGATGCTCAGTTTTTCATAGTCGTAGGCCACTCTGGAGAGCTGTAGAGCAAAAAACCCCAGAATAGTCTGCAACTATGCGATATGTGGTAAAATTAAGGTAAAATCAAAACGGGAAAAATGGCGTAGTATGCAAGCTTCTGCGATCAATGAGCGATGAGTTATTGCAGAAGTTAGCATTTTTAATAAAAATGTACAGGCTGGAGACCGGCCCATATGATGTCACCACAAGGGGCGTGTGGGTAAATTTCCCCTTAGGTATAAGAGAACGCATGAACAATAGAGGAGCACTCATTGCCAGGGGGTATAAGGATTATACGCAGCGGGTCGGTATGATAATGCTCAAATCAAACTGGGGAGCCCCTCCTCCACCTATATTGAATCGTCTCCGCGATCGTATAGTGTAAGTTGTCATCTTTTATCCTGTTTATTTTATGTAACCGCTTATGTATTTTAATGTCTCCTTAATAACATCCTTGTATATATTTTTCCTAAACACTGCCTCCCTTTTGGATTAAATAAAAAATTTAATAGTTCGGTTTCTTTTGTTCTTTAATCGTTCCCTACCCCGAAGCCACATACGCTACCAAAACGCAGTCGTCTGCCCAGGCCTGCATTATATTTCAAATCTGGACGGTGGTGGCAGAGAATAATATTAATTATCGGGCTATCGTGCAGCCAGCAGCAACCGTACGGGGCGTACACACATATTCCTAGAGCTGGAATTCGGAGGTGTGACGCCATACGCTTTCTGCATGCTCGCCGATGCCCAAGGAGTGAGTAGTTCGGATCGTGTGCTCGTGATTCCGGGCGAAATACTGACAGCGTGACGGCATGATGAGATATTGCATGATCTCCCCGGTGTCGTCCCTGTGTGAATTCCTGCCACACTGGGCTCATGAGATAGTTAAAGGGGTTGTCTGGTCAAAATTAATAAGTCTGCAGTTGCTCTGTGTGACTGCAGACTTACAAGTCACCCCCAACGCAGGCACTGTGCTGGTTTCGAAGCAGGGAACCTTCGGAGGGTATGTGTGCGCTATACATACTCCCGGCTAGAGCCTGTCTAGTGGACGCGGCCTTGCTCCATACACTTGTCCGGTCCTGGCTCAGAAACCGGCAAATCCCCGAAGCGCACAGTGTGTGTTCTGGGTGGATTCATAAGTCTACAGTCACACAGAGTGACTACAGACTTATCAATTTGGACCAGACAACCCCTTTAAAGCTGCTTAGAGGACAGCAAACTGTAGTGCCCAGCGCCAGGCAGCTGCTGCCAAGTACAAGAAGAACTTATGACAGATGAACTGCTGTACTCAAAGATTAAAGTTCTGAGCCAAAACACACAAGTAACCCAATCTCTTACCTGCAGCCAACAGAGCTTTCCATGGCAAGACACATTGAGTGCAACGGCAGCTAACCCAAGTACTTTTTGATTCTGGAGATTCATGATCTGTTAAAAAGAAATGTTAATTTTTAGTGATTTTATTCAGATACAACGTATTCCACTTTAGTGAAAAGGCAAGCAATTAATCTCTAACCCCTTAACGGCGAGGCCTATATTGTACTGATGTGTCACATTTCAAGTTGCAATAACTATGGAATGATGTTTCTTTCTAAAGTGATTTTAAGATTATTTTTTCATGACACACTAAACTTTGCCTTCATTTTAGGTTGACATGTTTTAAGTTAATTAAAAAAAAAAAAAAATTGGAGACATTGTCACCTTTCAAACTTGTAGGCCCTGATTCTTTATTCTTTTTGAGACTTGCTTGGAGTAAAAATTTAAGTTTTTAGGTTTGCGCCAAATTTATCGCTTTTCACCATTTTTACGTTTGCTTTTCATTTAAACGACAAAATGCGCTAAGTTTTCATCACACAGATATTTTCAGCTAATTCATCATTTGAGAGTTTACGAACACGTCACAAATAGTGTTGAGCATTCCGATACTGAAATATCAGGTATCGGCCGATATTCGCGGTATCGGAATTCCGATACTTAATTCCGATACTTTTAGAATATCGGATACCGGAATCGGAAGTTCCCATAATGCAATGAGCCAGTTTCATTTTATTCAGCTAATGAGGATCCCAAGAAGTGTGGGCACATCCTGTTAGGCATGTAGGCATGTTAACTAATGGCATGGCTGTGATTGGCTGCTGAAATGATGTCATAATGCACTATAAAAGCCGCCGCCATTTTCAGCTCACTCTGCTGTGAATTCAGTTAGGGATAGGACGCTGTTGTTCTGAGGGACAGTTTTAGCTACCTATTTGCTCTATTATGCTTTACCCAAGCTACTTTATAAATCGCTGTGCCTTGCAGCACTAGTGCACAGTTCTCTGTGCTGTTCACGGCTGTCTGCAAGGTCTGTGTGTGTGAGTGCAGCTCACGCTGTGGTGTGTGCTTCAGCCACATCTGGTTGTAGAGCACTCAGCGTGCGTCACTGCCTCATACATTGTCCTTTTTTGCTAATTGATCATTTTTCCTGATTTCTCCTATTAGTGTGGTGGTTCCATCCGTATTCAGCTACACTGGTTCCAAACACACTATATAGGAGTAGATAGAGAAGTTTTTTTGGTCTTGCAGCGCTAGTGCATAGTGCTCTGCATCTTCACTGTTCATCGCTGTCTACAAGGTCTCTGTGTGTGAGTGCAGCTCACGCTGTGGTGTGTTCTTCAGCCACATCTGGTTGTAGAGCACTCAGCGTGCGTCACTGCCTCATACATTGTCCTTTTTTGCTAATTGATCATTTTTCCTGATTTCTCCTATTAGTGTGGTGGTTCCATCCGTATCCAGCGAGATTAGTTCCAAACACACTATATAGGAGTAGATAGAGGAGCCTTTCTGCAGCATTGGGCCCTGCAGCCCCAGCCAGATCAGTATTAGCCTATTTTTTGGAGCCTCATCCATTGCATTGTAGGTTACCTTCCTGCAATGTAATAGCTACAAAAAGTTTGTGATACTATCGGTATTACATCTTTGGGCACATCCAGTGTCTTTTTGTGACAAAAAAAACTAAATAAAGTTCACCAAACACTCCACTTTACAGTTGTGTAGGCCACATTAGCTCATATTAAAGTCTAGTCCACACTTTATAAAATTAGTGTTTCTTATACCTGTTAGCAGCTGTTCAGGAATAAGCACACAAAGCCCTTAGTACTTTTCTGCCTATCTTTATCAGTCTACCAAGATGAAAAAAGGCAGGGAGTAAGGAATGTGGTCGTGGGCGTGGAGTTTCTGCAGGGAGAAGACGTGAGGATTCTGTGCCTGCAGGGAGAGGACGTGGGGATTCTGTGCCTGCTGCGGGCACCAGTGACTCAGCATCCCCCAGTTTTACCAGGGAACAGTCCCTTAGGCACAGCTTTGTAGGAGCTAGCCGTACCCCACTGCTGCGGGAGGACCAAATTGAAGCCGTTGTCGGATGGATGGCAGCTAACGCATCGACTTCAATTAGTTCCAGATTCTCTCAGGTCCTGAGCACTGAAGAGCACCCATCTGTCTCTTCACCACCTGCCAAATTGCCCAGGCAGTCAGAGAGCCCTGGACAGGAGCCATCTCTTCTTCTGTTCTTTGAATCTCTTGGCTAGGAAAGAGGGGGCCAGCCAAGCAGAAGTCGAGAATTTGAAGAAGAGGTAGTATGCAGTGATGCGCAACCGTTTTGTCTCTCTGAATCTGAAGAAGCGGGTGGGCCAGTGCCTATGGTCAGCAGCACACCTCAGTACGCATCTGATGATGAGACTCAGGTGCCACTTTCTGGTGCGTACTGTGCTCTCGAGACTACCCAGGAGAAGCAGTTGTTTGAAGAGGGTGGTGTAGATGATGAGGTCCTTGACCCATCATGGCGTGAGGGACAAGAAGGTGGTGGCAGCAGTTCTGAAGAAGAGATTCCCCGAACGGCCCAAAAAGGAGGGAGAGGGAGGGGGCAGACTTGGTTGCCTGTAGCCTCCACTTCGGCACCCATTAGGAGCATGGCTCTTCCAAAATCCAAAGTGGGCGCTCCCAAGACTTGCAGTGCCTGGTCCTTTTTTGACACAGTTGCAGATGACATTTGCTTTGTCAAATGCAAGCTGTGTAATCAGAAGGTGAAAAGAGGGAAAAGTGTCAGCAACCTCAATACCACAAATATGTGGAAACATGTGCGGACCAAGCACATGGTTGAGTTAGAAAAACACACTGAAGACCTAGGCCAACCTACAGCGCCACCTACCACCTCTTCAGCTCGTGTTGTAGCCTCTTCCTCCAGCTCACACACAGCTGGTTCGGCTTCCTCACAGGATCGCCATGGAAGAACCTCTAGCACTGTTGCACAGAGACACAGTGTAATTCCACCCACAGCACCACGTTCCCTGTCATCCTCACACTCCCAGGCCAGTCTACAGCCATCGTTAGCACAGGCATGGGAGAAAAGGCGCCCATACTTGGCAAACCACCCCCAAGCACAGGCTCTGAATGCTGGCATTGCAAAACTACTGGCCCTTGAAATGCTATCATTCAGGCTGGTGGAGACTGACACGTTCCGTAACTTTATGGCATTGGCAGTCCCACAATACAAGGTGCACAGCCGCTTTTATTTCAGCAGGCAAGCCGTCCCTGCCCTGCAACAGCATGTGGAGGGAAAAATTAAACATGCGCTACAAAACGCCGTCAGTAGCAAGGTCCACCTGACCACCGATGCGTGGACCAGTAAGCATGGACAGGGACGATACCTTTCCCTCACTGCCCATTGGGTAAATGTTGAGGAGCCGGGTACAGATCTTGAGAGTGGCGATGTACATGTTCTGGCAACTCCAAGGATTTCAGGATTCCAGTCTGTACACATTGACTCCTCCTCATACACCAGTTCCTCTGAATCAGCGCTGCAGGAGCAGTCACGGTCTACCTCCACATCGACCCGTGAACGGTTACCTGTTATGATGACCGATATGAGCACAGCCGTGGCCAAACGTCAACAGGCCGTATTAAAATTAATTTCTTTGGGGAATCGAAGCCACACAGCACAGGAGCTCTGGAATGCCATCAAGCAGCAGAGCGACGTGTGGTTTGTGCCAGCGAATCTCCAGGCATGGTAGTGTGTGACAATGGCCGAAATCTGGTGGCAGCTCTGGGCCTAGGCAACCTCACTCACATCCCATGTCTGGCACATGTGCTCAACTTGGTCGTGCAGAGTTTTTTGAGGGACTATCCAGATCCTGATGCACTGCTGCACAAGGTCCGCATAGAGTGCGCTCACTTGCGGCGTTCCAGCAACGCAAGATCGCGCATTGCAGCTCTGCAGTGCCGATTAAGTCTTCCGGAACATCGCATCACATGTGACCTACCCACCAGGTGGAATTCAATGTTACATATGTTGGAGAGGTTGTGTGAGCAGCAGGCAGCAGTAATAGAGTACCAGCTGCAGCAGGCGCAAACAAGTCGCACTGCGCGCCGTTCACACTTCACCACCACTGAGTGGGCCTCTATGAAGGACATTTGCCACATTTTGCGTGCCTTCGATTATTCCACGCGGATGGCGAGTGCAGATGATGCACTAGTCAGCATGACTATCCCCCTTATCTGCCTGCTTGAAAAAACACTGCAAGCACTAAGGGACGAGGTTTTGGAAGAGGTGGAGGATGAGGAGTCACAAATGCCATCTGCTTCTGTACAGTCTGCGCAACGTGGTTCCTCACAAAGGCCTAGGCAGGGGACACTGTGAGGAGGATGAGGAGGAGTCAATGGAGGAGGAAGACATCTGTCCAGAGGAGGGAGGTACACAATGCTCTAGTAGTCAGTATCTAGAGAGGGTGGGGTGATGCAGAGCAGGCAGAGATTACGCCTCAAGCAGGGGACAGCGTTTCTTGGCCAGTTGGCAGTCTGCAGCACATGGTTGATTTCATGCTGCAGTGCCTGAGAAACGACCGCCGCATCGCCCACATTCTCAACATGGCTGATTATTGGGTGTCCACCCTCCTAGATCCTCGCTACCGGGACAACTTACAAAGCCTCATAACACCGTTGAACCGGGAGCGTAAAATGCGAGAGTACCAAGACGCACTGGTGCATTCCATCATGTTCTCCATTCCAACCGACAGCAGTGCTGCTAGTGCTTTACAAAGCAGCTCAGTGCGTCGAGGCAGTGGAGGAAGCTCTGCACAAAGAGGGAGCAGGAGCAGAAGCAGCGCCTCAGCACAAGGCAAGACCACTATGGCCGAAATGTGGCAAAGTTTTGTGTCCCCGCCGCCACAAATGTCTACACCATCACAGACGGCTCCAGTCAGCAGGAGGCAACGTTTCCGTCAGATGGTGACAGACTACATGTCTTGCCCTCTCAGTGTACTCCCAGACGGCTCTTCTCCCTTCAAGTTTTGGGTCTCTACACTGGATACATGGCCAGAGCTTAGTCAGTATGCATTGGAGGTGCTGGCTTGCCCTGCTGCTAGTGTATCATCGGAACGCGTCTTTAGTGCCGCAGGTGGTGTACTAACAGACCGTCGCATGCGCCTATCCTCCGATAACGTTGACCGGCTTACTTTTCTGAAAATGAACAAGGCCTGGATCTCGCATGAATTTGCCAGTCCTCTTCCAGAATAAATAATTGGTTGGCAACAGTATCCAGGTCTCCTGTTGTGTTCATGTTTCTACCACCTGAACTGTAATCCCTGAGCTCCAACACCGCCAGTTGCTGATCAGAAGTGCCGTCAGCACAGTCAACACTTGTTGCCGTGTAATTGGGGTTCAGTAACGTCAGCAGATCCCCAGCTGTGTGTCCGGCAAATTCTCCTGCTCTGTCCACATTCTCACTAATACAGATTTTAAAGTTGCTCCAATTAGACCTCTGGCTCCTCTGTTTTCAAAAATTACCCTGGGCTCCAACACCGCTAGTTGCTGCTCAGAAGTGTCGTCTGCACAGTCAACATTTGCTGCCGTGTTATTGGGGTTCAGTATCGTCAGCTGCTCCCCAGCTGTCTGTCCGGCAAATTCTGCTCTGTCCACATTCACATTACTAGTCTACTACTGATTTTAAACTTGCTCCAATTAGACTTCTGGCTCCTCTGTTTTTAGTATTTACCCTAGGCTCCAACACCACCAGTTGCTGATCAGAAGTGTCGTCTGCACAGTCAACATTTGCTACCGTGTTATTGGGGTTCAGTATCGTCAGCTGATCCCCAGCTGTCTGTCCGGCAAATTCTGCTCTGTCCACATTCACATTACTAGTCTACTACGGATTTTAAACTTGCTCCAATTAGGCCTCTGGCTCCACTCTGGTTTTAGTATTTACCCTGGGTTCCAGTACCGTCAGCTGGTTCTCGGCAGTGTCTTTGGCACGGGTACTCCCTCCTGCCCAGCCTGGTTCCAGCACGCCACCTGTTTCCGGGTAGTGTCAACGTCACTTTGCCTCCAATGCGTTGTCCTGTCGTGTTGCGGTCGGGTTAGCCGACTCTATGGTGCCTGCAGTTTAGGTGACTCCTATGTGGGCTGCGGGATCTGGCAATGAAGGCTGGTTCCATAGTGCCAATAGGACAAGCACCCCCTGTAGGACTGTGGGTTTCGGTAACTGCGGCCGGCTCGCGGCATTGAAACTTTTTTTTTCATGGGTACCTTCTGCTACCCATCCGGGTTCCAGTACCGTCAGCTGTTTCCCGGCAGTGTCTTTGGCACGGGTACTCCCTCCGGCCCAGCCTGGTTCCAGCACGCCAGCTGTTTCCGGGTAGTGTCAACGTCACTTTGCCTCCAATGCGTTGTCCTGTCGTGTTGCGGTCGGGTTAGCCCCGAAGAAGACGAGGACCCCGAAGACGATGACCCTGAAGACGAGGACCCTGAAGACCACCCCGAAGAAGACGAGGACCCCGAAGACGACGACCCTGAAGACCACCCGAAGAAGACGAGGACCTCGAAGACCAGCCCGAAGAAGACCAAGAAGAAGACCCTGAAGAAGATGACCAAGAGGACAAAGAACAAGAAGACAACCACCAAGAAACAGAAGAACAAGAGACAGAAAACCAAGAAGCAGAAGAACAAGAAGCTGTAGAACAAAAAGAGGAAGAACATTAAAGCATAAGACTAAAAATCAGAGCAAAAGATATTATCTAAATTAGAAGCAGAAGAAGACTAAGCAGTGTATGGGGGTGAGTCCGTTCCTCCTCGTGGTGCCCCTGGAAAAGACCTGCTGCTGCAGGCCAAACTGAACGCGGACAAATCCTGTTGTAAATCTTTTGTGACAGGCAGAACGAAAGGTGTAATGTTCAAACTTTATAGATAACAACTACAGGAATGCCTGTCACAAATAAGAATATGATGAAGAAGAAGAATATGAAGAAGATGAAGAAGTAGAATATGAAGAAGAATAATAGTTGATTAAGAAGAATATGAAGACTGTAAAAAAAAAAAGAATAAAACGAAGAAGGTGAAGAAGAAGTTGATGTAAAAGATGCTGAGGATGATGAAGGAGAAAGTGTGGGAGAAGTAAAAAAGAAGGTGAAGAGCATGGAAGTAGTGAAACATAAATATCTGACAAAATATAAAAAAGCTTAACAGTCAATATTTCCATTACTCAGAAAGTCTTAAAAAAAATATTAATTCCTGCTTAGAGTTGAGCGGTGTTCGAATCGAACTGTTCGCCAATCTCAAATTCGAGCTGTTTTGGGCGGTGTTCGAGCCGTTCGACGAACCCGAACGATTTGAAAAAAATCCGGCTGTTCGAGGTTATGTTCGATAACTGTGCACCAAAATCGTAACTGGATTTTTTCACAGTAATGCTGATAATCAATGTTAATACACAGTTTGAGGGTACAGCGGGGCGGGGGGAGGGGCAGGGGATGGATCTCTGCAGGAATAATGAAGATCTCCATTTTTTTTCTCTTTCCCGCATTTACAGTGGGGAGGTGCAGTCTGTCAGCCTATCAGCAGAGCACACACGGAGCAAACTGCTTTTTTTCACACAAGCAAGGGCATGGTGTCATTGGCAGTGTATGTCACATGTCCTTGCCCTATAAGACCCAGCCATTTTCCCCGTCGCCACCATTTTCTCACTGCTGCTGCTGTTAGCGCTATATTGTGTAACTGAATTGCAAGCGAATTTTCGCTTAAATAGACAATGGTTTAGGGAGTAGTGACTAGTTGTAATTCCAGCCCTTTTGAGGGCTAGGTTACATCAGTTCCTATCACTTTTTGCCACGCAGGTCTGTTTTAGTGCTGTGCAAGTGTTTTTCACAGCATTTGGCTAAATCTAGCTAAGCAAATCCTTTTGGGCCTGTAGCAGTGTGTGTTAGTCAGTGGAGTAGCCTATCTGTGTTGCAAGCTACACCACCTATGTATGTAATACAAATTTTTTACTGCACCTAGCCAAGTAAAACCTTTTGGGCCTGTAGCAGTGTGTGGTACTCATTCTATTAGGCCATCTATACCAAGCTCCACCAGCTTTCAAATTACTAATAATTTTTAGCTGCATCTTGCCTGGAAAATAATTTTGGGCATATTAGCACAGTGTGGTACTCATTCTATTAGGCCATCTATACTAAGCTCCACCAGCTTTCAAATTACTAATAATTTTTAGCTGCATCTTGCCTGGAAAATAATTTTGGGCATATTAGCAGTGTGTGCTACTCATTCTATTAGGCCATCTATACCAAGCTCCACCAGCTTTCAAATTACTAATAATTTTTAGCTGCATCTAGCCCGGAAAATAATTTTTCTTCCCAATAGTGGTAGCAATAGAAATATGGGGCGCGCGCCTGGCTAACAAAAATATACGCTTCATAACAAAAAATACCAGCCTAGCGCACTGCATTAATAAGATGGCACCATCGTCTCTCCCAGTGCTAGGCCTACTACGCCGGCTAGCATTCCTGTGCCTAAAACACAATGTATGGGTCCGCGCTAGCCACGATGCTGAGGGGTCTAAAGCTGCTGCTAACGCTTTATCACAATTCAATTGGCAGATTTTCACAGAGCTCCCCCCCCCCCCAACGCCCACCCATCGGGCAACAGTTGCCCACCCTCCCTATGGGATCTAGTGGCGAATAGGTGATGCCATTAATCAGAGCGTCAGTTGCCCCGTCTACGTGGCAAGCATACGTTAAGGCATGGGAAGAGTGGACACGACTAGTAGCAGGCAGACGGGTTGACCAATGTGAACAAGCCAGATCACAAGTCACCATAGAATTTCTCCACCAGCTAATGATGAGGGGTATATCAGGGGCGTCAGCGCAGCGGTGTCTGACCGGAGTAGCATTTCACTTCCAACTACTGAATTGGGGAGATGTGACAAAGAAATTCATCATCAGATAATCCATAAAAGGGTGGAAAAGGGGTCAGCCAAGTCAGGAGTGTAGACGTCCCGTCAAGTGTCATTAAAACTGATTTCTCACATCTTATCCCTAACACCATTAACATGACACTCACAATTTGAAGCAACACTACTGTCTACTGCATTTGCGATCGCCTTCTTCGGGGCGCTATGCATAAGCGAATTAGTCCCTCAATCCAAAATTACCACCAGTGGAGGCTTATTACACCAGGACGTAGTCATAGCCAATATTGCAATACGTCTACGCATACGCCAATCGAAAACGGTTCCAGCGGGCAGGGGCACTTGGGTACTTCTACAACCCACAAATGGTATGCTGAGTCGGGTAACAATAGTAAAAACATATCTAACCATCAGATCACAAAGTAATTTATTCCTATCACACATTGATGGAACGCCATTATCAAGATACCAGTTCCAAGCTATATTTAATAAATGCATAACATCGGCAGGGAACCACCCCAAAGATTACGGGACACACTCATTCCGCATAGGCGTGGCCACGGAAGCAGCAAGAGCAGGACTGTCCGAAACGGAAGTTCAGAGGACAGGGAGATGGCGATCCACGTGTTTGGCGAGATACATAAGACCGGACTTGTTATCCTAACGTGGTTTGTTTCTTTTACAGGTGACGCTAAGCCAACAGTGTGGATGATAGGCCACTCGTATATATATAGGGCAGAAAAAAGGGAGAAAGTACGCCCAGGCGGGAGGAAATTAGAGTTTCATAACACATATTTCAACTGGAGAGGTATTAGAGGCCTGCTATGGCCACAGGTACTAATGGAGGTAATCAAGGTAGGGAGAGAGGCAAGAGGTCCGGTCATCTTAGTTATACAGGCCGGGGGAAAAGACCTAGGTCATCACAAGAGCGCATAACTAATGGCAATAATGAAACGAGACACTGAGTGCTTCAGAGAATTTTTCACAAAACTAACTATAGTATGGTCAGAGATTGTGCCGATAGCAGTATGGCAAGGTGCGCGAGACATCACGGCCATCAAACGGACAAGGAGGGTAATAAATATTTGGATGGCAAAATTTAGAAGAGACAGAGGCGGTGTAGTGATACGACACCGACAACTGGAAGGAGATAAAGCAGGCCTCATACAGCCCGACGGTGTTCACTTAATGGATATTGGACTGGACATATTCCTGTCAGGACTCCAGGACGGAGTGGAACAAGAGTTAAGAGTGATGGATGGGGGTCAGAGTCCTGCATACGAGTACGCAGGATCCTCCGTAGCCTGGAAATAGAAAGGACATGTTGGTGAGTTACACATGTTGGCCAACTTGCCGGTGTGGAGACCCAGGGCATGCTGCAACAAGCTGAATTATTTTAGAAATAAAATGCCTTTCTAATGGAATGAGTATAAAAAGAGTTAATAAAGCTGTGACCGATCCTCACCCATCCAGTTGTAAGAGTTACATTATTGTATTGTCAAGTAAAGGGGGGCGGTAGGGGGGCTGAGTGTCTGGGTTTGGTTGGGGGTCTCCACAGTCTGCCTAGGCTAGATGCATTTAAAAATTCTTATTATTAGATACACAGGCGGTGCAGCTTGCTTCACAGCTGGGCTACTACGACCAAAGTATTGCCTAGGCTAGATGCAGTTAAAAATTCTACGCTGACTAGCAGACACTGAAGCTTTGGAGCAGACCTCTGAGTAAACAGCTCTTCAGACTCAACCATCTGTGTTACCCCAAGCCATAGTGTATGTAGTTTCTTACAGTTGAAAGGGGGGAACGACCAAGCCCACCTGGAATTGACGATGCCAACATCACGTAAAACACAGCAAGGGGACTCCAAAAAGAGTCTCCATTTTTTCCAAAAATTGTTCTACAGACACCACTTAAGTGGCATCAATTGCCCCAGAGTTGCTTAAAACGGTTGGTGAGGTGATTTTACCAAATCCTTAAGCTTTTAGTCTCCCTAGGATGACACAGGGGTAGAAAAGTCCTTGCGGATCCATGATTTGTTCATCTTTATGAACGTGAGTCTGTCCACATTCTCAGTGGACAGCCACGTGCGCTTATCTGTCAGCACACCACCAGCAGCGCTGAACACACGTTCAGAGAGAACGCTGGCTGCAGAGCATGACAAGATCTCCAAGGCGTGAGTGGCGAGCTCCGGACATTTTTCCAGATTGGTATCCCAAAATGAGCAAGGGTCCAGTGACACAGTCATGGCTTCGATGTTCACTTGGAGATACTACTGTACCATCCTCTCTAGGCGTGGACTATGTGTCAGACTTCTTGTTTCCTGTGGCCTTGCAAAGGATAGTCTAAAAAAGTGGTGAAACGATTCTACAAAATTGCTGTTACCAGCAGATACTGTGTTACTGTTACGGTTTGAGTGATGAAGACTCGACAGTCCCACGGTTGGCAAGTTAGAACTGTGAGATTCACTACGTGCACCACTGGTGTTTTGTGGAAAAGCACATGTAAAGTTCAGCAACAGCATCTGCTGATACGCCTGCATGCGTGAATCCCTTTTTATGGCAGGAATTATTTCGGCAAATTTACTTTTGAACCGGAGATCTAAGAGTGTGACAACCCAGTAGTCGGGATTACTTTGAATTCTGACAATCCGAGGGTCATGTTGCAGGTAGTGCAGCAAGAAGGCACTCATGTGTCTTGCGCATCCAGGAGGACCAAGTCCTTGTGTTGGTAGCGAGGTAAGAATCATGCTTCCTTCCTCTGCCCTCTCCCACCAACCTCGCACAACAGAAATGTGATCAAGGTCTCCCTCATCTGATGAGTCTTCCATGCCCATCGCCAGTTCGTCCTCCACTTCTTCCTCGGCTCCTGCACCTTCCTCAACAGTTTGGCTGCTACCATGCGCCCTGGTTAATCCCTCTCCCCCACGCTCCCATGCCTGCCGCCCTGGTGCTGCCAACCATCTGGACCTTGGAGATGTTATCCCTTCCGCATACGACTCCTCCTCTACTTCCTCCACCTCCTCTTGTCTCACCACCTGACTCTGAATTCTGTTTAACGTGTGCTCCAGCATGTAAATCACCGGAATAGTCATGCTGATAATGGCATCGTCGTCAGCACTAAACATCTTCGTCGCCATTTCAAAACTATGCAGAAGAGTGTGTGGCGCCCCTCAGGGTTCAGTCGCAACAGATGTACTGCATCTCACCCAGATTTGTGGTATCTCACCCTCAGGTAAGGAAGGAGTATGGCTCAGGACCCTAACACCTGCATCCAACATATACCCGCAGTGGGGGTAGGGCGAGATTGCTCCTAAGGGAGAGCACAGTCCCAGGTCCCTAGCTGGCGGGAGGGTCCTATGTAGTGGGTGTGGGTGGAGAAAGCAGCTTAAGGGAACACATGACAGGGAGAATATAAATAGGAAGCCACCTTAGAAAGAGCAAGCCAGTCAGGAGGAGAAGTGACAGGAGCAGAGGCTCTGCATGAGCTCTGCTCCGGAGGAGGGCCTAGCCTGGGAGGCCCAGGACTGAAGGAGAGAAGAGAGGAGTGGGAGAAGGAAGGCTCCAGGAACCGAAGGTACCCTAGGGGTATGGGCCGTGCAGAAGGCCACCCGTATGCCCGCTGCTACCAGGAAGTAGAGGGGTCAGGCCAGATAAGGGGAACCGGTCCCTTAACTAGCGGAGAAACAGCAAGGCTCAACTAGAAACCGGAGACTGCAGCATTTCATGTACTGCAGGCCAAAGTCCACACCAGTCTCACTAAGAAGGTAGCCACATAGGACCCAGGGGACGGAACACATGTTGCCGCCAAGGCCCGAGGATACCGGATAGAAGTGTCACTGGGTGTGAGGTGCAGGGAGAAGGCCAGAGAAAGGACACACAGAAGGGGGTCCTGCTATCTGGGGGTGGACTGAGCCCCTCACCGAGTACGCACAGCACGACGGGGGGAGATTGCTCTGGTACCTGTAATCTGGACTGCAACAACTGTGAGTAAAGATCTTGGGACTGCATCACACGGACTCTGTGTTCATTAATGACTTCCTGCACTACAACCACCATCATCCACCCACACTGCCCTGAAGCTACACTCTTCCTGTGGGGAGTAATAATACCATTGCTGCAAAACCACCAGCTTCAGAGGACTGTTCCGCAGCGGCGGCCCCTTTGGCCGCACTCCACAGGTGGCGTAGTCGGACATTATAAAACCCATATATACAAATTATACTTGGATTGACCGCCCTCGGTCACGGACCGGGTCACCGCCACAGTGACTACAACCCCCAGCATCTACCGGCCCGGCTCCGGGTACCCCATGGCCCAGGGGGCGCGTCAACTTCATAGGTCCCGGATCTGAGACCACTCCTCCAGCGTGATTTGCCCCACCTCTGGATCTCGTTGGCCCAGGCTATACGTCAGAACGTATTGCACAAGGGCTTGTCGGTGCTGCCACAGTCGCTGCAACATGTGCAGAGTTGAATTCCACCGTGTTGGCACAATGCATTTTAGCCGGTGAAGTGGCAGGCCCAAAGACTTCTGTAGAGATGTAAGTCGCTGAGCTGCGGGATGCGAATGGCGAAAGTGAGCACACAGCGACCGTGCCCTCTGCAGAAGGCCATCTAGTCCGGGATAGTGGGCTAAAAATTGCTGGACAACCAGGTTCAACACGTGAGCCTTACAAGGCACGCGTGTGACATTGCCCCGGCGAAGGGCCACACCCAGGTTTGCAGCATTGTCGCACACGGCCTTCCCTGGTTGCAGGTCCAGTGGAGACAACCATTCATGAAACTGGGTCTCCAGAGCTGACCACAACTCCTCCGCTGTGTGACTCACATTTCCCAGACATTTCAAAGTAAACACTAATGCCCGTGAGCCCTGCTGCCAGCATAATAAGGAGGTGTGCAGGATTCCTTCTGCGCAGTTAGAAAGCGGGTGGCATGACCAGACAGGCTTTGAGTGCAGGTGGAGGACCGAGAGGTTGAGGAGGCAGAAGCAGTGTAGGAACTTCGAGATAAAGAGGATTGACGCACAACTCGAGGGGACGGCAAGACTTGGACAGCAGCCCCTTGTCCTGCGGTGAAATGCACCCTGTCACACACAGAATTTCTCAAAGAAGCGGTGATGTTGTGTGCGACATGCTGGTGTAGCGCAGGCACACCTTTCTTTGAGAAGTAGTGCTGACTGGGCATCTGATACTGGGGCACTGCAACGGACATAAGGTCTCGAACATCCTCTGTGTCCACCAGGCGGAAAGGCAATATTTCTGTAGCTAACAGCTTGCAGATGGTGAAATTCAACCTCTTAGCTTTGTCATGGCTAGGAGGAAATGGTCTTTTACTCGTCCACATCTGAGGGACCGAGGGCTGGCTGTTGAGCTTAGACGGGGTTGAGTAGGGTGTCCCCGGCAAACTGCCGGTCTGTGAGGAAGATGCAGGCGGAAAAGTTAGGTTGCCTTGATCCAAAGGTGGTGTTCTCTATGTCGGAGAGCGCTCAACACCAGCTGGTGTTTCCACTTCCAAATGAAATGATGACCTGCCAATCACACTGGCTGTTGCGGGTAAAGAGGTGGCAGGTCTGCGTCCAAAAACATGTGTGACTGCTGTCCCCCAAGTCACAGAAGATGAAGAGGCCGTGGATGCACAAGATGGGGCAGACAGTGGTTGGCCTGGCCCGCTAGGCCGCATTGTAGCACAGTGAGCTTCCCACTGTAACTTATGCTTCATATCCATGTGACGGTTCATGCATGAAGTACTCAAACTATGGATTTTTTGGCCTCTACTTAGCTTTTGGTGACAAATATTACAGATAACACGAGTTGGGTCATCCTTATCGATCTGAAAAAATGCCCAGGCTATGCAAGGCTTAGAGCCCATGCGACCTGAAGAGCCACCACGACTTGTGGTCAGAGGCAGAGTTGTGGTTGAGGATGCAGTTGTTGACGTGCTTCCAGTACTCCGTGTCTGTCCAGGAAGGCGCAACCTAACCTCGTCGTCAATAGCATCTGTGACGCCCAGCTGAGCTTGGTATCACAGATCCTAGAAGAGTGCATTGATGGAATCCTCCACAAGAGGCCCCCATAAACATTCATAAACATTCACACATCTCCACCTTCCACCTCAGACCAGCAAAGGGAGCCCGTTAGGGATAAAAATAGGGAAGGTGGAGCTAGGCAGTTCAGTTCCTCTGAAGAGTTCCTGCAGTAGAGAAGCCTAAGAGAGGTCAGTCTGCAGTGGAGCTCAGTCTAGTCTAGAGAACGCAGTTAATAGTTCAGCAGTGGAGCACGAGGCTCCTGCTAGCTAGATTCAGGGAGCCTAGTTAGAGCTTAAGGTGTGCCGGCGCCATAAGATCGGTGAAGCGTGGCAAGCTGCCGTTCGTGTGAATAGCCTAGTGAGGGCCCGAGTAGGCCGAAGGCGAGTGGAGAGTTAGTACATAGGGGACAGAGGCGCTTAACCAGCTCACCCCGAAGCATTTACCGGACACCGGATACGAGCTTACCGGGATCTCTATGACCCAGTAAGGCATAACCGGAATCCCTGGAGAACTACAAGTCCCAGGATCGCTAAGGTGCTGATACGTAACAGAGCCAGGAGACGCTTAGGCCCCGCATACTGGAAGCGTGAACTACAAGACAAGGCCCTACCACAAGGTCAGCCAGCGCAGGACAGAGATAAAGTTAGACCTAGCACCAGGCAGGTCAGAAACTTACTACGCAGAGGCAAGAAACATGATGCCCTACACCCGCTCATTGGGGAGGATCCCGATATGCACCCTTCACCCTACAGTGCTCCGGGATGTGCCTGAATTTCCAACAGTAAAAGGTCTCGCCTGTCCTGCATTACCCCGGCATACGCTGCCCTGAGGCCTAGCTCCACCTGTGGGGAGCTATACCATCGAGCTGCCTTATCATCGGCCTCAGTGGACTGCTGCAGCGCTGGTGCTTCTCCCCAGATACCACAGGTGGCATCACGAACTCATAAAATTAACAATTATCCACCCTTTTAAAGAGTGACCCCAGGGTACGGGCCCAGGAGCCAACCACCGCGACATCCCAAAGGCCAGGCAAAGGCCCGGGTACTGAGTCATCCCCATCCCCTGGGCTAGTCACATCCTCCTCCACCTCCTCAGCGGACCTCATCGACTGCCTGACTGTGGGTTGACAGTAAGTGGGATCTACAACCTCGTCATCATCACCCTGTGTGTTCTCACACCCGTCGTCCTCAGAGCCAACCTCTTCCTGCCCTGACCGAAAAGTCAAGTTGTCGCTCCAATCAGGTATTTGAGTCTCATCATCGTCTTCATCATTGTCTCCACCAACAGGAGTTAGTTTGGGAACGAGGGTCTACATTATGCTCAGAACCTTCTTCATCTGGTCCTGGATCCGACTCATAAAGATTCTGGGCAACAGTGCAGATCATTTCCTCATCTGGATTAACAGAAGCTCTGGAGCAGACCTCCGTTTCCCAGGCTATAGTATGAGTAAACAGCTGTGCAGACTCAACCATCTGTGTTACCCCATACTCAGACGGGCAGCTGGAGACTTGGGAGCTGTGAGGAAGCAAGTGTGATTGGGGTGACACCTCTGAGGACTGGAGTATTTGTGATGTTGAAGTTGAGGTGGAGGAGAGCCCACTTGAAATCCGTTGAAGCACCTGCTGTTTTTGTGCCTCATCTGGAATTTGTAGCGATTGGCGTGTCCGTAAGAAAGGGATAGTATCACATTGTTCACGAAAAGAAGTAGACATCTTAGTTTGGCTGGAAGATAGTCTTTCTTCTGCAGATGTTACTCCCCCCCCCCCCCACCCACCGCGGGGGGGCTCGACCCACCAGCGGACAGGCACCAGTATTGGGAGAGGGGGGCTGGCCGTCCGGATCCACCGCGGCTCTGGCACAAATCCGGCGACACGGAGGTCGCACGGGTAGGAACGGACTGGCCGTGTCGGCTTCGCACTCCAGCGTAGTCCCTCTGCCCGCTCGCGCCCGTAACCTCAAAAGGGATGCGCAAGTGGCTTTTCTTCCCAGGGCTGTTCCCGGCCAGCAGGAACGTGGGGGAGCTCAGGTCGGCCTTCCACTGTACTCCCTTACCTCCCTCTCTTTCCTTCTTCCGTTCTCCATCTAACCCCTCGGCTCTGTGGTGTCCACTCTCCCTCCAGCTCTCTCCTTTTCACAGGTAGACTACCGCGTGTATTCACACAATGTGGCGAGTCTTTTGGGCCCAGGCATAAGAAGTTGTCGAGGTAATGGATAATATGTGCCCCCTTAGAAACGTCCATTACAACCCATTCGAGGAAGCAACTAAATGCCTCAAACAGTGAGCAGGATCTGGAGCACCCCATGGGCAAACAGCGATCTATATAGTATGCTCCTGCCCAGAAGCAGCCCAATAGGTGGACACTATTCGGAGGCATAGGTAGTAAGTAACCGGAACGCCGCATCAATGTCTATTTTGGCCATTAAGATGACCCTTCCCAACTTCTTGATCCGCCTGATTGCCTTGTCAAAGGATGCACAGTATATACTACTGTACTTGGCTCCGCGTCGATGTTGTGGTTTACGGACCTGCCCCTTGGATATGACAAATGGTGGATTAGTCCGAATGTATTGGGTTCCGTTTTTGGCACAACTCACAACGGGGATACCACTACATCTTGTAAGGAAAGTGTTCTGAATGGAACCGCCATTCTACCTAAAGATATTTCTTTTTTTAATTTTCTTGTCACGACATCTGGGTGTTGGTAGGCCGATTTTAGATTTTTACTCCAGCCTTTCTTGATTTTAGAAGGGCATGACATGCCTATATCTGTGACTCCCCCTCCTTTTACTCCTCCACCTCTTTTCTTTTCGCATGACTATATGTACTTGTCACTTTTCCATGTGTTAGTTGTGTCTTCTGAGCAATTTGTCAGCTTTTGGACACCTTTGAAGTGTTTTCTATGTGTTTTCTACGTGTTTTTGTTTGCCTGCCATTGGTTTTAACGGTGTTCGACGAACCGAACCGAACTCAAACACTACGGGGGTGGCTCAACACTATTCCTGCTATTCCATTTGATTGGGCTAAACCTCTACGTCTTTATTACCTCCCCCACCTCCCCCAATACATTCTACATTATTCTTAGTTGTTTTCCTTCATGTAGAATTAACCTACAAGGAAAGAGGGTTTATTTTCATTCCGATATTTGTGTTCGATTGACTTGCATTGGTTTCCGGTATCGGAATCGGCGATATCCGATAATTTTTGGGTATCGGTCCGATCAAATCCGATCCGATATTTCTCGATATCGGAAGGTATCGCTCAACACTAGTCTCAAACTTTTTGCTAACTTATAATACAGCACCATAGAGAACTACATTAATTATTTTGCATAGATGAAGAATAATATGCAACATATTAAAGCTTACTGAAAGGGTTGTTTGGCATTTTACTCAAAAAAAAAAAAAAAAAAGGGCAAATAAAAGAAAATGGCAAAAAAATAAGGATCTTAGCATTTGTAGTAAATTCATCAAACATTGCGTGCTGTTTTGAATTATTAACAGCAAAATCCCACAGCACAAAAAGACAGAAAAAAAAAACCTTTAAAAATCGCGTATGATGAATTGGGGCCTTAATTTTTCGGCCTTAAAAACCAAGTTATATCACACAAAATGTTTGATAATTGGCATCTGCACTGACAGGAGGAGAATGTAAGAGATCTCCTTCCTCTACGTACTCTGTCGATTGCTACATTACTGGGTGACATCAGTATAGTTTTCAATGTTCTTGAAGAGATGACCTGCAGTTATATCGCAGAGAATAATATAATAAATGATAATATGAAAAATAGGTCGTGTCTGACCAACATGTTAGGGTTCTATGAGGAAGCAAGTGCAAATCTGGATGTTGGTAACGCGGCAGATGTGATTTATCTGGACTTTGCAAAGGCATTTGATACTGTACCACACAACAGCCTTATACTGAAGCTACAGGAGCAAGGACTTGGGGAAACTACTGTTGTGCTCAAAAGTTTACATACCCCTGCAGAATTTTTCCTTTCTTGGCCTTGTTTCAGAGAATATTAATGATAACAAAAAAACTTTTTCTCCACTCATGGTTATTGGTTGGGTGAAGCCATTTATTGTCAAACTACTGTGTTTTCTCTTTTTAAAACTTAATGACAACCAAAAACCTCCAAATGACCCTGATCAAAAGTTCACATACCCTGGTGATTTTGACCTGATAACATGCACAGAATTTGACACAAATGGGTTTGAATGACTACTAAAGGTAACATCCTCACCTGTGACCTGTTTGCTTGTAATCACTGTGAGTGCATAAAAGCTGAGTGAGTGTCTGGATTGTGAGTCATGGGGAAAGTCAATGGATCTACGGGAAAAGGTAGTTGAACTGTATAACACAGGAAAGGGATACAAAAAGATATCCAAGGAATTGATAATGCCAGTCACCAGCGTTCAAACTGTGATTAACAAATGGAAAATCAGGGGCTCTGTAAAAACCAAACTACGGTCAGGTACAGCAACAAAGATTTCGGCCACAACTACCAGGAAATTTGTTCGAGATGCAAAGAAAAACCCACAAATAACATCAGCTGAAATTCAGGACTCTCTGAAAACTAGCGGTGTGGCTGTTTCAAGATGCACAATAAGGAGGCACTTGAAGAAAAATGGGCTGCATGGTTGAGTCGCCAGAAGAAAGCCATTAATGCACAAATGCCACAAAGTATCTCGCCTACAATACACCAAACAGCACAGAGACAAGCCTCAAAACTTCTGGAACAAGGTAATTTGTAGTGATGAGACCAAAATTGAACTTTTTGGCCACAACCATAAACATTACATTTGGAGAGAGGTCAACAAGGCCTATGATGAAAGGAACACCATTCCTACAGTAAAGCACGGAAGTGGATAGCTGATGTTTTGGGGATGTGTGAGCTACAAAGGCAAGGGAAACTTGGTAAAAGTTGAAGGAAAGATGAATGCAGAACATTATCAGAAAATACTGGAGGCAAATTTGCACTCATCAGCCCAGAAGCTGCACATGGGAAGATGTTCCAACACGTTAACGATCCAAAACACAAGGCCAAGTTGACCTGTCATTGGCTACAGCAGAAGAAAGTGAAGGTTCTGAAGTGGCCATCTCAGTCTCCTGACCTCAATAGGATTGAGCCACTCTGGGGAGATCTCAAGCACGCAGTTCATGCTAGACAGCCCAGGAATTTACAGGAACTGGAGGCTTTTTGCCAAAAAGAATGGGCAGCTTTACCATCTAAGAAAAGAAAGAACCTCATCCACAACTACCACAAAAGACTTCAAGCTGTCATTGATGTTAGAGGGGTCAATACACGGTATTAAGAACTGGGGTATGTGAACTTTTGATCAGGGTCATTTGGATGTTTTTGGTTGTCATTAAGATTTAAAAAGAGAAAACACAGTAGATTGACAATAAATGGCTTCACCCAACCAATAACCATGAGTGGAGAAAAAGGTTATTTGTTATCATTCTCTTTAACCTCTTTATTAAGGACCTTGAGGATGGGATTGAGAGTAAAGCATCAGTCTCTGCTGACTACACCAAACTATGTAGGATATTAAAATCTGTCCTTGACATTACGATATTGCAGAACGATCTGGATAAGATGTCAGAATAGGCAAACACTTGGCAGATGAGGTTTAATATAGATAAATGTAGAGTCATGCACCTAGGACGGAATAATCCTATTGCTGCATACACATTAAATGGGAGAATACTCGGGACCACCTAACAGGAAAAGGACTTGGGTATTCTGGTTACAAGTAAGCTGAGCAGCAGTACTCAATGTCAGGCAGCAGCCGCAAAAGCAAACAAGATTTTAGGGTGCATAAAAAGAGAAATAAAATCCTGCGATCCCAACATATTGTTACCTTTATAAATCACTGGTGAGGCCACTAGCACATGACTTATTCCTTCCAAGGACCAGGGGGCACTCATTACAGGTGGAAGAAAGGCGATTCCGGCAAGTAAATAGGAAAGGGTTCTTTACAGTCAGAGCAGTCAGACTGTGGAATGCCGACTACAAGAGGGAGTGATGGCCGACTTTTATACAAGGGCTGGATGATTTCCTAGATACAGATAACATTGTGGGTTATAGTTAAATTAGTGACAAATGTGCAAGGTAGTTGACAGTTGAACTTGGTGAACCTAGATCTTTTTTCAACCAATGTACCTAGACTAAACAACATTGAATTATAGACTGCAAGAATTATTTTTATAGCAGCCAAGTGCTCTATTTGAAACAGTTTAATTGGTATAAATTCTGTTCTAGGGGTGACCGGCTCCCTTTAAAAGTTAAGCAGCAATATTCATATTTTCAAAAAACCTTCAGAAACCTATTTTTTTAGGGCCCAATTCTCAAGTAGATTTGAATGGATCTACAAATTAGAAATCTCATATTAAAAGTGCATCCTTTAAAGAATTTAAAAACACAATGAAAGTTGTTTTTATTCCATTTAAAAAAGGAGGACTGTGAGCAAAACGAAGGAAACAACAGAGGTACAGAGAGATACATAAAATGCATGTACACTAATGCCAGAAGCCTCACCAACAAAATGCAGGAGTTAGAATTAATTTTGTTGGAAAATAATTATGACATGGTGGGGATATCTGAGACGTGGCTGGACGAGAGCCATGACTGGGCAGTGAATTTACAGGGCTATAGTCTGTTCAGAAATGACCGTACAAACAAGTGACGAGGGGTGGTGTTTATATGTAAAATCATCCTTAAAACCCATCTTGCGGGAGAATATATATGAATCTAATGAAAATGTAGAGTCCCTGTGGGTGGAGATAAGGGGAGGGGGGAAAAAATAATAAATTACTGATAGGGGTTTGTTATAAGACTCCAAAAATAATGGAAGCAGCGGAGAAAATCCTCATAAAGCAAATAGATGAAGCAGCGACTCAAGGAGAAGTCATTATTATGGGGATCTTCAACTACCCTGAAATACATTGGGGGACAGAAACATGTAGTTCAAGCAAAGGTAATAGGTTTTTGACAACTATGAGAGACAATTACCTTTCACAACTGGTTCAGGACCCAACAAGAAGGGGGGCACTGCTAGACCTAATATTAACCAATAGGCCAGACCGCATATCAAATATACGAGTTGGGGGTCACTTGGGTAATAGTGATCACAAAATAATACATTTTCATGTATCCTTTAATAAGATGTGTAGTAGAGGGGTTACAAGGACACTAAACTTCAGCAAGGCAAATTTCCAACGGTTGAGAGATGATCTTAGTGCAATAAACTGGGACGATATCCTGAGACAAAGCTACACAAAGCAAATGGGAGACGACATTTATTAACATCCTGAATAGGACCTGTGCACAATATATACCCTTTGGGAATAAACATGCTACAAATAGGAGGAAACCACTATGGCTAAATAGAGCTGTAAGGGGTGCAATAAGTGACAAAAAGAAAGCATTTAGAGAAGTAAAGCAAGTAGGTAGTGATGAGGCATTAAATAAATACAGAAAATTAAATAAATTATGTAAAAACCAAATCAAGGCAGCAAAGATTGAGGCAGAGAGACTCATTACTAGAGAAAGTAAAAATAACCCCAAAATATTATTTAACTACATAAATAGTAAGAAACTAAAAAATGATTAAGTTGGCCCCCTTAAAAATAGTCTGGGTGAAATGGTGGATGAGGATGAGGAAAAAGCCAATATGCTAAATGATTTTTTTTCAACAGTATTTACACAAGAAAATCGCATGACAGAAAACATGATCAGTGATGACAAAAATTCTCCATTAAATGTCACTTGCTTAACCCAGCAGGAAGTACGGCGGCATCTAGAAATCACTAAAGTTGACAAATCCCCGGGCCGGGATGGGATACACCGCGAGTACTGCAGGAATTAAGTAACGTCATAGATAGACCATTATTTTTAATCTTTAAAGATTCCATAATAACAGGGTCTGTACCACAGGACTGGCGTACAGCAAATGTGGTGCCAATATTCAAAAAGGGGACAAAAACTGAACTTGGAAATTATAGACCCGTAAGCTTAACCTCTACTGTGGGTAAAATCCTGGAGGGTTTCCTAAGAGATGCTATACTAGAGTATCTGAAGAAGAATAACCTCATGACCCAATATCAACATGGGTTTACGAGGGACCGTTCCTGTCAAACTAATCTGATCAGCTTTTATGGGGAGGGAAGTTCTGGACTGGACCAAGGAAATGCAGTGGATGTTGTGTATATGGACTTTTCAAAAGCTTTTGATACGGTTCCACACAAAAGGTTGATACATAGAATGAGAACAATGGGGATAGGGGAAAATATATGTATGTGGGTTAAGAATTGGCTCAGTGATGGGAAACAAAGGGTGGTTATTAATGGAAAGCCCTCAGACTGGGTCTCAGTTAACAGTGGGGTACCACAGGGGTCAGTATTGGGCCCCCTTCTTTTTAACATTTATTAATGACCTTGTAGGGGGCATACAGAGTAGTATTTCAATATTTGCAGATGACACTAAACTCTGCAGGGAAATCAATACAGAGGAGGACAATTTTATATTACAGGAGGATCTATGTAAACTAGAAGCTTGGGCTGATAAATGGCAAATGAGCTTTAATGGGGATAAATGTAAGGTAATGCACTTGGGCAGAGGAAATAAAATGTATAATTATATGCTTAATTGTAAAACACTGGGCAAACTGTAACTGAAAAAGACCTGGGTGTATTGGTGGACGACAAGCTCACGATTAGTGGCCAGTGTCAGGCAGCTGCTACAAAGGCAAATAAAATAGGATGCATTAAAAGAGGCATAGATGTTCATGAGGAAAACATAATTTTTCCTCTATACAAGTCATTAGTGCGACCACACTTAGAATACTGTGTACAGTTCTGGTCTCCGGTGTATAAGAAAGACATAGCTGAACTAGAGCGGGTGCAGTGACGAGCGACCAAGGTTATTAGAGGACTGGGGGGTCTGCAATACCAAGACAGGTTATTACACTTGGGGTTATTTACTGTGGAAAAAAAGAAGGCTTAGGGGTGATCTTATTACTATGTACAAGTATAGGAGGGGACAGTACAAAGACCTGTCTACTGATCTTTTTACTCTGAGGCCAGAGACGGGGACAAGGGGGCATCTTCTACGTCTGGAGGAAAGAAGGTTTAATCATAATCATAGACGGGGATTCTTTACTGTAAGAGCAGTGAGACTATGGACCTCTCTGCCGCATGATGTTGTAATGAGTGATTCACTACTAAAATTTAAGAAGGGTCTGGATGCCTTTCTTGAAAAGTATAATATTACAGGTTATATACACTGTGTTCCAAATTATTATGCAAATAATATTTTCTCAGATTTTCCCAAATTACCTATATGAATTGCAGTCATTGTAATTTTCCAGTCAAATAACTATTAGAGTACAATTGAAAGGTTTTTGTACAAACTGCCTATGATAACAGTATATTTTTAAAAAAATAAAACACTCAAACTGCACTCAAAATGCATGTTCCAAATTATTATGCACAGCAGAGTTTTCAACCTTTTCATTTTAATAAAGAACAAAAAAATGGTCATTTTTGACATTATAAGCATTAGCAGGTTATTACAAACTGAAATCAAACAGTTTTCAACTCAAAACTTTATTCTAGGTGATGTTACATTTGCACATAGGACCCCTTGTTCGAAAGGAGCTTCTGAACTCTCTCGTCCATTGAACTTGTCAGGTTTTGGATGGTTTCTGCTTCAATTGTTTTGCATGAGGACAGAATACCCTCCCAGAGCTATTGCTTAGATGTGAACTGCCTCCCGCCATCATAGACACTCCTTTTGATGATGCTCCAGAGGTTCTCAATGGGGTTGAGGTCAGGGGAGCATGGGGGCCACACCATAAGTTTGTCCCCTTTTATGCCCATAGCAGCCAGAGATGCAGATGTGTTATGTGCATTCCTTGATAGGGCATTGATCCAGGGAACTAGTCTGATTACCGTATGTGGAGTCAGGAAGGAATTTTTTTCCCCCAATGTGGAGCTTAGTGTTGCCACATGTTTTTTTTTGCCTTCCTCTGGATCAACATGTTAGGCTATGGGTTGAACTAGATGGACTTAGTCTTCCTTCAACCTTAAAAACTATAACCTAAAATTACTATGTTACAACACAATATTTATTACTCTGTGTAGTTTTTTTTTTTTAGAAACATCCCATGTGTGGTTTGTTTTATAATACGTTTGAAGATGAATTGTCCTTGTTATGTTGCAGGGGCCATGATCGATGAGAAGTTTTTCCATGCAATCTATTCTTTGTCTAATTCTTGAAATGTTATGATATTCCCCATGTGTTGTTGAGTCCCCTGTGTAAACAGTGGACTGAGGGGTCTTATCGGTCTGAGAAGACCATGAGCTAAGCACTTAGGAATGTCTTTGTCTTGGTAGTGTATGTATCTTGCACTCCATTGTACCTTACTTTCAAATTGCTAAAACTAAGAATACAGACATGGAAGACTTGTTAAGCTGACCCTCTCAATACATGGACCTAGTATGCTACTTGACTCAAATTATTATTAGTATTTATTATTATAGCAGTGCCATTTATTCCATTGCGCTTTACATGTGAAAAAGGGAGTATACATAGCAAACAACAAGTACAATAATCTTAACAAAAACAAGTCGGCGACTGGTACAGGAGGAGCGAGGACCCTCCCTGGGAGGGCTCAGAGTCTACAAGGGATGGGTGAGGATACAGTAGGTGAGGGTAGAGCTGGTCGTGCAGCGGTGGTTACTGCAGGTTGTAGGCTTGTCGGAAAGAAGTGGGTCTTCAGGTTCCTTTTGAAAGTTTCCCCGGTAGGCGAGAGTCGGATGTGTTGGGGTAGAGAGTTCCAGAGTAGGGGGGATGCACGGGAGCAATCTTGTATGAGATTGTGAGAAGAGGAGATAAAAGGGGAGTAGAGAAGGAGATCTTGTGAGGATCGGAGGTTGCGTGCAGGTAAGTACCAGGAGACTAGGTCACAGATGTATGGAGGAGACAGGTTGTGGATGGCTTTGTATGCCAAGGTCAAGGTCTTGAACTTTAGTCTCTGGGTGGGCAATGGGGAGAAAGTGCAGGGATTGGCAGAGGGGAGAGGCAGGGGAATAGTGGGGTAACAGGTGGATTAGTTGGGCAGCAGAGTTTAGGATGGATTGCAGGGGTGCGAGAGTGCTAGAAGGGAGGCCACAGAGCAGGAGGTTGCAGTAGTCGAGGGGAGAGATGATGAGGGAATGGTTGAGTGAGGGCGTGTTTTTGCATATTCATGGTTGAATAATGTGCGGATCCGGGAAATATTTTTGAGTTGGAGTTGGCATGAAGTGGAAAGGGCTCGGATATGAGGTTTGAAGGAGAGATCAGAATCAAGGGTTACCCCGAGGCACTGAGCTTGCGGAACTGGAGAGAGTGGACAGAAATGAAGGAGCAACCTGAGGACTTTCGGGCCTCTTTTTAATTAGGATTTTTTCAGGCATCATTTGAATTTTAAGATGCCTTGAGATGCCAAAATACTAGAAAGATGCCTAAAGAGACCAAAAACAAACCCCCCAAAAAGGGGTTTTAGTTAACATTTAAATCCCAGGGGTATTTCACATTCACAGAATTCTATATTGGGTTGCATTTTTTTTCCAAAAAAATGTTATTTTAGCCCCATATTTAAATGTTGTCAAATAGTAGTAAGAGAAAATAAATGCACCCCACAAGTTGTTACACATCTTTATTTTTATTTTTTTTTTGATTTCCCATATGTGGACATACACTACTGTTAGGGTACATGACAGGGCTCAGAAAGTAAGAAGTGTGCAAAATTTACTAGAATTGTTTTTAAAGCACCATGTCAAATTTGCGTAGCCCGTGAGGTATACAAATCTCAGCCATAAAAACCATTTCTCAATTTTCGAGAATATGGGCTGTCAAAAATATTAAGAAGAGGTCACAGGAAATATTAAGAAAATATTTTCTCTCCCCCTGAAGCCCCTCTCACCACTCCCTTATCCACCATTTGTCAATGTAAAAGAAGCTGTCTCTGCATGCAAATTAGCACACACAGGAGAAGTGGCTAAGAGGCAAATGCCAGTACAAAGATAGGTTGCAAACCCAATTAACATGCAAGTGTATTTTCCAGTGACACAGACCTGCGCTAAATCTACACCTAGGTGAGAAAGAAATAGTGCTGGGCGTAAAAAGAATTCAGCAGAAATCTGCAGTCTGTCCGGCACCGACGCAAAATAGGGAATATCTAAAGTTCTATACCTCCGATAATAATGGGACACATTTTTAGTGGCAGGGTCAGCCAAGGAACAATATGCATAATTTTCCATAGCAGTATGCCCCTCCGGTGAGCGGTAAGTACAAAATAACAGACCGCAGCTATGTCTTGTGTGGTCTCTAAAGAAAGGTAAATTCATAATGGAAAATTTGGCATCACTTGCAAGCTTCAGTGATCAACCAGCGAGAAGTTATTCCAGAAGTTAAGAGATTCTAATAAAAATATGAAGGCTGGAGCCCTTCAACATAAAAGACCCAGCCGAAGGTGGGTCAGCACTCATGTTGGAAGTACATATTTATGTGTAAAACGGGTCACGTTCGCTTAAAGGGCATAGGAGCGCTTCGCTCCAGCTATACTGAATAGTCTCTGCAGTCTTTATAGTAAGTTTCTTTTGTTAACTTCTATTTTGTGTAACTGTATATTCTCTACTGTATTGTCTCCATTTGTAAAACCTTTGTATATTTTTCATAAACACTGCCTCCATTTTGGATTAAATATAAAATTTAAATAGTTCTGTTCCTTTTGCTCCTGTGGACTATGAGGTTAAAATAGAATTCTTTGTCCACAATGATCATAAGGTATATGTGTGGAAAAAAAAGGGCACAGAATTTCAGGAAAAGAACATCTTGCCAACCATTAAACATGGGGGTGGATCAATCATGGTTTGGGGTTGTGTTGCAGCTAATGGCACGGGGAACATTTCATAGGTATAGGGTAGAATGGATTCAATGACATTTCAACAAATTCTTGATACAAACATAACACCATCTGCAAAAAAGCTGAAGTTGAAAAGAGGATGGCTTCTACAAATGGATAATGATCCTAAACACACGTCAAAATCCACAATAGACTACCTCAAAAGGCGCAAGCTGAAGGTTTTACAATGGCCCTCACAGTGCCCTGATCTGAACATCATTGAAAATCTGTGGCCAGGCCTCAAAATAGCAGTGTATACAAGATGGCCCAGGAATCTCACAGAAATGGAAGAATTTTCCATGGAAGAATGTATGAAAATCCCTCAAACAAGAATTGAAAGACTCTTGTCTGGCTATAAAAAGTGTTTACCAGCTGACATACTTGCAAAAGGGGGTGCTACTAGGTACTAACCATGCAGGGTGCCCAAACTTTTGCATTGACCCATTTTCCTTTTTGCAATTATTATAATGTAAAAAATGACAACATATACAGTAGAGACCAAAAGTTTGGACACACCTCATTTAAAGATTTTTCTGCACTTTCATGACTATGAAAATTGTACATTCACACTGAAGGCATCAAAACTATGAATTAACACATGTGGAATTATATACTTAACAAAAAAGTGTGAAACAACTGAAAATAGGTCTTATATTCTAGGTTCTTCAAAGTAGCCACCTTTTGCTCTGATGACTGCTTTGCACACTCTTGGCATTCTCTTGATGAGCTTCAAGAGGTAGTCACCGGAAATGGTCTTCCAACAATCTTGAAGGAGTTCCCAGAGATGCTTAGCACTTGTTGGCCCTTTAGCCTTCACTCCGCGGTCCAGCTCACCCCAAACCATCTCGATTGGGTTCAGGTCTGCTGACTGAAGGCCAGGTCATCTGGCGTAGCACCCCATCACTCTCCTTCTTGGTCAAATAGCCCTTACACAGCCTGGAGGTGTGTTTGGGTTCATTGTCCTGCTGAAAAATAAATGATGGTCCAACTAAAAGCAAACCGGATGGAATAGCATGCCGCTGCAAGATGCTGTGGTAGCCATGCTGGTTCAGTATGCCTTCAATTTTTAATAAATCCCCAACAGTGTCACCAGCAAAGCACCCCCCACCCCACACCATCACACCTCCTCCTCCATGCTTCACGGTGGGAACCAGGCATGTAGAGTCCATCCGTTCACCTTTTCTGCGTCGCACAAAGACACGGTGGTTGGAACCAAAGATCTCAAATTTTGACTCCTCAGACCAAAGCACAGATTTCCCCTGGTCTAATGTCCATTCCTTGTGTTCTTTAGCCCAAACAAGTCTCTTCTGCTTGTTGCCTGTCCTTAGCAGTGGTTTCCTAGCAGCTATTTTACCATGAAGGCCTGCTGCACAAAGTCTCCTCTTCACAGTTGTTGTAGAGATGTGTCTGCAGCTAGAACTCTGTGTGGCATTGACCTGGTCTCTAATCTGAGCTGCTGTTAACCTGCGATTTCTGAGGCTGGTGACTCTGATAAACTTATCCTCAGAAGCAGAGGTGACTCTTGGTCTTCCTTTCCTGGGGCCGTCCTCGTGTGAGCCAGATTCTTTGTAGCGCTTGATGGTTTTTGCAACTGCACTTGGGGACACATTCAAAGTTTGCCCAATTTTTTGCACTGACTGACCTTCATTTCTTAAAGTAATGATGACCACTCGTTTTTCTTTACTTAGAATTTGTATTATGGCAAGAAATAAGCAGCTAACAGTCTATTCAGTAGGACTATCAGCTGTGTATCCACCAGACTTCTGCACAACACAACTGATGATCCCAACCCCATTTATAAGGCAAGAAATCCCACTTATTAGACCTGACAGGGCACACCTGTGAAGTGAAAACCATTTCTGGTGACTACCTCTTGAAGCTCATCAAGAGAATGCCAAGAGTGTGCAAAGCAGTCATCAAAGCAAAAGGTGGCTACTTTGAAGAACCTAGAATATAAGACATATTTTCAGTTGTTTCACACTTTTTTGTTAAGTATATAATTCCACATGTGTTAATTCATAGTTTTGATGCCTTCAGTGTGAATGTACAATTTTCAAAGTCATGAAAATACAGAAAAATCTTTAAATGAGAAGGTGTGTCCAAACTTTTGGTCTGTACTGTATATATCCTTTTTCTCCTTTCTCGCTTTCCTTTCAGGGCTGAATATTATGCTTTTAATAATGTAACATAATTTCTCGTCTGAGATTAAGCCCTGATGGAGCATATGTGTTCAGAGAAAATATCCAGAAAGCTTCTTTGTTGCGGACCGCATCAGTATGACTACTGCCTCTAATATGTTTCGGTATTTGTTCTATCGCGTATACACGCAGACCAATTACTGCGATTATAACATTCCACAAATTGTTTTGAGATATTAGAGATGCTCCTATCTGTAGGCTCTTCAATGTCATGAAGGTGCTCCCTGATTCTAAATTCGAGCTTACGGATAGTTGAACCAACATATTTGAGGTTACAGATTGTGCATTCTGAAACAAACTACGTGATCACTATTGCAGTTTAAGAAGCTTTTTATACTGAATTTTTCACTCTGATCGTAATTGTAAAAATGATTGGTTTTAAACGACACTGTGCAGGTTTTGCACTGAGTTTGTCCGCACTTAAAATAACCCTTTAATGACAACCATGTTTGAGATGTGGGTTTTTTGTGATGGTTTACATGCAAACTAGGTGATAATACATTTCCTAGCGTTTTTTGCTTTCCTTGGTACTATTCTCACTTCATCTTTTAAGATGTTTGTAATGACGGGATCATCTTGCAAAATGTGTAGATTGCGTCGCACTATCTGGGAAATGGACCTAAAATGCGGACTATGGGTAAGAACCAAAACTGGCAAGCTGTTTTTTTTATTTGATTTCATCCTAGTTTTATTAATGAAGTCCGTCCTATTCCTAGTGTTTGCAATCTGTTGTGCCAAGTTTAAGTTCCAATTGGGATAGTGTCGATCAGAAAGGCGCTGTCTGATAGTCCTGGAGTCTATGTCAAAGCTGGCACTGGAGCAGCAATTCCGCTTAGCGCTAATAAAGTCACCCACAGGAACAGCTTTGGTAACATGAAAATGGTGGAATGAACGAGCACCCAAAATTGTATTACCTGCTGAAGGTTTTCTGTAGGTTTTAGTTACAATTGTGCAATTATTGACACCAATAAGTTCCAAATCCAGGAATACCATTTTTTCACCATGAGGACTATGTGTGTAAAATGCAAGTTAAACTGATTGTCATTAAGGTAAGAGATGAAATTTGGAATCTCTGATACCGCCCCCTCCCAGACAATGATCATATCATCTATATACCTAGCATATAGTTTTATTGAAGATGAGAATGGATTATGGACAATATACATAAAACACTGTTCCCACCAATTGGCTACGGATGGTGAGAATTTGGCTCCCATCGCCACTCCGCTAATTTGCAAAAAGAACTTTCCATTAAACATAAAATAATTATGGCGGAGTAGAAATAAGAGCACATTTTCTATATACTCTTTAAGTTCAGGTGTGTAAGAACTGTACCTGTCCAGGTGGTATTGGACAGCCATGATAGCTATGTGTTGGGGAATGCTGGTGTAAAGAGAAGAAACATCACAAGAAACCCAGGTGTATCTGTGAGACCATTTGAAATCTTGAAACATATGCAAAACATCACGAGAATCCTATAAAAACCCTGGTATTCTTTGTACCAATGATTGTAAGGCACTATCTAGCCATGCGCCCAAATGCTCATTTAATGAGCCTATTCCTGACACTATTGGTCTTACAGAAATAGGTGATAACGATTTATGTGTTTTAGGTAGCGCATGGATGATAGGAATAATGGGTGATGTTACCTCAAGGAATTCCGTTTCTTTTTTTGTCAGTATACCCAAAGAAAAACCTTCATCAATTACTTTTTTAGTTTTTTCGGCGAAAAATAAAGTAGTGGTAAGGTTCCTAAAAGCACAGTGGCCTCCATAATCCTTAAATGGAAGAAGTTTGGGACCACCAGAAGTCTTCCTAGACCTGGCTGTCCGGCGAAACTGAGCAGTCGTGGGAGAAAAGCCTTGTTGAGAGAGGTAAAGAAGAACCCCAAGATCACTGTGGCTGAGCTCCAGAGATGCAGTAGGGAGATGGGAGAAAGTTCCACAAAGTCAACTATCACTGCAGCCCTCCACCAGTCGGGACTTTATAAAACAGTGGCCACACAGAAGCCTCTCCTCAGTGCAAGACATATGAAAGCCTGCATAGAGTTTGCTCAAAAACACATGAAGGACTCCCAGACTATGAGAAATAAGATTCTCTGGTCTGATGAGACAAAGATAGAACTTTTTAGAATTTACCAAATGGCTGCAATGAAACAAAGTGAAAAATTTAAAGGGGTCTGAATACTTTCCGTACTCATTGTACATCGGTGAGAAAATACAGATAGTCATACTACACAAAAAAGTTATTTAACATTTACCATTTCGCTACAGTACTTTATGGCAGCATCATTTTTCAAATATATTTGATTTTGTTTTGTTAAGGTCTTAGAAGCGTTAAAAGTTTAGCAGCAATTTTTTTTTAAGAAAACTTCCAAAATCTATTTGTTTACAAACAAATTCTGTTTCAGAGTGACTTTAAGGGGCCTATATATTAGAAAACTGTCAAAAAGTGATACAATTTGAAAAACTGCACCCCTTGAAGTATTCAAAATTGCTGTCAGGAAGTTTGTTAACCCTTCAGGAGCTACACAGCAATTAACACAAAGTGAAATGAAAAATTTAATTTTTTTCCACTATTTTGTTTCAGGTCCAAATTTTGATAGGATTATAATAGGAGAAAGTGGTGACAGTTTATTACACAATTACTCCCAAATGTGCCCATACCCCACACTGTTTGGGCACATTGAGAGGCTTAGAAGAAAAGGAGTACTATTTGACTTTTGGTTGGAATATATAGCAGACTCCATGTTGCATTTCCAGAGCCCCTGAGGTGCCATAAACTAAAATCCTCAAATTAATCTAGGGATGTAGTGAGCATTTTTAACACAAAAATACTTTACAGAATTTGACAAAATTGGGCTGTGAAAATGAAAAGCTACGCATTTCTCACTAAAATATTGCTTTAGCCTCTAAGTTTTCATTTGTGTAATGGGTAATAGAAAAGGTAGACCTCACAATTTGTTATGCTATTTATGCCAAACGAGGCAAAACCCCTATATGTGGTTCTGCACTACTGTTTGTGCACACAGAGGGCTTGGAACGGAAGGAGCTCACTATCGCTTTTGGAATCTAGATTTTGTTGTTCTAAGCTTACAGGCACCATTTACAGAGCTCCTAAAGTGCCAAAACAGCTGAAAAAAAAACAGAAGTAACCTAATCTTGGAAATTATACATCTCTTTGAATCCATCGACAATCCCAATGATTAATTGAGCCCCACAGCAAGGATTGTGTTTGCATTAGGCACAACAGATCACGGGATTTTATTTGAGAGAATCATGTTGCTTTTTCAGACCTTTTGAGCTGCCCGAGATGTGGAAACGCACTAAATTTCCCTTGTCAGATGGATCAGAGTGTGATTTTTTGTGTGGGATGAGCTGACATTTTTATTGCCAACATTTTGGAGGTACATTAAGTTTTTTTTTTTAATCACATTTATCCTGCGCTCTACGCTGAGCACTTATGCCAGGATTTCTGCCCGAAATTTCCAAAACAAGCGATCCAGGAAAAACCTCAGACGGAGCCACTCACTAATGAGGCAGATGAAACGCTTCTCACTCCGTCTGGCCTTCGTTCTGGCAGTGTCCAGTCTTTTTAGAGTTTTGTGTGGTAAGAGGATGCCTAAGAAGACTAACACCATCGGAACCGAGGCCAGATAGAGTCCGAAGTGACTTCCATATGCAGCCTCTTGTAACAACTGAAGATTAGGGTGCTGGGTGGTGGACCTTCCTCGATCTGATAGAGACCTATCCTACTGATAAGTCAGATATACAGTTAGGTCCATATATATTTGGACAGAGACAACATTTTTCTAATTTTGGTTCTAGACATTAGTACAATGAATTTTAAACAAAACAATTCAGATGCAGTTGAAGTTCAGACTTTCAGCTTTTATTTGAGGGTATCCACATTAAAATTGGATGAAGGGTTTAGGAGTTTCAGCTCCTTAACATGTGCCACCCTGTTTTTAAAGGGACCAAAAGTAATTGGACAATTGACTCCAAGGCTATTTCATGGACAGGTGTGGGCAATCCCTTCGTTATGTCATTCTCAATTAAGCAGATAAAAGGCCTGGAGTTGATTTGAGGTGTGGTGCTTGCATTTGGAAGGTTTTGCTGTGACGTAAACATGCGGTCAAAGGAACTCTCCATGCAGGTGAAACAAGCCATCCTTAAGCTGCAAAAACAGAAGAAAACCATCCGAGAAATTGCTACAATATTAGGAGTGGCAAAATCTACAGTTTGGTACATCCTGAGAAAGAAAGAAAGCACTGGTGAACTCATCAATGCAAAAAGACCTGGGCGCCCACAGAAGACAACAGTGGTGGATGATCGCAGAATAATCTCCATGGTGAAGAGAAACCCCTTCACAACAGCCAACCAAGTGAACAACACTCTCCAGGAGGTAGGCGTATCAATATCCAAATCTACCATAAAGAGAAGACTGCATGAAAGTAAATACAGAGGGTTCACTGCATGGTGCAAGCCACTCATAAGCATCAAGAAGAAAAAGGCTAGACTGGACTTTGCTGAAAAACATCTAAAAAAGCCAGCACAGTTCTGGAAGAACATTCTTTGGACAGATGAAACCAAGATCAACCTCTACTAGAATGATGGAAAGAGAAAAGTATGGCTTAGGAATGGTACAGCTCATGATCCAAAGCATACCACATCATCTGTAAAACACAGCGGAGGCAGTGTGGTGGCTTGGGCATGCATGGCGGCCAGTCGCACTGGGTCACTAGTGTTTATTGATGATGTAACACAGGACAGAAGCAGCCGAATGAATTCTGATGTATTCAGAGCCATACCGTGTGCTCAGATCCAGCCAAATGCAGCCAAACTGATTGGTCGTCGTTTCATACTACAGATGGACAATGACCCAAAACATAACGCCAAAGCAACCCATGAGTTTATTAAAGCAAAAAAGTGGAATATTCTTGAATGGCCAAGTCAGTCACCTGATCTCAACCCAATTGAGCATGCATTTCACTTGTTAAAGACTAAACTTCAGACAGAAAGGCCCACAAACAAACAGCAACTGAAAACCACCGCAGTGAAGGCCTGGCAGAGCATCAAAAAGGAGGAAACACAGCGTCTGGTGATGTCCATGAGTTCATGACTTCAGGCAGTCATTGCAAACAAAGGGTTTTCAACCAAGTACTAGCAATGAACATTTTATTTCCAATTATTTAATCTGTCCAATTACTTTTGGTCCCTTTAAAAACAGAGTGGCACATGTTAAGGAGCTGAAACTCCTAAACCCTTCATCCAATTTTAATGTGGATACCCTCAAATGAAAGCTGAAAGTCTGAACTTCAACTGCATCTGAATTGTTTTGTTTAAAATTCATTGTGGTAATGTCTAGAACCAAAATTAGAAAAATGTTGTCTCTGTCCAAATATATATGGACCTAACTGTTTATTTTGTCTGGACAACCCCAAATTTGCATGTTGTTGTCCTGAGGAAGGAGTCAGTTTTGACTTTGAAACTCGTGGACAATCAACCACTTAAATTTATCTGGTCTTCGGATCTTTTTTGGAATCAGCAGCATAATTGAAGTCCACAATTCCTGGCTTTATAGTACAATTTATACTTATCTGTGGATGATGCCAACTATGCAATATTAGTGCCTGTGTCACACACAACCCTATCAGGTGAGCACATTGCCATTGTTCATCAACCTTATACACTTAGATAAGATAATTCTGCTTGGCTTTAGCAGTCCTTCTATTACATATACTGGCAATCATGTGATACTATATTTCCTATCCCATAAACACAAAACCAGCTAAAGGAACAGCATCTCTAACACGCTGCTTTGGCAACCTGCCTGTGGTTTCAACCATTAATAGTGATTATTTTATTTATGTAGCACTAACATATTCAGCTGCACCTTACACATCAGAGGACGTACAGACAATATCAGACATTACAGAGTAAGACATAATTCAGCAATTAAGGATTAAGGGCCCTACTCATAAGCTCACACTTGATAAGGAAATAGGCATGAAACAAAAGGTAAAAAGTGCTTGCTTTCTATGGTCCAGTCATCAGTATAATAAATAAATTGGGATTTCAAATAACGATGCATGAACCAGTCACCAGACAAGTATAAGTCCAGATATAAATTGCATGGAGAGTGGGGACAGATGTTTTTTAGAAGATGCCTTAAACGGTGACACTGGGAATTAAGCAGATTGTCTAGGGTAGTGCATTCCAGAGATCTGGTGCAGCATGAGAAAAGTCTTGCAGATAGAAGTGGAAGATTTGGATTATAGAGTACATTAGTCTTTGATGATTAGCAGAATGAAAGGCATGGGTAGGGTGGTACTGAAAGATAAATCTGCTGATAGCTTGTCCAATAGGGCAGTGTAGATAATAAAAAAAAGAGGAGGGGACCTACGAATAAACGCTGAGAAACACCACATCGGTGAAACACAAACTGAGCTAGGATCAAAAGACCCAGCCAACCACCGAGTATCTCAACGTGATAAAACTGCTTCATATATGCCGATGGAGCTCCATTGAGGAGACCAAACATTCAGGACCAGTATTTGGATCCTAGCACGGTTCGTGTGTAATGTCATACCGGCATAAGGGGAAGAGGAAGAAGAGCCAGCAAATAAAACACTGAAAGAGACGTCAGAGAGAAAGGGAGACGACCAAGAGAGCGGTATCCTCGAGACCGATAGAGAGGAGCATAGTGAATAGGAGTTGGTGAGCCACAGTGTGTAAAGAATGGAAACCGGATGGTAAAGGGTCAAGAAGAGTTATCAGAGCGATAGCAGTCTAGACAAGAGTAGACCAAGCGATCCATGCGTTTAGAGACAGGTCTGTAGCTATCATTGCACTTCTGTTGAGGGATGTTAGTTTTTTAGTAAAGCATATATGACAGCGTATTTGAAAAAGAAGGGAGAGAAACCAGATGAAAGAGAGAAGTTAAACATTACAGGTGATGCCATAATGCCATATACATATAAAGGGACTCTGATGGAATAGGGTCACTGGTGCAGGTAGTAGGGCAAGTAGCGAGGAGCCTGGTAACTTCTACTGTTACTGGTTCAAAGGTGAAAAGTGAATTAAAAGTGCAAAAAGTGCAAGAGTGAAGAAGATCCATAATATTAGGGGTTTGGGAAATTACTTACTGTTGGTTATTGTTTGTTTTTTTTAAATAAGTGGCAAGATCATATTTTTATGGAACATATGATTATACACTAAGCTAACTACCTAGTTTATGGCTTTTTGAATCCACTAATAACTTCTTAAAAAAAATTACCAATATATATTTACTTACTGCTGGTCCAAACATTGGTTGGAACTGGTCTATCAGAATATAATTTAGGTCTTCGTCACCTGCAATAAAAAAAAAAAAAAAAAAAGATACTTGCTTTTAAATATCATTTCAATAAAAGGGTTGTCCGCTTTCACCCCTTTCAACAAATAGAAAACATGTGACGCATTATGAAATATCTGATAAATAAGACCCAGTACTGAGGAGCAGCAAGATCCTACATCAGACAAGAATGGGACAACGTTCCTCTCCCAAAGCTCCAGCAATTGTCTCCTCACTTCCCAGAAATTTACAGACTGTTGTAGGAAGGGGGATGATACACAATGGTAGACATGGCCCAACTTTTTTGAGATGTGTTGCTGTCGTCAATTTCGAAATTAATTAATTTTTTCAAAAGAAATGGAAAAAATTTCAAACTTTCACCTTCTGATCTGTGTTTTATGTCCCATTGGAAATAATTTATCCTTTGGAAACATCATACGAAGAGAGAAAATCACTAGAGAACGACATCATGGTCAGAAAATGAGAAGGAACAAGGTGAAGAGGAAAAACAGGAGACCGATGGCTTGATACGGTCAAGAAAACGATGGAGAAGACCCTGGTGGACCTATTTAGGCTTGCACAAGATCGATCTTTCTACAGATGGTGCATCCACCAAGTCGCCATGGCTCGAGATTGAGGTGAAGGCCGTTAAATTCATTAAAATAAGATTTACAAACTATTGCATTCTTGGTTTTTTTTTGTAACTTTTCACACAGCATCCCAAATTTTTGGGAATTGGAGTTGGAAATGGATTCCATACTTGTCACATCAGCATGTGAGGGTGTGGGGGGGGGTTCGTTTGGTGACAGAGGGAGCCCTTTGCCTCTGCAAAACTCGTTATATGCTGGACTAATGGCATGCAAGGAGTTAAACAGCCTGGGCTGCACATCCCCATATCAGATCCAGTTCCTGCTACATATCCACATTGTGCATTATGCCAAAAAAGGATCAGTGTTTGGTCAGTAGGTCCGTTTTTACCAGCAGTGATTTTCTCATTTTTCATGAACCTATAGACTTGTATGGGTAATATCGATCCGTGACTCAGATCAAAAACTGACAGGTCTCTTATTTTTTTTCTAACCAGTCGGTCTGGAAAACATGGACATGTGCACAGCCCCTGTGAAAATCGGACATCTGAATGAGGCCTTAAATTGACATGCTATCCCAAACTCAAATATGCAGCCCTTGTCAATTTACCCTACAGATATTGTTAAAAATCTCACGGCCAATGCTGATACTGAAGAATCCCACGGTTCATCCACAATTGGGGTATTGGAATGTGCTCTAGGATTCACTGCGACTATGGACGGTAAAATGGTTTTCATAGGGATAAGAATGTATTTTTAGTCTTGGTGCTCTCCATGAAAAAACTGAAATCACTCGGACCAACTTTATAGTGGCATGTAAAAGTTTGTGAACAGTTAAGCAAGTTGACGATGAAATGATCTCTAAAAGCCCTGAAGTTTAAGATGACACATTTCCTTTTCTTATTGTCATTTTTTACATTTTAAAAATAACAAAAAGGAAAATGGGCCAATGCAAAAGTTTGGGCACCCTTACAGATGTGTGTGCTCAGATAACTTTGACCAAGGTTTCAGACCTTAATTAGCCTGTTAGATTTAAGACTTGTTCACGATCACCATTAGGAAAGGCCAGGTGATGCAAATGTCCCAGCTTTATAAAAACCCAGCCTCCTCTAACTTGGAGCAAAAAACAGCAGCCACAAGTTCTTCTAATCAGCTGCCTAGCACTCTGAAAATGAAAATGTTGGAGACCCACAAAGCAGGAGAAGGCTATAAGAGGATAGCAAAGTGTTTTCAAGTTGCCCTTTTCCTCATTTTGAAATGTCATTAAGAAATGGCAGTTATCAGGAACAGTGAAGGTCAAGATAAGGTCTGGAAGACAAAGCAAAATTTCAGTGAGAGCTGCTCGTAGGATTGCTAGAGAAGCAAATCAGAACCCCCGCTTGACTGCAAAAGACCTTCAGAAAGATTTAGGAAACTCTGGAGTTGTGGTACATTGTTCTACTGTTCAGATACACCTGCACAAATATGGCCTTCATGGAAGAGTCATTAGAAGAAAACCTCTCCTGTGTCTTCACCATAAAATTCAGCATCTGAAGTATTCAAAAGAAAATCTAAACAAGCCTGATACATTATCTAGGGGTGTACTGAGCATTTTTAACTTCTAGTTGTAAGAACAAAAATTTTTATTTTTTTCCACTAAAATACAGTGATACCCCATATGTGGTTGTACACTACTGTTCGAGCACACGGTGGGTATCAGATGGGAAGCAGCGCTACAGATTTTGGCTCCATTAGCCGAGCCATTGAGGAGCCAGAACAGCAGAAAAAAACCCAGGTGACCCCATATTGGAAACTCCACTTCCTAAGGAATTTATCTAGGGGTGCAATGAGTATTTTTAACCCATAGGTGCCCCACAGAATTTTATTACTGAGACATAAAAAAGGGAATTATTCTTACCGTTAATTCTGTTTCAAGAAGTCCCTCAGGACAGCACGATAGGAGGAAGCTTCCTTGACCTATGACGGGACAGGATCACAGAGAGGTTAAAAGGCCCGTCCCACCTCCACCCTCCAGTGTTTTTACCAATTACCACCGAAGGATGGATGCAAATGGTCTATAAGAGCCACTAGAAACTCATAAGAACCACTTTAACAGCTCCAGCTCAACCCAGAGCCATGGCGACCAGACGAACGAACGACCGATCCCGAGCCAGCCCAAAGATAAAAATAAGGGAGGGAAATAAGGGTGCTGTCCTGAGGGACTACCTGGAAACAGAATTAACGGTAAGAATAATGCCCTTTTTCCAGTACGTCCCTCAGGACAGCACGAAAGGAGAAATACCAAATCAATAGCACCAGGGTGGGTACAGAAGCCTCCAGGGACTAAAGTCCTGGGCAGGAACCAGGCCAGATATAGAAAAGATCTGAACGATCAGAAGAAATATAGACAAGTAAAGAGATCTGCAAAGATAAATCACCATAACGAGTGTCTGATGTATATGTGCAATGCAAACAGGAGCCCACAGACATCTACTCTCTAGATCTCTAGGCCTTAAGGGCTGGATATTATTGAAACTAATGACTATGCAGGCTGGCAGGTAACATCCCCTGCCATTACCAATGCTGGGCTCCTCATCAGAACCCCTGATAGAGAAGCGTAGATCACCCCCACTGTGGTGCCGATGTTAACGACACAGAGTCTGGGCTCTGAAATTAAGGACAGTGGCCTAAATAAATGCCCTTACCATTGGTTGTGCCATATATCATGTCATATTCACATCTGATTCATAATCCAGGACCTTGGTAAAACTCTGGGGACTGGTAAGAACCTCTTCCCACAAGAGAATATCCTTTAGAAAATGCCTCTATACAAGTAACTATTCCAGAAATTTCATGTTGACGTTTGCATTATGTATAATTTTATTTATTTTAATATATCCAGGACCAGTTATCAAACTTGGGCTCGGCCTGGAGAAAATAAAGGCCTAAAAGGTCTTCTCAGTGATATTTGTACCTCCGGACTGCACCCGTGACAGGGATCCTCCTCTGTAGCTAGAGGAATGATAATCTCCCTCTGTGATGGGAAGAAACTATCTGCTGTGAGGCAGTGGGACTATAACGGGGACTTAACGGTAAGAACCCCAGATACAGATTCTTTATTGTAGGCGCCTGACTGCTGTAGCACTAGTGAGAGTACGGGGTCTTCTGCCATATCATGCTGTACTGTTGACTCACAACAAAAGTACAAAAAGAGGGTCGAGATACCCTCCTTGATAAACATAAAATATTATAGACTATGGGACTAGAATCTTTAACAGGAGGATGATCTAGGAAACTAGACCAATCGCCGTATGGGGAGTCGGGAAGGATTCTTTCCCCCAACATGATTAGCATCTATCTCGTGGGTTTCTCTACTCCCCGGAACAGTAGTATGTCATTTTATAGGATAAACTCAATAGACATGGGTGTCCTTTCCACCACAACTTCAGTACTTAAAGGCAGTAGATGAATTGAGATCCCTGTTCCAAACAAAATACTAGGCCAATCAGATCATAGTTGTTCCTCTGGCTAAGCCCAGATGCAAAGATTGAGGCAAAGGAAGCTGGATCTGGGTCCAGAAATATGAAGACTTTATAACCAGAATCGAGGCCAGAAGCAAAGTGTGAAAAGGTGGGCTGGAGACACAAGGTACGAGGCACGATGCCAGCGTCCTGGGGCATAAGCCATAGGCACAAAGCCACAGGCACAGAGGCCCTATAAAGTACAATGAGGCACTATAAGGCATACTGATGCAGAGAGGTACAATGATGTACCGCAAGGCACACTGATGCACAATGATGTACCACAAGGCACTATGAGGTATGCTGAGGTACCATGAGGCACTATGCAGCGCCATGAGGCACTATGATGTACCATGAGGCACCATGGGGTACCATGAGGCACTAAGAGGTAGAGAGGCACTAAGAGGCACAGACTAGAGCTGTGTTTGAAGGCGCTAGACAAGAGACTAGACTCCGTTTCAAGAGTAATTCATCTGAACTCCGAATAAACTGAGTAGTACACCTCAATTGTCAGACTAGTCCCACCTGAAGGAGCCACTTTAATGAGGAGCAGCTGGAGGGCAGACTTCATGGAGATAATGTGTCCTTTAGACGGATACTGGTGTGCAGACAATAGTGAAGCATGTGTTTATTCCACCATACATAGAGACAAACATGCTTGGCATAAGTCAAACTGTGAAGCCCAATAATGAGGCCCTGTGCAGCCATGACATGCGACTAACTGAAGTCAAACTTTAGCACACGGGGCTCTAGGCCCAGCTTTGGCATAAGGCATGAAGCTAGTTATCACCCAGAAGCCTAGCCCATCTACCGTACACTTACCTGTGCTGGTTCCACACCCATTAGAAGAACAGGGGGAGCTGGTAATGCCGAGAGCCCATCATGGAGGGAAGCGGCGTCACACTGGGAATGATGCACAGGCTGGCTGCTGGCTGAGGGACCTCAGCCCAGAAAGGGGTCGGCCCCGAAATGCTTGACAGAGGGAAAGGAAGGCCAAGACCCCCCAATCCCGCTGAGTCCGTAGAAGGAAGCTTCACCTTGGAGCACATGCAGCTTGATGCCGAGAGTCCTTCACTGAGGGAAGCGGTGAAGCCAGGAGGCACTGCTCTACTGACCTGGCTGAGGGACCCCCGCCCAGTGAGGTATCAGCCCGAAGCCTCTTCACAGAGGGAAGGAAGGAGATTGATCCCCCTGACCTCCCAGGTAATCTTCGCTCTGATGCGCACTCCTCTCCTGCATCTGTCCTGCAAAGGATAGGAAAAAACACTGGAGGGTGGAGGTGGGACGGGCCTTTTAACCTCTCTGTGATCCTGTCCCGTCATAGGTCAAGGAAGGACTACCTCCATGTGTGCTGTCCTGGGGGACGTACTGGAAAACATGACATTTTTGTGGCAAGAATGTAATTTTTGTATTTGCTGAAAACTTGTCAGTTTTGTACACAAGGGTAAATAAGTGAAACTGGACCACATCATTTATTAGTCAATTTCCCCCGATGGAACAGAAGCACCAGCCAGAAAACCCCATTCTTTGCTTTTTTATACATCCACGTGGAAGGGATTATCCGGGAAGGAAAAATTATCTACACCGTACACTGGAGCGGCAGCTACCAAGTGAAGGAATCTTTATGTTACCCAAAACGATGTTTAGAGGTGTGCCTAACTGCATAACTCATAAAGGCAAGTGTGAATTTTTCTTTTTCTGCTGATGGAGCTGTATAGCGGGACGATTTTATAGGTCAGGTCATTCTGGACGCGACGATCCTAAATGTTTGCACTTTTTTTGTTTATATAATTTTTCATAAAAACCATTTTATTTATAGGTACAATATATATTTTTTAATTATTTTGTGATTTTTTTTAATGTTTTTACGATTTATTTTTACTTTTTCCTACGATGGGACTTTCACTTCTTGCAGGCTGATCGCTTGTAAAAGCATAGGGGATGCAGGAGCTTTCCTATGCTGTACAAACTGTCAGCGCTGCACTGACAGACAAACTTGCTACATCATGCTCGGAGCTTGGTGTAGCAAGTTTGCTAGCTCTGGTGACCTGGATGTCGTCATGACTATATCGGGTCGCCATAGCAACGATCGGGCCCTTCTGTGTGCGCAAAGTTGCCTAGGCGTATCCATACTTCCAAGGTTGGTAAGCACCTAAAGACCGGACATATGGATGCGTCCAAGGTCGTGAAGGGGTTACACTTGCTTAACTGTTCACAATAGCAGTAATTTTGACCAGGGGTGCCCAAACTTTTACATGCCACTGTATTCAATACAGCTGATTGTTTTCATTACAGACCAAATGTTCGTGTGAAAAGATATTGCAGCAAGCACTAGTCCCTTCCATAGTTCAGATGAGACTTGCTTATTGAAGTCTATGGCTGGTATAGGTGCTTGTCACATGAGTACGTGTAGTGCACCATGCTGGCTTACAGTCCATCGGTCACATGGCTATCCTACACTATGCAAGTAAACTATACAAGCAAAACACCTTAATCATCAATTTACAGACAGTCCGCCTAATAGTATCTACATACAGTAGAATCCAACACTATAGTATGTGGGTGACCAATGGGCTGCTAGCCAGAATGGGGCACTACAAGTACCAGTCTTACAAGCATGCACCTTCTCATGGATGGGAGGGGTGCAAGTGCATTTTTGATCAGTATTTCGCACCGGTGACGACGCCATTATATATAATTGAGGCCTGAAGGGACCGCTATTTTAACCATGCATTGGTAAATGTGACCCTTTTTCAGTGAAGTGTTGTGGATTTGTTGTCACCTCATGTCACAAGCTCCTGCTCGACTTTTTTTTCTCCCACTGGCACCTGGAATTATAGCCTAAGCCATGTATACAACAGAAGTAGTGCCGCATTCACACCACTAAGCTCTGCGCTCCAAGTACAGAGCGCGATGTAGGGACTGGCCGCGGGTCTCATGATCCCAACGCGAAAGCTAAGTAGGCATACGTGAGGCTGTCAAACTCCGCGCAGGAGACCCGCGGCCAGTCCATACATCGTGATCCGGACCACAAAACATATATACACATGTGAATCCAGACTTAGGCCGTCTTCACACATCCGTGTTTCCAGTACGCCTGGGATATGTTTTTTCACGGCTAGCATTCATGCCCATTGCAATCTATGCTGTTATGCACATGTCCCGGTTTTTACATAGACCTGTCCATTGTTTTTCTAGCAGCACAGATGACAAGGGTGATTACAAGTCTATGGGTCTGTGAAAAACACGTACAGCACACGGATGACACACTGATGGTGAAAACGGACACACGGATGACACACTGATGGGAAAAACGGACACACGGATGACACACTGATGGGAAAAACGGACACACGGATGACACACTGATGGGAAAAACGGACACACGGATGACACACTGATGGGAAAAACGGACACACGGATGACACACTGATGGGGAAAACGGACACACGGATGACACACTGATGGGGAAAACGGACACACGGATGACACACTGATGAGGAAAACGGACACACGGATGACACACTGATGAGGAAAACGGACACACGGATGACACACTGATGGGGAAAACGGACACACGGATGACACACTGATGGGGAAAACGGACACACGGATGACACACTGATGGGGAAAACGGACACACGGATGACACACTGATGGGGAAAACGGACACACGGATGACACACTGATGGGGAAAACGGACACACGGATGACACACTGATGGGGAAAACGGACACACGGATGACACACTGATGGGGAAAACGGACACACGGATGACACACTGATGGGGAAAACGGACACACGGATGACACACTGATGGGGAAAACGGACACACGGATGACACACTGATGGGGAAAACGGACACACGGATGACACACTGATGGGGAAAACGGACACACGGATGACACACTGATGGGGAAAACGGACACACGGATGACACACTGATGGGGAAAACGGACACACGGATGACACACTGATGGGGAAAACGGACACACGGATGACACACTGATGGGGAAAACGGACACACGGATGACACACTGATGGGGAAAACGGACACACGGATGACACACTGATGGGGAAAACGGACACACGGATGACACACTGATGGGGAAAACGGACACACGGATGACACACTGATGGGGAAAACGGACACACGGATGACACACTGATGGGGAAAACGGACACACGGATGACACACTGATGGGGAAAACGGACACACGGATGACACACTGATGGGGAAAACGGACACACGGATGACACACTGATGGGGAAAACGGACACACGGATGACACACTGATGGGGAAAACGGACACACGGATGACACACTGATGGGGAAAACGGACACACGGATGACACACTGATGGGGAAAACGGACACACGGATGACACACTGATGGGGAAAACGGACACACGGATGACACACTGATGGGGAAAACGGACACACGGATGACACTGATGGGAAAAACGGACACACGGATGACACACTGATGGGGAAAACGGACACACGGATGACACACTGATGAGGAAAACGGACACACGGATGACACACTGATGGGGAAAACGGACACACGGATGACACACTGATGGGGAAAACGGACACACGGATGACACACTGATGGGGAAAACGGACACACGGATGACACACTGATGGGAAACACTGATTATACTGGTACCATTTTTTCACGGACGTGTTCTGTGCGGAGGTGTGAAGGAGGCCTGATTGAAAACTCTGACGTGAATGAAATGTCTTCTTCAAAATACTGCGTAATTGTTGCTATTTACCCTTTGTAGACATTTACAGGGATTGTTCACTACTTTGATATTGATGGACTATCCTTTAGTAGTCACTCCTATATGAATCTTTAATATAACATACCTGAATAGTTTGGGATCTGTACGTCACTTTCTTTCACATTTTGAAGAGCCGAAGCCTCAACCTTTTCAGGCATTAGGGCCGGTTTAATGTCATCTTCTGATATCACGTCACCAGTGCTGAAAAATTGTATGAAAAAGGGTTACTATGTGTTGTCAAGATTATGAATACATCAAGTTTCCGTTTTATTTTTTTAATATCACAAACTTTATAAGTAAAAAATAGAAATCTTGCAGTTTTCACACTGGCCAGTGCAGTACTTTTTACACTAACTTGCTGTTGTAGGAAACGCGCACACACACACACATTAGCAGCATTGAACAGACGCATTGAATGAGCGTGTGCAAAGGTCATTGTGCAAGTAGAGCAAGGTCAGCTGTGATGAATCTTGTGTTATCAGCTGTCTATAGAGGTGCTATAACTCATTGTAATCCTGACTCGGATGATAAGGGAGGCTGATGAAAACTCTTCCTGAAAGGACAGGAGGAATGAGTCTAACAAAGTCAATGTGAAGACTGCTAAATTACTATTTTTAGTTTTTAATAAAGATACAAGGAACACAAAAATCTAAGTTGAACAGCGGGTTATTTTGATGAGGTCTTCCCTTTAAACCCCTTCATGTCAGTTTTGGTTTCCTCCCCTTCTTCCAAGTGTCATAACTTTTCTATTTTTTTTTCAGTCAACATAGCAGTTTGAGGGCTTGTTTTTTGCAGGACGAATTGTAGTATTGAGTGACACCAGTCAATGTACTGGAAAATAGCGAAAAAATTCCAAATGCAGTGAAATTGCAGAAAAAAAAAAAAACAAGCAATTCTGAAGGTTTTTTTTTACAGCATTCATTGTATGGTAAATCTGATCTGTCAACATGATTCTCCAGGTCGGTATGGTTATGGCAATACCAAACTTCCATAGATTTTTTTCTTATATTTATTTAAGTAGTGAAAAAAATTCAGAACTGAACAGTTGATATGTGTCGCCATTTTCCGAGCCTCTAAGGCTGTGTGCCCACGTAGCATTTTTCAAGCGTATATGCTGCGGAATTTCCGCAGTGTAAACGCTTGAAAAACGCATGTATATCCGCACCCCATGGTCCCCAATGGGATTCCGCAACTTCTATGCACATGCTGCGGATTTTTCCGCAGCGTTTATGCCGCGTTCAAAAATCCGCAGCATGTCATTTAATTTTGCGTTTCCGCAAGCGGAATTGCCTTAGTCCAATGCATAAAAAACGCAAGGCAATTCCACATGTGGAAAACGCGTGATAAACGCGCGAAAAATGCGCGATAAACGCGTGCGGAATTCCGCATGCGTTTTTCCGGGAGAGGACTTGCATTTATGCAGCAGAAATTTTCTGCTTCATAAAGGCAACGTGGGCACATAGCCTAAAAGTTTTTTTTCCTCCATCAATGGGGTGGTGTGCAGGCTTGTTTTCTGCTTCGCGGTCTGCAGTTTTATTTATAGCATTTTGGAGTATATACAATATTTTGATTGCTTTTTATTGTATTTTTTTCTTTTTAGAGAAGTGTCAGTGCTCTGGGTTAAAGGTCACTTTTTCAGAAGACAACATAAAAAAAAGATACCTTGAGTTTGTGTGAGAACTAGAAGAAAAATATTTGTCAAGGAAATATTTTCATTTTCGGCATTTACATGTTGACTCCTGACACAGGCACGATAAAGCAATGTGAACAGTCATGCCATGGTCCCTGGTCTGTACCCAAAAAACTGATAAAAACAGCACTAGACACAGTGACATTTCCTTCCCTCTTCACAGCTTTATTATGGATGGATCACTTTGTTCACCTTACAGTTACTTTTGAGCCTCTGTTTTATGCCAAAAACACCCTCATAGTTTTTTGCTCTACTATAGTCATAGGTATCGGTCACTCTCACTCTTCCTAGCTGCCGCTCTACTAAGGTCATAGACTTCATGGTCACTCTCACTCTTCCTAGCTGCCGCTCTACTAAGGTCATAGACTTCATGGTCACTCTCACACTTCCTAGCGGCCGCTCTAAGGTCATAGACTTCATGGTCACTCTCACTCTTCCTAGCAGACGCTCTACTAAGGTCATAGACTTCATGGTCACTCTCACACTTCCTAGCTGCCGCTCTACTAAGGTCATATACTTCATGGTCACTCTCACTCTTCCTAGCTGCAGCTCTACTAAGGTCATATACTTCATGGTCACTCTCACTCTTCCTAGCTGCCACTCTACTAAGGTCATATACTTCATGGTCCCTCTCACTCTTCCTAGCTGCCACTCTACTAAGGTCATATACTTCATGGTCACTCTCACTCTTCCGCCACTCTACTAAGGTCATATACTTCATGGTCCCTCTCACTCTTCCTAGCTGCTACTCTATTAAGGTCATATACTTCATGGTCACTCTCACTCTTCCGCCACTCTACTAAGGTCATAGACTTCATGGTCACTCTCACTCTTCCTAGCGGCCGCTCTACTAAGGTCATAAACTTCATGGTCACTCTCACTCTTCCTAGCGGCCGCTCTACTAAGGTCATAAACTTCATGGTCACTCTCACTCTTCCTAGCTGCCACTCTACTAAGGTCATAAACTTCATGGTCACTCTCACTCTTTCTAGTTGCTGTACTACTACGGTCATACACTGCCGATTTTGCAATTTTTACCACCTACAAAGAATGGAGAGATCTGTAATTTTTATCGTAGGTACACTTCACCTGTGAGAGACACAATCTAAAAAAAAAAATCCAGAAAAATCACATTGTATGATTTTTAAATAATTAAATTGCATTTTATTGCATGGAGTAAGTCTTTGATCACCTACCAACCAGCAAGAAATCTGTATCTCACAGACCTGTTAGTTTATCTTTAAGAAGCCCACCTACTCTGCACTCATTACCTGTATTAATTGCATCTGTTTGAACTCGTTACCTGTATAAAAGACACCTGTCCACACACTCAATCACACTCCAACCTCTCCACCATGGACAAAACCAAAGAGCTGTCTAATGACATCAGGGACACAATAATTGTGGTCAAGCATCATGGTGAGACGGCAAGAACTGTTGGCACAATTATTAGAAAATGGAAGACACACAAGATGACTATCAATCTTCCTCGGTCTGGGACTCCATGTAAGATCTCGCCTCATGACAGTGCCTCAGAAAACAGCCCTCATAAATGATGCACAGACATTAAGTAGCAGACACACCTCAACAGCAACTGTCCAGAGGAGACTGTGAGAAGCAGACCAATATGGTCGAATTACTGTTAAGTATCAAGAATTAAAGGACTGTAAGCAAAAAAGAGATTTGCCAAGCAACACAAGGACTGGACCTTAGATAAGTGGAAATCTGTACTGTGGTCTGAGGAGTCAAAAGTTCACAATTTTGGAACCAACCGCCATGTCTTTGTGAGACACAGAGAGGGAGAGCGGATGGTTTGATCATGCGTGGTGCTCACCGTGAAGCATGGAGGGGGAGGCATGATGGTGTGGGGGTGCTTAGCTGGTGACATTGCAGGTAATTTATTCTAAATTCAATTCACCCTTAGCCAGCATGGTTACTACAGCATTCTGCAACGACATGTCATCATATCCAGTTTACAATTAGTGGGACCATCATTTGTCATACAACAGGACAATGATCCAACACACCTCCAGGCTATGTAATGACTTTGTGACCAAGAAGGAGAGGGATGGAGGCTGCATCAGATGACACGGTCTCCACAATCACCCAACCTCAACCTAACTGACATGGTAAGATACACGAAACACTGAATGTAGCAGCACAAACAAATAACCATATTCCGACCCACAGATGATCAGGTCCACAAAGAATCATGTGCTTACTGTATGGACCAATATAGAATGGCAGACCATTCAGTAAGACATATAACAAAGGGAGAACCACCGAATCATAGGTCAAAAAGAGAGACAAAGATAATTAATCATAAAAAACCTTCATTTAGAAGTTATGGTTAGGTGGCACTACATGCACCAGCATGACCGCACTGCAGGGCCAAGCATAAACACGACAAATTCATTTATGTGACTAACGCACTCCAATCCTTATGCAGGACTCAACATAAAGAGAAAATTGTAGCAGGAAAAAGAAAAAACATGTGAATGACAGGTAACCTGATTAGATGATCATAGATTGTTCACTTATGACCCATAGCATATGATGCACATGTGATACCCAAGTAAACCACATAATAATTCAAATGACCATTCGCGTGCACCATATGTATGGATTTTAATAACTATGTCTAGGTGTTAATACCAATGTCAAGACCATGGTATCATAACCCGTACGAAAAAAAGAGTTTTATACCTGCATTGTTGGTCCAGCTTTGTAGGTGGCACCGTGGAGTACAGCCCCGACGCGCGTTTTGGACAAGCGTCCTTCGTCAGGGGGTGACAAAGGACGATTGGGATGAGTTGGTATGGGATGAGCTGGACCACAGAGTGAAGGCAAAACAGCCAACAAGAGCTCAGCACCTCAGGGAACTCCATCACAACTGCTGGAAGCCATTGAAGGTGACCGCCTGATAAAGCTGTAGAGTTTGCCAAAAGGAGTGTAAAGCCATAATTAGAGTTAAAGGGGGTACTTAGGTTTAACACATTATGGCTGGTTTCATATGGGTTTCTTTACTCCTTGTTTTACACGCGTGTTCCTTTGCGGTTTTGCTGCCTTCAGTCTGAATCTACTATGTGTACATTCCAATAAAAGCAAACATTGCAGGAACAGTGTGTCCAAACCTTTGACTGGTACTGTATATTTTACAAAAAAGTATATTGGGTACAGTGTTCTACCTGTCATCAACTTGTTCTGGATCAACACGATCTGAAGGGTCTTCTTCAGTTTCCACTAAAAAAAATAAAGAACACAAGCTGAAGGTACATGTCCAACAGTCCGTGGATTTTAAAATATTACATTAAAGGCTTGGTTAAAGGAAATGTTTTAATAAACTGACTGCAAACAGCATCTTAATGGGCTATTTCCATCTTCATAGTGTAAAGCTAGTAAAAACAAGCACTTTGGCAATTTACTGCATATTAAAATATTCTTCTTTTATTTGCACCTTGTTCCTAGGAGACCGACCACCACCTCTGTCTAGCAGCAGTGGCCCAGCAGGCGCAGTACTTATAAGCTTTTCTAATGAGCTTGTAAGCACTGTTTTAAAGCTGGCCAGGATCGTTGGAGCCTGCTTTTCGCTCCTAATCCTAGTCAGCATTAGTGCAGTGCTTACAAGCTACATAGCAGCGGTAGCCGGCCAATATGCTGCTGAGAAAATTGTTAATATCTCAAGAAAGGTTAAAAAATTTTTAAATTGCAAAAAAGTTTTTGCTGCGACAGACAATTCTCATCTTGAAGATTGGAATAAGCCTTTAGAATACATGAGAAAACATGAGGTCGCATGTTGCTCGTGTTACTGTGAGCAGCCTGTGAGGCCTAAAACTGCTACCACGACCTACAGGGTCTTTTGACTTGTCTCCCATTGAGCACATCTGGGATATCATTGATGGGCAATTACTAAGGAAGCTGCCAGCAGCGGATCTTGATGATTTGCCCAAGTACATTTCTCAGATGACCATTAATAACCTCACTGATACAGTCTTGGCTCTAAGTGCCGGGATTTCTCTGTGTGTTGCTCATATTAGGTACTGAATAAAATCGAGAGGTTTTGAAAATTTTGTTAACATTTTTCCATCATTTATATGCCATGAATCCTGTGATTTCCACAATTCCATAACTTTACTACTTAATATTGCCATCATTTTATACATGTCCCTTATTTTTTAGAATACTAGAAGGTTTAAAAGCTTAGCAGTAATTTTCACATTTTCCGAGAAATTGGGTATCTGACAGTGCCCAGGGAGCCAACATGTGGGGTTTTTTATGTGCGTCTTGTTTGTCTGAAGAGTAAGGGCAATTTATTGAGAGCTCTGCACCAATCAGAGGTGTAGGATCATCTGTCAGCCAATCAGTGGAGAGAAGAAGGAGATGCAGTTGAAGGCGGAGGATGACAGCGGGTGGACCCCCGGCCAAGTGGGGCCCTGACCAGAGAACCTATTGTATAATAAAGCTGTTTATTTATCATAACCCGAGTGCACTTCCTGCCCGACTTTCAACTTTTACAAGCAATGTTGACATTTTTTTCAGGAAATAACCAAAACCTTTTGAAAAAAATAAATAGTGATTTTTCAGATTTTTATTCCTTTAAAACGCCTTTACAGCCTGGGACGTATTAGTACGCACCAGGCTGTAACCCCCGGTTCAGTGAGGGCTCCGGCGATGAGCCCGCACTGAACCGGGCACGTCAGCTGATTATTACAGCTGACATGTGCCCACAACAGCCGCGGGTGGAATTGCGATCCACCAGCGGCTGTTAACATGTTAAATGCCGCTGTCAATCTCTGACAGCGGCATTTAACATCGCAGCGCCAGGAGCGCGTCCTTAGCCCCGCCCATCGGTGACCCCGTCACGTGATCGCGGGTCACCGATGCGCGGGCATGACAACACTGGGTCTGCAGCAGACTCCAGTGGTTGTCATGTGCTGATCGCTATGAGCTCCACCTAGTGGTCAGCGCTCATAGCACAGGAACATTTCTGCTACATAGAGGTGATCTGTTCATCACCTCTATGTAGCAGAGGTGATCAGACAAGTTCTGCTTCTAGTCTCCTAGACAGTAAGAAGGGTCATCAAGTGGGGTCGTTACCAGAAGGCCTAAGTCAAGGTCACAATAAGAAAGCAAGTGGGTGGTCAGAACATGAGCATAGATCAGAAACCAAAGAATCAAAATAGCACTACAGAAGCAGAGAACAGGGAGGTAAACCAGGTGAAGGTGAACTTTATAACTGATAGTGTGGAACAAAGATACAGAAATTAAAATAGCAACACAAACCAAAGACAGAAGTTACCCTCTGAGCTCCCTGCAGTCCACAACAAGTCGCAAAGAATACACAGAACGTCTGCATTATCACTCCATGTTAAAGGCACTAATGGCCCAGGGGTGTCCAGCGACATGAGAGAAATCTGCTTCTTTCTCTGCCAGGTGGGCGAACAGGAGGGAGGGACTCTGCCTCTAGATCCCTTCTTATATATAGAATCTTATCCGTAATATCTGTCCTCTCCTCTCTCAGGAATGTAATAATCTGTCTTCACTGAATACAGATTTTACTGAGCATTGAGAAACAGGGGGGGGAACACACACAATACCTTTCAGAATAACGTTTCCAAAAAACAGTTTGGCTCCCGGTGAAGTCTTACCATTGCTTAAATCCTTCACTGAAATAGAACATACAACAAATTAGTCTGAAATAAATATGATTATAATGCTAATTAGAGACTTAACAGTAATTTAATTCTCCAGAATCTATGACATCACCAGAAAAAGAGGGAGAGAAAGCCCCCAATTGTCTTGCGAACGCTCATTTCACAATAATCTTGCAGTCTGAACAGGCTGACGATCACCCAATAAACAAGCAATACCCTCATTTGTCGGGTGAAATAATCTTTTGTGCTACATGAAAGATCATAGTTTTCGACAGCGCATCTTTCTGTGTAAACAGGACTTGTGCTACCGAGAACAATGGAAGCCTATGTATAGTGGTACGCATCAGAAGTGTGGTCTGCCGGTATAGACAAGCTATTAAAGGACCACCGATCACAAAACAAGTTGCTGATCGTTAAATGGACCTTTAGTCTTTCCAAAAAGGAATTCTTTATGACCATGCATAGCCCTCACAAAAAAGTGCTTGGATGCGAGGAAGAGTCTTCACTGCAGCGCTAACGGCACCCCTACACTCACCAGAATTAGTGCACACTTGTGCATCACCGGACTCCAAACTGGCAGCATTGACTAGGCCTTAAAGGGGTCACTTACGACTGGACAATCCCAGCCGGCTGCACAATAATTCATTGAGGACCCGGCTGTCAATCAGCATGACATTGGTAGTCACACCCCTTCATCAAAATAAAGTGGAAGAGAAGCCGCCGCCCTCTAGGAGCCACATCAGCAGAAGCAAAGCCGCCGCCCTGTAGGCGCCACCTCAGCGCAAGAGAAGCCGCCACCCTGTAGACGCCACCTCAGCGGAAGAGAAGCCGCCGCCCTGTAGACGCCACCTCAGCGGAAGAGAAGCCGCCGCCCTGTAGACGCCACCTCAGCGGAAGAGAAGCCGCCGCCCTGTAGACGCCACCTCAGCGGAAGAGAAGCCGCCGCCCTGTAGACGCCACCTCAGCGGAAGAGAAGCCGCCGCCCTGTAGACGCCACCTCAGCGGAAGAGAAGCCGCCGCCCTGTAGACGCCACCTCAGCGGAAGAGAAGCCGCCGCCCTGTAGACGCCACCTCAGCAGAAGAGAAGCCGCCGCCCTGTAGACGCCACCTAAGCGGAAGAGAAGCCGCCGCCCTGTAGATCAGGGTTGTGGAGTTAGTAAGCCAAACCTACGACTCCCCAATTTCCACGACTAAGACTCCCTCATACACGGCTCATGTTTAAGTGATAAATTTACTGTAGCACAGATTCATCTCAGCTAAAAGTCTAGACCAGGGGTCTCAAACACGCGGCCCGCGGGCCGCATGCGGCCCCTGAGGCTGCTTTATGCGGCCCGCAGGCACAGACCCCTTGACGATCCCGACCTGGTCCAGGAGGAGCCGCCGACAGCAGCGCTGAATTGCCACACAGAGACTGTTTCCCAGCACAGCATTTCCAATGCCAGCCGCTGGCCAAACAGAGGCCAGCAGCTGATATCTGCGTGTCGGCGCAGTGAGTATGACGTCATTGCCATATGCAGATGTCAGCTGCTGGCCTCTGATTGGCCGGCGGCTGACATTGAAAATGCTGTGCTGGGAGACAGTCTCTATGCGGCAATGCAGCGCTGCTGTCGGCGGCTCCTCCTGGACCAGGTCGGGATCGTCAAGGGGTCGGACTCTGTGGTGCCTGCGGGCCACATCTGCAGGAAGGACGCCGAGGGAACGGAGGACAGGTGAGAATCATCTTTTTTTTTTCTATTTTATGTGTGTGAAGAACAGCACAGGGGGCACAGAGCCACAAGATGGGGACCTGGATGGGGCACAGAGCCACAAGATGGGGACCTGGATGGGGCACAGAGCCACAAGATGGGGACCTGGATGGGGCACAGAGCCACAAGATGGGGACCTGGATGGGGCACAGAGCCACAAGATGGGGACCAGAGCCACAAGATGGGGACCAGAGCCACAAGATGGGGACCAGAGCCACAAGATGGGGACCAGAGCCACAAGATGGGGACCTGGATGGGGAACATTGCCACAGGATGGGGACCTGGATGGGGCACATAGCCCCAAGATGGGGACCTGGATGAGGCACATTAGTACAAGATGGGCGCCAGGATGGAGAACGTTGCCACAGGATGGGGACCTGGATGGGGCACATTAGTACAAGATGGGGACTTGGATGGGGAACATTACTACAAGATGTTTTCCATTATTACTATATGATGCTAATTGTAAGACAATATTACTGTATGTGGCCAATTGGGGGAAATAAAATTGTAAAAAAAATAAAAAATAAAATAAAGCATGAAAAAATATTGGGCACTAAAAATGCTGTTTTATATGTAAACTAAAGTAAACACAAAAAAGTGCACGTTTATTATCGCCACATCCATAACGACCCAAGCCATAAAAAAATAAACACGGCAAAAATGTTCAAAAGGTGTATACAAAAAACATGGTATCACTAAAAATGTCACATTGAACAAAGAATGCGGCCCCACAAATTCAAATTTTTTCCATGTGCGGCCCATATACCCAGCCGAGTTTGAGACCCCTGGTCTAGACCCTTAGATCAGGAATAGGACATTTCATAACTTTCCCAAATTCTTATGAAAAAAATATTCCCCACAAACTGCATTGAACTACTGCACCCAATTTATTATATATTTTAGGAGTTGCTCTATTTTATACCGACTCCACCAAAATGGACAAAGACTCTGACTCGACGGCCCTGCTGTAGACGTGATGTCAGAGGAAGCGGCTGAATCGCTGGCAGGAGCGTTCTGTGATGGCTCTTGGGTGGCAGAGATCGGCGCTGGGCACAACAGGCAACTACCTGACTGTTAGTTCATTTTTTTTTTAACCACAGAGCTGGATAAAGCCCAGGGGCGGACATATCACTGCTGATACCTGTGCAGCCGCACATGGGCCCAAGATGTAAGGAGGCCACTTCTACCTCCAAAGCAAATGCAATTCTGGATTTTAAGAGCTCTTGGGCTGCAAAGGGCCCATATATTGCTCTGTCACAGGGGCCCTTTCCTGTCTGCGTCTGCCAGTGATAAACCCATCTAACTGATGCTTTACAGATTTTGTGCCAGTTTGCTCATTCAAAATGAAATATTGACCAGTTTGTTTGGTTTTTTTTTAATCCGCAATCCTTACAGAAGAAATGTGCTTAAATTATTTCTGCACATTGCAGTATAGATCCTAGAATGACTAGATACACAAGAACATTTACTCACCTTTAACTAAAATGATGGCCCGAGCCGCATCAATATGAAACAGCTCCCCCTGAAAGCATCCATGGATAGTGGTAATCTTTATACTGGTCCCAATGAACCGGCTTAGAAAGTCTGTATCCGGGACCGGGTCCATATTGAAGCCAAAACTGAATTTCCTGCAAAGTAAAGAATTCATGGTAATTAGAATTATAAGAAATAAATAAAAAATAACTATTTGGTGTAAACTCCGCAGGCAATTTTAGAAGACGGACAGTAGTGAAATGGAAAGTTTTCCTTGCGGTAGAGATAATAGATAACATTTAGAGAAGATTTTCTAAAATACAATTATGCCAAAAAATGTTTCTTTACTCAGATTCATTCATTAATATCTATTATAAACATTACGTAGAAAAAAAAAATAAAAATACTACGAAGCCGTTCATTTAGCACACGGAGCTAAGCCGGGCTATTTTGAGCACAGTAGCATATAATAGCAAATCCTATAAGCGTGCAAATAATCCGGGGCAGACTCTGATCCCAACACAAAAAAATAAATAAATATGATTTTCCTGCGTTGTTAACAGTCACACAGCCGTGACTCTCAGCCATAAGGCCGCATCTCCACCTGGAGCATTTATCATACATTTTCTGCTTGGATTCCTCCCCAAAAATCCACATCAATTTAAAGCAAAATTCATCTTCTCGGCCTTTTGGTGAAGATTAAGTGCAGCGTCGTTCACACCAGCGGTTACACCTGGGCGGCTGTAGTAGATAGAAGCAATACACACTGGGTGCAGGCTTCGGGGTGCACGCCTGGGTGGCTTATATGGACATCCGTTCAGATGAGGTCAAATAAGTGCCCCAGGAATGGTGACCCTAGGGTGACTGATCACTCTGGGCATGAGACCCCCAATGAAGTTTCCCGGCATATCAGACACTTCTTTTTTCAATCGATCTAAGCACTGACCCTTAATCTGGGCCTTCTGGTTAAAATGGGAGAATTTTAAGGTCTGGACAGTATACAAACAAGTGACACACAGTGTAAGAGTATCCAGCGGTAGGACTCTTTCGGGGTGGGCTTCACTTATAGGTTCCCACCTGACTGGTCTAGCAGGGAGTTTGTGGTCATCTTCAGGAGGAGAGCTGCTCTAGATCGAGGCTTTAGCTCTACTGGGATGGATGCTCAGAGCACGCATGGCTCTCCTTAAGCTTCGATGATCCCTGACCACCGCTCTTGCCTTCTGGTTGGGAGGGATGGTGTCACGGGATTACCGCAACAGAGAGAGGAGTCAGAAGCCACTCCCCTCTTATAGAGATACACTCGCCTCTGGCAAGAAGTCATTGCCAGAACTAGCTTCATGGTAGTTGTAGTTTAGTTTGAGAAGGCGTTTCTAAGACTGTTGCATGGTTTTGGTTGTGTGTTTATCCCCTCCTTCTCCTACTTTGTTCCCCCCCCCATCCTCCACTCCCCAGTGTTTACCTCTGTTGTTTGTGTGAATATATTTGTATGTGTGGTATATTCCTTTATCTTTGTACGTATTACCTTGCTAGTCTGGTTGGTGTATTATCATACACTATTACTTCCCTCTTCCCTGGGTAGGAATAGACTGAGGGCAAATCCAGGAGCTCAAACAAGGTATGTGGCCCCAGTGTCTTCACCATCAGAAATAATCCAGGAAACAGGGCAAGCAAGGGCGCCCCTAGTGTTAGGGACAACAACAGAGTCGTGACAGATGGGGAAAGGTATATTGGGGCCCTTCTACTTTGGGAGTGGGCTGTGACAGAAAGCATCCTAGTGCACTATTATTGTTGCACCATAACATTTTTTTGCAAGCACGATCTCGGGCTTTCAAACAAAAAACATACACACCATGATTCACGGTGTTATACCATTTGTATAAGGACGTAGTCAGATGGCCATATAAATCAGAACAGTGCTCGGACTGGCCGGCGGCTCTCCTGACCAAAGCATGAGCGCTTCATGTATTTCTACGCAGCGGTCACGCTCGGGCCGGGAGAAAATGAGAGAAAAGCAGCACAGGTGCGGAGGAGACTAAGAAATTGCTGATGTTGGAGAGAATCAAACTGCACTCGGGTGATATCAGAGTGCAGTCTGATGTTTTAAACGCAACCCATAGACTTGTATAGGTGAGTGCGATCTGATTCTCATGAGAAAATATAGAGCAGACACCTGTGTGATCGAGAAGAAGATATGCACGACGGTTAGGGGGACATATATGGAGCATTTCTGGTTTAGCAAATCCCTGTTCCCCACCGGCAGTTTTTTTTTGTTGTTTGCTAGTTTTACCTTCACCGAGTCCAGCACCGAGCCTCTGCTGCTGCTCCTGGTGTCTGTTACAGTCTGCATTGTTGACTTAGCATTTTTTTGCAGGGGAAACAGCTGAAGGATAAAGGCTCTGCCTCATGTTAACACGAGTCTTAATGAGGAGGCGTGCAGGAGATAGACGATCAGACGAGTAGCCACAAATCCTACTCTTGTCAGGGACTGGAATTAGGATCTAGTCAGGAATTAGACCAGCTGTGATGTCACACCCCAGCTCTGACCATTGTGGTGGAGTTGGTTTACAGCACCACTCCAGACTTTTTATTATAAGAGCGCTGGAGTGGTGGTTCTGATCCATGTTAACCTGCCCTGAGGCCATGGTCCCACTATCAGTATTTGGTCAGTATTTTTTCTCAGGAGTGGGAGCCAAAACCAGGAGTGGGTGATAAATGCAGAATTGGTGACTTGTTTCTATTATACCTTTTCTCTGATTGCTCCTCATCTGGTTTTGGCTCTCACTCCTGAGATAAAATACTGACCGAATACTGACCAAATACTGATAGAGGGGCCGTGGCATTAGGGAACTGGCATAAGTGATCCCTCTGCAACGGACAAATTAAAAAAAAATGGCCGAGTGAAAACACCAAAATTTGCAGGATTTTTGTGGGACACAGTGGAAAGAGAACAGGGCACAGGCTGCGGGTGGATATGGGCTCACAGATTTACAGCAGCATTTAAGTGGTTAAACAGCGATGGCCGCCATCTGTATAATGCAGCCGGCACCGGCCACCTGTGGAGCAGACTCAGCCCCTCCATATGAACAGACCCAACTTCCAGAGGGGCCCCCCGGGCAGACTAATAACACCGTCCATTACATAAGACAATTTTTTTTCCAGGGCTGTAAAAAAAAAAAAAAAGAAACCTTGAGGTTTTTGCAACTTTTTTTGAGGCTTAAGAAAGTTAAAAAGATTATTTTGGTTGCTGATTGTCTGCAGTGGTCACTTGTGTCTGTGTGATACAACCAAGTAGTGCTCCCCCCACCCCCTCACTGCATTTCTCCCACATTATTAATGAATCATAGACTACGCCTTTAAGAACCCTATATAGACCGATTATTAAGGGGTTAAAGATATGACGATGCAAAGCCAACGGCGACCCTCGCAATGCCGACACTGCACCTGTCACACGAGGAGCCAAACTGTCCACACACCGGAGAAGTCTGCGGGCACCGGAGGCGCGAGGCCACTTACGACAGGCGAGGGAGCAGGTTCCGTGACTGCGGGGACGAGCTTACAACAGGGCCGGCGCAGCGCTGCGGAGGCGGAGCCTGCACCCGGGGGAGGTCACGTGTAGCGCTGCAGAGGCGGAGCCTGCACCCGGGGGAGGTCACGTGTAGCGCTGCGGAGGCGGAGCCTGCACCCGGGGGAGGTCACGTGTAGCGCTGCAGAGGCGGAGCCTGCACCCTGGGGGAAGTCACGTGTAGCGCTGCGGAGTCGGTGCGTGCACCCGGAGTCACGTGCTGAGACTTGTTCACCTCACACTGACGTCCCTGATTGCTTCACGGTGAATCAGACACAAGTCAACAGTCAGTGTGTGCAGGGCAGAGTGTGCCGACACCCCAGTCAGTGTGTGCAGGGCAGAGTGTGCAGACACCCCAGTAAGTGTTTGCAGGGCAGAGTGTGCAGACAACCCAGTCAGTGTGTGCAGGGCAGAGTGTGCTGACACCCCAGTCAGTGTGTGCAGGGCAGAGTGTGCTGACACACAAGTCAGAGTGTGCTGACACCCCAGTCAGTGTGTGCAGGGCAGGGTGTGCTGACACCCCAGTCAGTGTGTGCAGGGCAGGGTGTGCTGACACCCCAGTCAGTGTGTGCAGGGCAGGGTGTGCTGACACCCCAGTCAGTGTGGGTAGACACCTCAGTCAGTGTGTGCAGGGCAGGGTGTGCTGACACCTCAGTGTGTGCAGACACCTCAGTCAGTGTGTGCAGGGCAGGGTGTGCAGACACCTCAGTCAGTGTGTGCAGGGGAGGGTGTGCAGACACCTCAGTCAGTGTGTGCAGGGGAGGGTGTGCAGACACCTCAGTCAGTGTGTGCAGGGGAGGGTGTGCAGACACCTCAGTCAGTGTATGCAGGGGAGGGTGTGCAGACACCTCAGTCAGTGTGTGCAGGGCAGAGTGTGCTGACACCCCAGTCAGTGTGTGCATTGCAGGGTGTGCAGACACCTCAGTCAGTGTGTGCAGGGCAGGGTGTGCAGACACCCCAGTCATTGTGTGCAGGGCAGGGTGTGCTGACACGCCAGTCATTGTGTGCAGGGCAGGGTGTGCTGACACCCCAGTCAGTGTGTGCAGGGCAGAGTGTGCTGACACCCCAGTCAGTGTGTGCAGGGCAGGGTGTGCAGACACCTCAGTCAGTGTGTGCAGGGCAGGGTGTGCAGACACCTCAGTCAGTGTGTGCAGGGCAGGGTGTGCAGACACCTCAGTCAGTGTGTGCAGGGCAGGGTGTGCCGACACCTCAGTCAGTGTGTGCAGGGCAGAGTGTGCCGACACCCCAGTCAGTGTGTGCAGGGCAGAGTGTGCCGACACCCCAGTCAGTGTGTGCAGGGCAAAGTGTGCTGACACCCCAGTCAGTGTGTGCATTGCAGGGTGTGCAGACACCTCAGTCAGTGTGTGCAGGGCAGGGTGTGCAGACACCCCAGTCATTGTGTGCAGGGCAGGGTGTGCTGACACGCCAGTCATTGTGTGCAGGGCAGGGTGTGCTGACACCCCAGTCAGTGTGTGCAGGGCAGAGTGTGCTGACACCCCAGTCAGTGTGTGCAGGGCAGGGTGTGCAGACACCTCAGTCAGTGTGTGCAGGGCAGGGTGTGCAGACACCTCAGTCAGTGTGTGCAGGGCAGGGTGTGCAGACACCTCAGTCAGTGTGTGCAGGGCAGGGTGTGCAGACACCTCAGTCAGTGTGTGCAGGGCAGGGTGTGCCGACACCTCAGTCAGTGTGTGCAGGGCAGAGTGTGCCGACACCCCAGTCAGTGTGTGCAGGGCAGAGTGTGCCGACACCCCAGTCAGTGTGTGCAGGGCAGAGTGTGCCGACACCCCAGTCAGTGTGTGCAGGGCAGGGTGTGCCGACACCTCAGTCAGTGTGTGCAGGGCAGGGTGTGCCGACACCTCAGTCAGTGTGTGCAGGGCAGGGTGTGCCGACACCTCAGTCAGTGTGTGCAGGGCAGGGTGTGCCGAGACCCCAGTAAGTGTGTGCATGGCAGGGTGTGCTGACACCCCAGTAAGTGTGTGCATGGCAGGGTGTGCAGACACCTCAGTCACTGTGTGCAGGGCAGAGTGTGCAGACACCTCAGTCACTGTGTGCAGGTCAGAGTGTGCTGACACCCCAGTCAGTGTGTGCAGGTCAGAGTGTGCTGACACCCCAGTCAGTGTGTGCAGGTCAGAGTGTGCTGAAACACCAGTCAGTGTGTGCAGGTCAGAGTGTGCTGACACACCAGTCAGTGTGTGCAGGTCAGAGTGTGCTGACACACCAGTCAGTGTGTGCAGGTCAGAGTGTGCTGACACACCAGTCAGTATGTGCAGGTCAGAGTGTGCTGACACACCAGTCAGTATGTGCAGGGCAGAGTGTGCTGACACCCCATTCAGTGTGTGCAGGGCAGAGTGTGCTGACACCCCAGTCAGTGTATGCAGGGTAGAGTGTGCTGACACACAAGTCAGAGTGTGCTGACACCCCAGTCAGTGTGTGCAGGGCAGGGTGTGCTGACACCCCAGTCAGTGTGTGCATTGCATGGTGTGCAGACACCTCAGTCAGTGTGTGCAGGGCAGGGTGTGCAGACACCCCAGTCATTGTGTGCAGGGCAGGGTGTGCTGACACGCCAGTCATTGTGTGCAGGGCAGGGTGTGCTGACACCCCAGTCAGTGTGTGCAGGGCAGAGTGTGCTGACACCCCAGTCAGTGTGTGCAGGGCAGGGTGTGCAGACACCTCAGTCAGTGTGTGCAGGGCAGGGTGTGCAGACACCTCAGTCAGTGTGTGCAGGGCAGGGTGTGCAGACACCTCAGTCAGTGTGTGCAGGGCAGGGTGTGCAGACACCTCAGTCAGTGTGTGCAGGGCAGAGTGTGCCGACACCCCAGTCAGTGTGTGCAGGGCAGGGTGTGCCGACACCCCAGTCAGTGTGTGCAGGGCAGGGTGTGCTGACACGCCAGTCATTGTGTGCAGGGCAGGGTGTGCCGACACCCCAGTCAGTGTGTGCAGGGCAGAGTGTGCCGACACCCCAGTCAGTGTGTGCAGGGCAGGGTGTGCCGACACCTCAGTCAGTGTGTGCAGGGCAGGGTGTGCCGACACCTCAGTCAGTGTGTGCAGGGCAGGGTGTGCCGACACCTCAGTCAGTGTGTGCAGGGCAGGGTGTGCCGAGACCCCAGTAAGTGTGTGCATGGCAGGGTGTGCTGACACCCCAGTAAGTGTGTGCATGGCAGGGTGTGCAGACACCTCAGTCACTGTGTGCAGGGCAGAGTGTGCAGACACCTCAGTCACTGTGTGCAGGTCAGAGTGTGCTGACACCCCAGTCAGTGTGTGCAGGTCAGAGTGTGCTGACACCCCAGTCAGTGTGTGCAGGTCAGAGTGTGCTGAAACACCAGTCAGTGTGTGCAGGTCAGAGTGTGCTGACACACCAGTCAGTGTGTGCAGGTCAGAGTGTGCTGACACACCAGTCAGTGTGTGCAGGTCAGAGTGTGCTGACACACCAGTCAGTATGTGCAGGTCAGAGTGTGCTGACACACCAGTCAGTATGTGCAGGGCAGAGTGTGCTGACACCCCATTCAGTGTGTGCAGGGCAGAGTGTGCTGACACCCCAGTCAGTGTATGCAGGGTAGAGTGTGCTGACACACAAGTCAGAGTGTGCTGACACCCCAGTCAGTGTGTGCAGGGCAGGGTGTGCTGACACCCCAGTCAGTGTGTGCATTGCATGGTGTGCAGACACCTCAGTCAGTGTGTGCAGGGCAGGGTGTGCAGACACCCCAGTCATTGTGTGCAGGGCAGGGTGTGCTGACACGCCAGTCATTGTGTGCAGGCAGGGTGTGCTGACACCCCAGTCAGTGTGTGCAGGGCAGAGTGTGCTGACACCCCAGTCAGTGTGTGCAGGGCAGGGTGTGCAGACACCTCAGTCAGTGTGTGCAGGGCAGGGTGTGCAGACACCTCAGTCAGTGTGTGCAGGGCAGGGTGTGCAGACACCTCAGTCAGTGTGTGCAGGGCAGGGTGTGCAGACACCTCAGTCAGTGTGTGCAGGGCAGAGTGTGCCGACACCCCAGTCAGTGTGTGCAGGGCAGGGTGTGCCGACACCCCAGTCAGTGTGTGCAGGGCAGGGTGTGCTGACACGCCAGTCATTGTGTGCAGGGCAGGGTGTGCTGACACCCCAGTCAGTGTGTGCAGGGCAGAGTGTGCTGACACCCCAGTCAGTGTGTGCAGGGCAGGGTGTGCAGACACCTCAGTCAGTGTGTGCAGGGCAGGGTGTGCAGACACCTCAGTCAGTGTGTGCAGGGCAGAGTGTGCTGGCACCCGTCAGTGTGTGCAGACAGCTTAGTCAGTGTGTGCAGAGCAGGGTGTGCTGACACACCAGTCAGTGTGTGCAGGACAGAATGTGCTGATACACCAGTCAGTGTGTGCAGGTCAGAGTGTGCTGACACACCAGTCAGTGTGTGCAGGTCAGAGTGTGCTGACACACCAGTCAGTGTGTGCAGGTCAGAGTGTGCTGACACACCAGTCAGTGTGTGCAGGTCAGAGTGTGCTGACACACCAGTCAGTGTGTGCAGGTCAGAGTGTGCTGACACACCAGTCAGTGTGTGCAGGTCAGAGTGTGCTGACACCCCAGTCAGTGTGTGCAGGTCAGAGTGTGCTGACACCCCAGTCAGTGTGTGCAGGGCAGGGTGTGCAGACACCTCAGTCAGTGTGTGCAGGGCAGAGTGTGCTGGCACCCGTCAGTGTGTGCAGACAGCTTAGTCAGTGTGTGCAGAGCAGGGTGTGCTGACACACCAGTCAGTGTGTGCAGGACAGAATGTGCTGATACACCAGTCAGTGTGTGCAGGTCAGAGTGTGCTGACACACCAGTCAGTGTGTGCAGGTCAGAGTGTGCTGACACACCAGTCAGTGTGTGCAGGTCAGAGTGTGCTGACACACCAGTCAGTGTGTGCAGGTCAGAGTGTGCTGACACACCAGTCAGTGTGTGCAGGTCAGAGTGTGCTGACACACCAGTCAGTATGTGCAGGGCAGAGTGTGCTGACACACCAGTCAGTATGTGCAGGGCAGAGTGTGCTGACACCCCATTCAGTGTGTGCAGGGCAGGGTGTGCCGACACCCCAGTAAGTGTGTGCATGGCAGGGTGTGCTGACACCCCAGTAAGTGTGTGCAAGGCAGGGTGTGCTGACACCTCAGTCACTGTGTGCAGGGCAGAGTGTGCTGACACCTCAGTCACTGTGTGCAGGGCAGAGTGTGCAGACACCCCAGTCAGTGTGTGCAGGTCAGAATGTGCTGACACCCCAGTCAGTGTGTGCAGGTCAGAGTGTGCTGACACCCCAGTCAGTGTGTGCAGGTCAGAGTGTGCTGACACCCCAGTCAGTGTGTGCAGGTCAGAGTGTGCTGACACCCCAGTCAGTGTGTGCAGGTCAGAGTGTGCTGACACCCCAGTCAGTGTGTGCAGGTCAGAGTGTGCTGACACCCCAGTCAGTGTGTGCAGGTCAGAGTGTGCTGACACACCAGTCAGAGTGTGCTGACACACCAGTCAGTATGTGCAGGTCAGAGTGTGCTGACACACCAGACAGTATGTGCAGGGCAGAGTGTGCTGACACCCCATTCAGTGTGTGCAGGGCAGGGTGTGCCGACACCCCAGTAAGTGTGTGCATGGCAGGGTGTGCTGACACCCCAGTCAGTGTTTGCAGGGCAGAGTGTGCAGACACCTCAGTCACTGTGTGCAGGGCAGAGTGTGCTGACACCCCAGTCAGTGTGTGCAGGGTAGAGTGTGCTGACACACAAGTCAGAGTGTGCTGACACCCCAGTCAGTGTGTGCAGGGCAGGGTGTGCTGACACCCCAGTCAGTGTGTGCAGGGCAGGGTGTGCTGACACCCCAGTCAGTGTGTGCAGGGCAGGGTGTGCTGACACCCCAGTCAGTGTGTGCAGGGCAGGGTGTGCTGACACCCCAGTCAGTGTGGGCAGACACCTCAGTCAGGGTGTGCAGGGCAGGGTGTGCTGACACCTCAGTGTGTGCAGACACCTCAGTCAGTGTGTGCAGGGCAGGGTGTGCAGACACCTCAGTCAGTGTGTGCAGGGGAGGGTGTACAGACACCTCAGTCATTGTGTGCAGGGGAGGGTGTGCAGACACCTCAGTCAGTGTATGCAGGGGAGGGTGTGCAGACACCTCAGTCAGTGTGTGCAGGGCAGAGTGTGCAGACACACCAGTCAGTGTGTGCAGGGCAAAGTGTGCTGACACCCCAGTCAGTGTGTGCATTGCAGGGTGTGCAGACACCTCAGTCAGTGTGTGCAGGGCAGGGTGTGCAGACACCCCAGTCATTGTGTGCAGGGCAGGGTGTGCTGACACGCCAGTCATTGTGTGCAGGGCAGGGTGTGCTGACACCCCAGTCAGTGTGTGCAGGGCAGAGTGTGCTGACACCCCAGTCAGTGTGTGCAGGGCAGGGTGTGCAGACACCTCAGTCAGTGTGTGCAGGGCAGGGTGTGCAGACACCTCAGTCAGTGTGTGCAGGGCAGGGTGTGCCGACACCTCAGTCAGTGTGTGCAGGGCAGGGTGTGCCGACACCCCAGTCAGTGTGTGCAGGGCAGAGTGTGCCGACACCCCAGTCAGTGTGTGCAGGGCAGAGTGTGCCGACACCCCAGTCAGTGTGTGCAGGGCAGAGTGTGCCGACACCCCAGTCAGTGTGTGCAGGGCAGGGTGTGCAGACACCTCAGTCAGTGTGTGCAGGGCAGGGTGTGCCGACACCTCAGTCAGTGTGTGCAGGGCAGGGTGTGCCGACACCTCAGTCAGTGTGTGCAGGGCAGGGTGTGCCGACACCCCAGTAAGTGTGTGCATGGCAGGGTGTGCTGACACCCCAGTAAGTGTGTGCATGGCAGGGTGTGCTGACACCTCAGTCACTGTGTGCAGGGCAGAGTGTGCAGACACCTCAGTCACTGTGTGCAGGTCAGTGTGTGCTGACACACTAGTCAGTGTGTGCAGGGCAGAGTGTGCTGACACACTAGTCAGTGTGTGCAGGGCAGAGTGTGCTGACACACTAGTCAGTGTGTGCAGGGCAGAGTGTGCTGACACACTAGTCAGTGTGTGCAGGGCAGAGTGTGTTGACACACTAGTCAGTGTGTGCAGGGCAGAGTGTGCTGACACACTAGTCAGTGTGTGCAGGGCAGAGTGTGCTGACACCCTAGTCAGTGTGTGCAGGTCAGAATGTGCAGACACCTCAGTCAGTGTGTGCAGGGCAGGATATGCAGACACCCCAGTCAGTGTGTGCTGAAACCCCAGTCAGTGTGTGCAGGGCAGGGTGTGCTGACACCTCAGTCAGTGTGTGCAGGGCAGGGTGTGCAGACACCTCAGTCAGTGTGTGCAGGGCAGGGTGTGCAGACACCTCAGTCAGTGTGTGCAGGGCAGGGTGTGCAGACACCTCAGTCAGTGTGTGCAGGGCAGGGTGTGCAGACACCCCAGTCAGTGTGTGCAGGGCAGAGTGTGCTGACACCCCAGTCAGTGTGTGCAGGGCAGAGTGTGCAGACACCCCAGTCAGTGTGTGCAGGGCAGAGTGTGCCGACACCCCAGTCAGTGTGTGCAGGGCAGAGTGTGCCGACACCCCAATCAGTGTGTGCAGGGCAGAGTGTGCCGACACCCCAGTCAGTGTGTGCAGGGCAGAGTGTGCCGACACCCCAGTCAGTGTGTGCAGGGCAGAGTGTGCCGACACCCCAGTCAGTGTGTGCAGGGCAGAGTGTGCCGACACCCCAGTCAGTGTGTGCAGGGCAGGGTGTGCCGACACCCCAGTCAGTGTGTGCAGGGCAGGGTGTGCTGACACCCCAGTCAGTGTGTGCTGACACCCCAGTCAGTGTGTTCCGGGGAGAGTGTGCTGACACCCCAGTCAGTGTGTGTCGGGCAGAGTGTGCTGACACCCCAGTTAGAATGTGCAGGGCAGAGTGTGCTGACACCCCAGTCAGTGTGTGCAGGGCAGAGTGTGCAGACACACCAGTCAGTGTGTGCAGAGCAGAGTGTGCTGACACACCAGTCAGTGTGTGCAGAGTCAGTCAGTGTGTGCAGGGCAAAGTGTGCAGACACCTCAGTCAGTGTGTGCAGGGCAGGGTGTGCAGACACCTCAGTCAGTGTGTGCAGGGCAGGGTGTGCAGACACCTCAGTCAGTGTGTGCAGGGCAGGGTGTGCAGACACCTCAGTCAGTGTGTGCAGGGCAGGGTGTGCAGACACCTCAGTCAGTGTGTGCAGGGCAGGGTGTGCAGACACCTCAGTCAGTGTGTGCAGGGCAGGGTGTGCAGACACCTCAGTCAGTGTATGCAGGGCAGGGTGTGCAGACACCTCAGTCAGTGTGTGCAGGGCAGGGTGTGCAGACACCTCAGTCAGTGTGTGCAGGGCAGGGTGTGCAGACACCTCAGTCAGTGTGTGCAGGGCAGGGTGTGCAGACACCTCAGTCAGTGTGTGCAGGGCAGGGTGTGCAGACACCTCAGTCAGTGTGTGCAGGGCAGGGTGTGCAGACACCTCAGTCAGTGTGTGCAGGGCAGGGTGTGCAGACACCTCAGTCAGTGTGTGCAGGGCAGGGTGTGCAGACACCTCAGTCAGTGTGTGCAGGGCAGGGTGTGCAGACACCTCAGTCAGTGTGTGCAGGGCAGGGTGTGCAGACACCTCAGTCAGTGTGTGCAGGGCAGGGTGTGCAGACACCTCAGTCAGTGTGTGCAGGGCAGGGTGTGCAGACACCTCAGTCAGTATGTGCAGGGCAGGGTGTGCAGACACCTCAGTCAGTATGTGCAGGGCAGGGTGTGCAGACACCTCAGTCAGTGTGTGCAGGGCAGGGTGTGCAGACACCTCAGTCAGTGTGTGCAGGGCAGGGTGTGCAGACACCTCAGTCAGTGTGTGCAGGGCAGGGTGTGCAGACACCTCAGTCAGTGTGTGCAGGGCAGGGTGTGCAGACACCTCAGTCAGTGTGTGCAGGGCAGGGTGTGCAGACACCTCAGTCAGTGTGTGCAGGGCAGGGTGTGCAGACACCTCAGTCAGTGTGTGCAGGGCAGGGTGTGCAGACACCTCAGTCAGTGTGTGCAGGGCAGGGTGTGCAGACACCTCAGTCAGTGTGTGCAGGGCAGGGTGTGCAGACACCTCAGTCAGTGTGTGCAGGGCAGGGTGTGCAGACACCTCAGTCAGTGTGTGCAGGGCAGGATGTGCAGACACCCCAGTCAGTGTGTGCTGACACCCCAGTCAGTGTGTGCAGGGCAGTGTGTGCCGACACCCCAGTCAGTGTGTGCAGGGCAGAGTGTGCCGACACCCCAGTCAGTGTGTGCAGGGCAGAGTGTGCCGACACCCCAGTCAGTGTGTGCAGGGCAGAGTGTGCCGACACCCCAGTCAGTGTGTGCAGGGCAGGGTGTGCCGACACCACAGTCAGTGTGTGCAGGGCAGGGTGTGCTGACACCCCAGTCACTGTGTGCAGGGCAGAGTGTGCTGACACCCCAGTCAGTGTGTGCTGACATCCCAGTCAGTGTGTTCAGGGCAGAGTGTGTGCAGGGCAGAGTGTGCTGACACCCCAGTCAGTGTGTGCTGACACCCCAGTCAGTGTGTTCCGGGCAGAGTGTGCTGACACCCCAGTTAGAATGTGCAGGGCAGAATGTGCTGACACCCCAGTTAGAATGTGCAGGGCAGAGTGTGCTGACACCCCAGTCAGTGTGTGCAGGACAGGGTGTGCAGACAGCTTAGTCAGTGTGTGCAAGGCAGAGTGTGCTCACACCCCAGTCAGTGTGTGCAGGTCAGAGTGTGCTGACACCCCAGTCAGTGTGTGCAGGTCAGAGTGTGCTGACACACCAGTCAGTGTGTGCAGGTCAGAGTGTGCTGACACACCAGTCAGTGTGTGCAGGTCAGAGTGTGCTGACACACCAGTCAGTATGTGCAGGTCAGAGTGTGCTGACACACCAGTCAGTATGTGCAGGGCAGAGTGTGCTGACACCCCATTCAGTGTGTGCAGGGCAGGGTGTGCCGACACCCCAGTAAGTGTGTGCATGGCAGGGTGTGCTGACACCCCAGTCAGTGTTTGCAGGGCAGAGTGTGCAGACACCTCAGTCACTGTGTGCAGGGCAGAGTGTGCTGACACCCCAGTCAGTGTGTGCAGGGCAGAGTGTGCTGACACCCCAGTCAGTGTGTGCAGGGCAGGGTGTGCTGACACCCCAGTCAGTGTGTGCAGGGCAGGGTGTGCTGACACCCCAGTCAGTGTGTGCAGGGCAGGGAGTGCTGACACCCCAGTCAGTGTGTGCAGGGCAGGGTGTGCTGACACCCCAGTCAGTGTGTGCAGGGCAGGGTGTGCTGACACCCCAGTCAGTGTGGGCAGACACCTCAGTCAGGGTGTGCAGGGCAGGGTGTGCTGACACCTCAGTGTGTGCAGACACCTCAGTCAGTGTGTGCAGGGCAGGGTGTGCAGACACCTCAGTCAGTGTGTGCAGGGGAGGGTTTACAGACACCTCAGTCAGTGTGTGCAGGGGAGGGTGTGCAGACACCTCAGTCAGTGTATGCAGGGGAGGGTGTGCAGACACCTCAGTCAGTGTGTGCAGGGCAGAGTGTGCAGACACACCAGTCAGTGTGTGCAGAGTCAGTCAGTGTGTGCAGGGCAAAGTGTGCTGACACCCCAGTCAGTGTGTGCATTGCAGGGTGTGCAGACACCTCAGTCAGTGTGTGCAGGGCAGGGTGTGCAGACACCCCAGTCATTGTGTGCAGGGCAGGGTGTGCTGACACGCCAGTCATTGTGTGCAGGGCAGGGTGTGCTGACACCCCAGTCAGTGTGTGCAGGGCAGAGTGTGCTGACACCCCAGTCAGTGTGTGCAGGGCAGGGTGTGCAGACACCTCAGTCAGTGTGTGCAGGGCAGGGTGTGCAGACACCTCAGTCAGTGTGTGCAGGGCAGGGTGTGCAGACACCTCAGACAGTGTGTGCAGGGCAGGGTGTGCCGACACCCCAGTCAGTGTGTGCAGGGCAGGGTGTGCCGACACCCCAGTCAGTGTGTGCAGGGCAGAGTGTGCCGACACCCCAGTCAGTGTGTGCAGGGCAGAGTGTGCCGACACCCCAGTCAGTGTGTGCAGGGCAGAGTGTGCCGACACCCCAGTCAGTGTGTGCAGGGCAGGGTGTGCCGACACCCCAGTCAGTGTGTGCAGGGCAGGGTGTGCCGACACCTCAGTCAGTGTGTGCAGGGCAGGGTGTGCCGACACCTCAGTCAGTGTGTGCAGGGCAGGGTGTGCCGACACCTCAGTCAGTGTGTGCAGGGCAGGGTGTGCCGACACCCCAGTAAGTGTGTGCATGGCAGGGTGTGCTGACACCCCAGTAAGTGTGTGCATGGCAGGGTGTGCTGACACCTCAGTCACTGTGTGCAGGGCAGAGTGTGCAGACACCTCAGTCACTGTGTGCAGGTCAGAGTGTGCTGACACCCCAGTCAGTGTGTGCAGGTCAGAGTGTGCTGACACCCCAGTCAGTGTGTGCAGGTCAGAGTGTGCTGAAACACCAGTCAGTGTGTGCAGGTCAGAGTGTGCTGACACACCAGTCAGTGTGTGCAGGTCAGAGTGTGCTGACACACCAGTCAGTGTGTGCAGGTCAGAGTGTGCTGACACACCAGTCAGTATGTGCAGGTCAGAGTGTGCTGACACACCAGTCAGTATGTGCAGGGCAGAGTGTGCTGACACCCCATTCAGTGTGTGCAGGGCAGGGTGTGCCGACACCCCAGTAAGTGTGTGCATGGCAGGGTGTGCTGACACCCCAGTCAGTGTTTGCAGGGCAGAGTGTGCAGACACCTCAGTCACTGTGTGCAGGGCAGAGTGTGCTGACACCCCAGTCAGTGTGTGCAGGGTAGAGTGTGCTGACACACAAGTCAGAGTGTGCTGACACCCCAGTCAGTGTGTGCAGGGCAGGGTGTGCTGACACCCCAGTCAGTGTGTGCAGGGCAGGGTGTGCTGACACCCCAGTCAGTGTGTGCAGGGCAGGGTGTGCTGACACCCCAGTCAGTGTGTGCAGGGCAGGGTGTGCTGACACCCCAGTCAGTGTGTGCAGGGCAGGGTGTGCTGACACCCCAGTCAGTGTGGGCAGACACCTCAGTCAGGGTGTGCAGGGCAGGGTGTGCTGACACCTCAGTGTGTGCAGACACCTCAGTCAGTGTGTGCAGGGCAGGGTGTGCAGACACCTCAGTCAGTGTGTGCAGGGGAGGGTGTACAGACACCTCAGTCAGTGTGTGCAGGGGAGGGTGTGCAGACACCTCAGTCAGTGTATGCAGGGGAGGGTGTGCAGACACCTCAGTCAGTGTGTGCAGGGCAGAGTGTGCAGACACACCAGTCAGTGTGTGCAGAGTCAGTCAGTGTGTGCAGGGCAAAGTGTGCTGACACCCCAGTCAGTGTGTGCATTGCAGGGTGTGCAGACACCTCAGTCAGTGTGTGCAGGGCAGGGTGTGCAGACACGCCAGTCATTGTGTACAGGGCAGGGTGTGCTGACACGCCAGTCATTGTGTGCAGGGCAGGGTGTGCTGACACCCCAGTCAGTGTGTGCAGGGCAGAGTGTGCTGACACCCCAGTCAGTGTGTGCAGGGCAGGGTGTGCAGACACCTCAGTCAGTGTGTGCAGGGCAGGGTGTGCAGACACCTCAGTCAGTGTGTGCAGGGCAGGGTGTGCAGACACCTCAGTCAGTGTGTGCAGGGCAGGGTGTGCCGACACCTCAGTCAGTGTGTGCAGGGCAGAGTGTGCCGACACCCCAGTCAGTGTGTGCAGGGCAGAGTGTGCCGACACCCCAGTCAGTGTGTGCAGGGCAGAGTGTGCCGACACCCCAGTCATTGTGTGCAGGGCAGAGTGTGCCGACACCCCAGTCAGTGTGTGCAGGGCAGAGTGTGCCGACACCCCAGTCAGTGTGTGCAGAGCAGAGTGTGCCGACACCCCAGTCAGTGTGTGCAGGGCAGGGTGTGCCGACACCTCAGTCAGTGTGTGCAGGGCAGGGTGTGCCGACACCTCAGTCAGTGTGTGCAGGGCAGGGTGTGCCGACACCTCAGTCAGTGTGTGCAGGGCAGGGTGTGCCGACACCCCAGTAAGTGTGTGCATGGCAGGGTGTGCTGACACCCCAGTAAGTGTGTGCATGGCAGGGTGTGCTGACACCTCAGTCACTGTGTGCAGGGCAGAGTGTGCTGACACCCCAGTCAGTGTGTGCAGGTCAGAGTGTGCTGACACCCCAGTCAGTGTGTGCAGATCAGAGTGTGCTGAAACACCAGTCAGTGTGTGCAGGTCAGAGTGTGCTGACACACCAGTCAGTGTGTGCAGGTCAGAGTGTGCTGACACCCCAGTCAGTGTGTGCAGGGCAGAGTGTGCAGACACCCCAGTCAGTGTGTGCAGGGCAGAGTGTGCCGACACCCCAGTCAGTGTGTGCAGGTCAGAGTGTGCTGACACCCCAGTCAGTGTGTGCAGATCAGAGTGTGCTGAAACACCAGTCAGTGTGTGCAGGTCAGAGTGTGCTGACACACCAGTCAGTGTGTGCAGGTCAGAGTGTGCTGACACACCAGTCAGTGTGTGCACGTCAGAGTGTGCTGACACACCAGTCAGTATGTGCAGGTCAGAGTGTGCTGACACACCAGTCAGTATGTGCAGGGCAGAGTGTGCCGACACCCCATTCAGTGTGTGCAGGGCAGGGTGTGCCGACACCCCAGTAAGTGTGTGCATGGCAGGGTGTGCTGACACCCCAGTCAGTGTTTGCAGGGCAGAGTGTGCAGACACCTCAGTCACTGTGTGCAGGGCAGAGTGTGCTGACACCCCAGTCAGTGTGTGCAGGGTAGAGTGTGCTGACACACAAGTCAGAGTGTGCTGACACCCCAGTCAGTGTGTGCAGGGCAGGGTGTGCTGACACCCCAGTCAGTGTGTGCATTGCAGGGTGTGCAGACACCTCAGTCAGTGTGTGCAGGGCAGGGTGTGCAGACACGCCAGTCATTGTGTGCAGGGCAGGGTGTGCTGACACGCCAGTCATTGTGTGCAGGGCAGGGTGTGCTGACACCCCAGTCAGTGTGTGCAGGGCAGAGTGTGCTGACACCCCAGTCAGTGTGTGCAGGGCAGGGTGTGCAGACACCTCAGTCAGTGTGTGCAGGGCAGGGTGTGCAGACACCTCAGTCAGTGTGTGCAGGGCAGGGTGTGCAGACACCTCAGTCAGTGTGTGCAGGGCAGGGTGTGCAGACACCTCAGTCAGTGTGTGCAGGGCAGAGTGTGCCGACACCCCAGTCAGTGTGTGCAGGGCAGAGTGTGCCGACACCCCAGTCAGTGTGTGCAGGGCAGAGTGTGCCGACACCCCAGTCAGTGTGTGCAGGGCAGAGTGTGCCGACACCCCAGTCAGTGTGTGCAGGGCAGAGTGTGCCGACACCCCAGTCAGTGTGTGCAGGGCAGAGTGTGCCGACACCCCAGTCAGTGTGTGCAGGGCAGAGTGTGCCGACACCCCAGTCAGTGTGTGCAGGGCAGAGTGTGCCGACACACCAGTCAGTGTGTGCAGGGCAGAGTGTGCCGACACCCCAGTCAGTGTGTGCAGGGCAGGGTGTGCCGACACCCCAGTCAGTGTGTGCAGGGCAGGGTGTGCCGACACCCCAGTCAGTGTGTGCTGACACCCCAGTCAGTGTGTTCAGGGCAGAGTAAGCAGTCACCCCTCAGTGTGTGCAGGGCAGAGTGTGCTGACACCCCAGTCAGTGTGTGCTGACACCCCAGTCAGTGTGTTCCGGGGAGAGTGTGCTGACACCCCAGTCAGTGTGTGTCGGGCATAGTGTGCTGACACCCCAGTCAGAATGTGCAGGGCAGAGTGTGCTGACACCCCAGTCAGTGTGTGCAGGACAGGGTGTGCAGACAGCTTAGTCAGTGTGTGCAAGGCAAAGTGTGCTGAAACCCCAGTCAGTGTGTGCAGGGCAGAGTGTGCAGACACCTCAGTCAGTGTGTGCAGGGCAGGGTGTGCAGACACCTCAGTCAGTGTGTGCAGGGCCGGGTGTGCAGACACACCAGTCAGTGTGTGCAGGGCACGGTGGGCTGACACCTCAGTGTGTGAAGACACCTCAGTCAAGTGTGTGCAGGGCAGGGTGTTCAGACACCTCAGTCAGTGTGTGCAGGGCAGGGTGTCCAGACACCTCAGTCAGTGTGTGCAGGGCAGGGTGTGCAGACACCTCATTCAGTGTGTGCAGGGCAGGGTGTGCAGACACCTCAGTCAGTGTGTGCAGGGCAGGGTGTGCAGACACACCAGTCAGAGTGTGCAGACACCTCAGTCAGTGTGTGCAAGGAAGGGTGTGCAGACACCTCAGTCAGTGTGTGCAAGGAAGGGTGTGCAGACACCTCAGTCAGTGTGTGCAGGGCAGAGTGTGCTGAAACGCAAGTCAGTGTGTGCAGGGCAGAGTGTGCTGACACACCAGTCAGTGTGTGCTGACACACTAGTCAGTGTGTGCAGGGCAGAGTGTGCTGACACACTAGTCAGTGTGTGCAGGGCAGAGTGTGCTGACACACTAGTCAGTGTGTGCAGGGCAGAGTGTGCTGACACACTAGTCAGTGTGTGCAGGTCAGAATGTGCAGACACCTCAGTCAGTGTGTGCAGGGCAGGATATGCAGACACCCCAGTCAGTGTGTGCTGAAACCCCAGTCAGTGTGTGCAGGGCAGGGTGTGCTGACACCCCAGTCAGTGTGTGCAGGGCAGGGTGTGCAGACACCTCAGTCAGTGTGTGCAGGGCAGAGTGTGCTGACACCCCAGTCAGTGTGTGCAGGGCAGAGTGTGCAGACACCCCAGTCAGTGTGTGCAGGGCAGAGTGTGCCGACACCCCAGTCAGTGTGTGCAGGGCAGAGTGTGCCGACACCCCAGTCAGTGTGTGCAGGGCAGAGTGTGCCGACACCCCAGTCAGTGTGTGCAGGGCAGAGTGTGCCGACACCCCAGTCAGTGTGTGCAGGGCAGAGTGTGCCGACACCCCAGTCAGTGTGTGCAGGGCAGAGTGTGCCGACACCCCAGTCAGTGTGTGCAGGGCAGGGTGTGCCGACACCCCAGTCAGTGTGTGCAGGGCAGGGTGTGCCGACACCCCAGTCAGTGTGTGCAGGGCAGGGTGTGCTGACACCCCAGTCAGTGTGTGCTGACACCCCAGTCAGTGTGTTCCGGGGAGAGTGTGCTGACACCCCAGTCAGTGTGTGTCAGGCAGAGTGTGCTGACACCCCAGTTAGAATGTGCAGGGCAGAGTGTGCTGACACCCCAGTCAGTGTGTGCAGGGCAGAGTGTGCAGACACACCAGTCAGTGTGTGCAGAGCAGAGTGTGCTGACACACCAGTCAGTGTGTGCAGAGTCAGTCAGTGTGTGCAGGGCAAAGTGTGCAGACACCTCAGTCAGTGTGTGCAGGGCAGGGTGTGCAGACACCTCAGTCAGTGTGTGCAGGGCAGGGTGTGCAGACACCTCAGTCAGTGTGTGCAGGGCAGGGTGTGCAGACACCTCAGTCAGTGTGTGCAGGGCAGGGTGTGCAGACACCTCAGTCAGTGTGTGCAGGGCAGGGTGTGCAGACACCTCAGTCAGTGTGTGCAGGGCAGGGTGTGCAGACACCTCAGTCAGTGTGTGCAGGGCAGGGTGTGCAGACACCTCAGTCAGTGTGTGCAGGGCAGGGTGTGCAGACACCTCAGTCAGTGTGTGCAGGGCAGGGTGTGCAGACACCTCAGTCAGTGTGTGCAGGGCAGGGTGTGCAGACACCTCAGTCAGTGTGTGCAGGGCAGGGTGTGCAGACACCTCAGTCAGTGTGTGCAGGGCAGGGTGTGCAGACACCTCAGTCAGTGTGTGCAGGGCAGGGTGTGCAGACACCTCAGTCAGTGTGTGCAGGGCAGGGTGTGCAGACACCTCAGTCAGTGTGTGCAGGGCAGGGTGTGCAGACACCTCAGTCAGTGTGTGCAGGGCAGGGTGTGCAGACACCTCAGTCAGTGTGTGCAGGGCAGGGTGTGCAGACACCTCAGTCAGTGTGTGCAGGGCAGGGTGTGCAGACACCTCAGTCAGTGTGTGCAGGGCAGGGTGTGCAGACACCTCAGTCAGTGTGTGCAGGGCAGGGTGTGCAGACACCTCAGTCAGTGTGTGCAGGGCAGGGTGTGCAGACACCTCAGTCAGTGTGTGCAGGGCAGGGTGTGCAGACACCTCAGTCAGTGTGTGCAGGGCAGGGTGTGCAGACACCTCAGTCAGTGTGTGCAGGGCAGGGTGTGCAGACACCTCAGTCAGTGTGTGCAGGGCAGGGTGTGCAGACACCTCAGTCAGTGTGTGCAGGGCAGGGTGTGCAGACACCTCAGTCAGTGTGTGCAGGGCAGGGTGTGCAGACACCTCAGTCAGCGTGTGCAGGGCAGGGTGTGCAGACACCTCAGTCAGTGTGTGCAGGGCAGGGTGTGCAGACACCTCAGTCAGTGTGTGCAGGGCAGGGTGTGCAGACACCTCAGTCAGTGTGTGCAGGGCAGGGTGTGCAGACACCTCAGTCAGTGTGTGCAGGGCAGGATGTGCAGACACCCCAGTCAGTGTGTGCTGACACCCCAGTCAGTGTGTGCAGGGCAGAGTGTGCTGACACCCCAGTCAGTGTGTGCAGGGCAGAGTGTGCCGACACCCCAGTCAGTGTGTGCAGGGCAGAGTGTGCCGACACCCCAGTCAGTGTGTGCAGGGCAGAGTGTGCCGACACCCCAGTCAGTGTGTGCAGGGCAGGGTGTGCCGACACCCCAGTCAGTGTGTGCAGGGCAGGGTGTGCTGACACCCCAGTCAGTGTGTGCAGGGCAGGGTGTGCTGACACCCCAGTCACTGTGTGCAGGGCAGAGTGTGCTGACACCCCAGTCAGTGTGTGCTGACATCCCAGTCAGTGTGTTCAGGGCAGAGTGTGCAGTCACCTCTCAGTGTGTGCAGGGCAGAGTGTGCTGACACCCCAGTCAGTGTGTGCTGACACCCCAGTCAGTGTGTTCCGGGCAGAGTGTGCTGACACCCCAGTTAGAATGTGCAGGGCAGAGTGTGCTGACACCCCAGTTAGAATGTGCAGGGCAGAGTGTGCTGACACCCCAGTCAGTGTGTGCAGGACAGGGTGTGCAGACAGCTTAGTCAGTGTGTGCAAGGCAGAGTGTGCTCACACCCCAGTCAGTGTGTGCAAGGCAAAGTGTGCTGACACCCCAGTCAGTGGGTGCAGGGCAGAGTGTGCAGACGCCTCAGTCAGTGTGTGCAGGGCAGAGTGTGCTGACACCCCAGTCAGTGTGTGCTGACACCCCAGTCAGTGTGTTCCGGGGAGAGTGTGCTGACACCCCAGTCAGTGTGTGTCGGGCAGAGTGTGCTGACACCCCAGTCAGAATGTGCAGGGCAGAGTGTGCTGACACCCCAGTCAGTGTGTGCAGGACAGGGTGTGCAGACAGCTTAGTCAGTGTGTGCAAGGCAGAGTGTGCTCACACCCCAGTCAGTGTGTGCAAGGCAGAGTGTGCTGACACCCCAGTCAGTGTGTGCAGTGCAGGGTGTGCAGACTCCTCAGTCAGTGTGTGCAGGGCAGGGTGTGCAGACACCTCAGTGTGTGCAGGGGAGGGTGTGCAGACACCTCAGTCAGTGTGTGCAGGGCAGAGTGTGCCGACACACCAGTCAGTGTGTGCAGAGCAGAGTGTGCTGACACACCAGTCAGTGTGTGCAGAGTCAGTCAGTGTGTGCAGGGCAGGGTGTGCAGACACCTCAGTCAGTGTGTGCAGGGCAGGGTGTGCAGACACCTCAGTCAGTGTGTGCAGGGCAGGGTGTGCAGACACCTCAGTCACTGTGTGCAGGGCAGGGTGTGCAGACACCTCATTCAGTGTGTGCAGGGCAGGGTGTGCAGACACCTCAGTCAGTGTGTCCATGACAGAGTGTGCTGACACACCAGTCAGTGTGTGAAGACACCTCAGTCAGTGTGTGCAGGGAAGGTTGTGCAGACACCCCAGTCAGTGTTTGCTGGACAGAGTATGCTGACACATCAGTCAGTGTGTGCTGACACACCAGTCAGAGTGTGCTGACGCATCAGTCAGAGTGTGCTAACACACCAGTGAGTGTGTGCAGGGCAGAGTGTGCTGACACACCAGTCAGTGTGTGCTGACACACCAGTCAGTGTGTGCAGGGCAGGGTGTGCATACACACCAGTCAGTGTGTGCAGGACAGAGAGTGCTGACACACATGTCAGTGTGTGCTGACACACCAGTCAGTGTGTGCAGGTCACGTGTAGCACTGCGGAGGCGGAGCCTGCACTCAGGGGAAGTCACGTGCTGAGACTTGTTCACCTCACACTGACGTCCTTGATTGATTCACGGTGAATCAGACACAAGTCAACAGTCAGTGTGTGAAGGGCAGGGTGTGCAGACACCTCAGTCACTGTGTGCAGGGCAGGGTGTGCAGACACCTCAGTCAGGGTGTGCAGGGCAGAGTGTGCTGGCACCCGTCAGTGTGTGCAGAGCAGGGTGTGCAGACAGCTTAGTCAGTGTGTGCAGAGCAGGGTGTGCTGTCACACCAGTCAGTGTGTGCAGGACAGAATGCGCTGATACACCAGTCAGTGTGTGCAGGACAGAGTGTGCTGATACACCAGTCAGTGTGTGCAGGACAGAGTGTGCTGATACACCAGTCAGTGTGTGCAGGACAGAGTGTGCTGACACACCAGTCAGTGTGTGCAGGGCAGAGTGTGCTGACACACCAGTCAGTGTGTGCAGGGCAGAGTGTGCTGACACACCAGTCAGTGTGTGCAGGGCAGAGTGTGCTGACACACCAGTCAGTGTGTGCAGGGCAGAGTGTGCTGACACACCAGTCAGTGTGTGCAGGGCAGAGTGTGCTGACACACCAGTTAGTGTGTGCAGGGCAGAGTGTGCTGACACACCAGTCAGTGTGTGCAGGTCAGAGTGTGTGCAGGGCAGAGTGTGCTGACACACCAGTCAGTGTGTGCAGGGCAGAGTGTGCCGACACCCCATTCAGTGTGTGCAGGGCATGGTGTGTAGACAGCTTAGTCAGTGTGTGCAGGGCAGGGTGTGCAGACACCTCAGTCAGTGTGTGCAGGGCAGAGTGTGCTGACACCCCAGTCAGTGTGTGCAGGGCAGAGTGTGCAGACACCTCAGTGTGTGCAGGGCAGGGTGTGCAGACACACCAGTCAGTGTGTGCAGGGCAGAGTGTGCAGACACACCAGTCAGTGTGTGCAGGGCAGAGTGTGCAGACACACCAGTCAGTGTGTGCAGGGCAGAGTGTGCAGACACACCAGTCAGTGTGTGCAGGGCAGAGTGTGCAGACACCACAGTCAGTGTGCTAACACACCAGTTAGTGCGTGCTGGGCAGAGTGTGCTGACACACCAGTCAGTGTGTGCAGGACAGGGTGTGCTGACACACCATTCAGTGTGTGCAGTGCAGGGTGTGCTGCCACACCAGAGTGTGCTGACACACCAGTCAGTGTATGCAGAGCAGAGTGTGCTGACACACCAGTCAGTGTGTACAGAGCAGAGTGTGCTGACACACCAGTCAGTGTTTGCAGGGCAGGTTGTGATTACACACCAGTCAGTGTGTGCAGAGCAGGGTGTGTTGACACATCAGTCAGTGTGTTCAGGACAGTGTACTGACACACCAGTCAGTGTGTGCAGAACAGTGTGTGCTGACACACCAGTCAGTGTGTGCAGGGCAAGGTGTGCTGACACAGGGAACATGCGTGTCCCAGGGAGCAGTACAGGACCAGCACTGTGCGTGCACGGCAGAGAATATCAGCACCGAGCGCTACACACTGACAACCTGTACAAACAAGAGGACCCCATGTCCCCACATCTACAGCATACAGCATTACACACCAATATACACACACAACATACATACACATCTCTGCTATATGAATACAGATCCATATACACAGCTCTGTTACTTCATTACATCATTACACAGCTCTGCTACTTCATTACACACCCATACAGTTCTGCTACATCATTACACACACAGCTCTGCTACATTATTACACACACATGCAGCTTTGCTACTACATTAAACACACACATCATTACACACAACTCTGCTACAGCAATATACAGCCATACACACATGGCTCTGCTACATCAAAACAGATCCATAAACACATCTTTGTTACACCATTACACAACCATAAACATGGCTCTGCTACAGCAATACACTCAAATAAGCACAGCACTACTACACTACTAAATACCCATACCTACACACAGCTCTTCAACAGCAATACACACCCATACACACAGCTTTACTACACCACTACCCACACAATTCTGCAACATCATTACTCACCCATCAACACACAGCCAATACAGACCCAGCTTTGCTATAGCAACACACTCGCACATCTCTGCTACAGCAATACAGATCGATACACACACACAGCTCTGCTACACCATGACACACCCATACACACACAGCTCTGCTGCACCATTACACACCCAGCTTTGCTACTGCAATACAGATCCATAAAACACAGCTCTGTTACACCATTAATCACCCGCACACACAACTCTGCTACACTAGAACACACCTCTACATCATTACACACCCATCCACACTGCTGTTACACACCCGTACACACACAGCTCTGCTACAGCAATACACACACGTTACCTGTGTGCTGCTCCTTTTCTTCGCTTCCAGTCATGTGACCCAAAGATCTTGGTAGGACCTTACACCTCTTTCCTCCACAGTTACAGTCATATGAAAAAGTTTGGGCACCCCTATTATTCTTAAGCTTAATGTTTTCTAAAAATTGGTGTTTTTGCAACAGCTATTTCAGTTTGATATATGTAATAACTGTTGGACACAGTAATGTTTCTGCCTTGAAATGAGGTTTATTGTACTAACAGAAAATGTGCAATCTGCATTCAAACAAAATTTGACAGGTGCATAAGTATGGGCACCCTTATCATTTTCTTGTTTTAAATACTCCTACCTACTTTTTACTGACTTACTAAAGCACTTTTTTGGGTTTTGTAACCTCATTGAGCTTTGAACTTCATAGCCAGGTGTATGCAATCATGAGAAAAGCTACTTAAAGTGGCCACTTGCAAGTTGTTCTCCTGTTTGAAGCTCCACTGAAGAGTGCCATCATGGGCTCCTCAAAACAACTGTCAAATGATCTGAAAACAAAGATTATTCAACATAGTTGTTCAGGGGAAGGATACAAAAAGCTGTCTCAGAGATTTAACCTGTCAGTTTCCACTGTGAGGAACATAGTAAGGAAATGGAAGAACACAGGGACAGTTCTTGTTAAGGCCAGAAGTGGCAGGCCAAGAAAAACTTCAGAAAGGCAGAGAAGAAGAATGGTGAGATCAGTCAAGGACAATCCTCAGACCACCTCCAGAGAGCTGCAGCATCAACTTGCTGCAGATGGTGTCACTGTGCATCGGTCAACTATGCAACGCACTTTGCACAAGGAGAAGCTGTATGGGAGAGTGATGCGAAAGAAGCCGTTTCTGCAAGCACGCCACAAACAGAGTCGGCTGAGGTATGCAAAAGCACATTTGGAGAAGCCAATTTCTTTTTGGAAGAAGGTCCTATGGACTGATGAAACCAAGATTGAGTTGTTTGGTCATACAAAAAGGCGTTATGCATGATGGCAAAAAAACACAGCATTCCAAGAAAAACACTTGCTACCCACAGTAAAATTTGGTGGAGGTTCCATCATGCTTTGGGGCTGTGTGGCCAATGCTGGCACCGGGAATCTTGTTAAAGTTGAGGGACGCATGGATTCCACTCAGTATCAGCAGATTCTTGACAATAATTTTCAAGAATCAGTGATAAAGTTGAAGTTACGCAGGGGATGGATCTTTCAGCAAGACAATGATCCAAAACACCGCTCCAAATCTACTCAGGCATTCATGCAGAGGAACAATTACAATGTTCTGGAATGGCCATCCCAGTCCCCAGACCTGAATATCATTGAACATCTGTGGGATCATTTGAAGAGAGTTGTCCATGCTCGGCGACCATCAAACTTAACTGAACTGGAATTGTTTTGTAAAGAGGAATGGTCAAAAATACCTTCATCCAGGATCCAGGAACTCATTAAAAGCTACAGGAAGCGACTAGAGGCTGTTATTTTTGCAAAAGGAGGATCTACTAAATATTAATGTCACTTTTCTGGTGAGGTGCCCATATTTATGCACCTGTCAAATTTTGTTTGAATACAGATTGCACATTTTCTGTTAGTACAATAAACCTCATTTCAAGGCAGAAACATTACTGTGTCCAACAGTTATTACATATATCAAACTGAAATAGCTGTTGCAAAAACACCAATTTTTATAAAACATTAAGCTTAAGATTAATAGGGGTGCCCAAACTTTTTCATATGACTGTATATCCAGCTGCATCTGTGACCTTAGGACACAAGCACAGTGGATGTAGGGACATGCCGTCGACCTCCCGGGACTGGTCCGCGGGATCCGGGACAGGTCCGCTGGATCCGGAGCGGTTGAGATGTATCAGATTTGGACCCCACTATATAATGCTACAAGGACCAATGCCAGAAAGTGTGGTAATTCATTTTACATACAGATCGATGGTCTGAGTCTAAAAACTCCCAGCATGCACTGCTTTAATCCGTATTTTGACTTTTGCACTACTTTAATCTGTATTTTGAGTAAGAATGACCATAAGTCAATAGCTGCCCAACAAGGTGCTCATACTTGGGCTGCCACCGCAATGTCATGCATTATTCACTGGTGTCAGACAAGTATAATTCAATACCGAATTATGGGAATACGATACATCCCAGTGATACACCAAATAGATTTTTGGAACCACCTAACATGAAGAATGTTACCCTAGCTTCCAGCACAGTCTAGCGCACCGAGATGAGGAAATGCACAGCCTTTCGGAAACCTCCATGGCCACTGTGTTTGGTCTCCCCATGAAACGGGCCTGGCTGGATCAGATGACACCAGAACCAACTCCCTAGGACCGTCCATTAAGAAAGTATAGCCCATTTTAGTTTTTGGAGTTTTCAGCTGAGAGGCCAGGGGTGGAGATCTAGGTCCAGCCAGGAGGGGGAGTGACCCAGAGGTGTTAAGAGCTCCAGCAGCTATAGCCCAGTGTCTTGACGACATGTCGTGTGGGAGAAGTCCTGCAACAACGGAGACCACAAGAGTCCCATGTGGCCTTCCATCTGACTGGCAACTGACTCTTAATATCTGCTTATATCTTTTGTACCACTAATATTGTGTTTGTGTGGCGCCCCTGCGGGTTCAGTCGCCACAGAGGTACTGCATCTCACTCAGAGGTGTGGTATCTCACTCTCAGGTAACGAAGAAGTACTGCCCGGGACCCTAACACCTGCAACCAACACTACACTACTCCAGGCCAGCAGGAGGGGCAAGATGCGTCGCTCTTCTGCTGAGCCCTGTCCCTGGCTGGAGTGGGGGGAACCATTTAGTGGGTGTAGGAAGCAGATTAGGGGAGCACTTGAGAAGAAGGATATAAAAGGGGGAAGCCATCTTGTGAGGCGTGGTCAGTCTGATGAGTTCAGTCAGAGGAAGAGAGTGTGTGGAGCAGGAGCTCTGCTCAGGAGGAGGGCCTAGTGAGAGAGGCCCAGGACAGAAAGAAGAGATGAGAGGAGCAGGAAGGAAGGCTCCAGTAAAGCAGAAAGGATCCCAGGGGTACGGGCAGTGCTGGAGGCCACCCGTACGCCCGAATCTACCAGGTGGTGGAGGGATTGAGCCACAGAAGGGGACCGGCCCCTAAACTAGCAGAGTTCTTCAAGTCTCCACTAGGTAACCGGAGGGTGCAGCATTTCAGGGGCTGCAGCCAAAAGCCACATCTAACTCACCAAAAAGGTGGCCATAGAGGACCCAGGGGACAGAGAAGACATCGCCAGACAAGGTCCGCGGTCACTAGCTTGGGACACTGGGTGTGAGGTGCAGGGAGATGGCCAGAAGGAACACACAGAAGGGGGTCCCGTTATGTACTCCGGAGGTATCTGCGGGTTTGCTGAACCCCTCCCTGAGTTAGCACAGGACGACGTGGGAAGTTACCCTGGCCTTGGTAACTTGGAGTCTAAAAATCGTGAGTAAAACCCTGAAGACTGCACCCCACTGTCTCTGCGAATTATTACTGCGCCATCATCCCCTGCACTACACTGCACAGCAACATCTATAACATCACCATCTCCTGCCCTGGAGCTAAGCTCTGCCTGTGGAGAGCTGAACCAACTCTGCTGCACTAACAACAGCTCCAGAGGACCTGCTCCGCAGCGGCAGCTCCCTTTTGCCACATACCACAGGTGGCGTCACGAACATTAAAAGAACTTGAAATCCCCATTATATTTTATCATCCCCCTTTTCATTGACTGCCCTGGGTCACGAAGCGGGTCACTGCCACTGTGACATCCCCAGCCCCAACGACCGGCCCGGCTACCGAGTACCCCACGGCCCAGGGGGCGAGTCATTTGCATCTCTGACCATTATGTATGTATAACCCTTATGTATATAGTTTTATGTCTAGTGTGCCCTTAAGGCAATTAAATACAGTACAGAATAAAAGTTTGGACACACCTTCTCATTTAAAGATTTTTCTGTATTTTCATGACTTTGAAAATTGTACATTCACACTGAAGGCATCAAAACTATGAATTAACACATGTGGAATTATATACTTAACAAAAAAGTGTGAAACAACTGAAAATATGTCTTATATTCTAGGTTCTTCTGTAATGCACATGCCCGGGCTGAACGGCGTGTGCGTGTGATTCCACTGGACCGTGCCGGAGAGTGAATGCCTGGAGGGGCGTAACTAGGTATTCACCCGATCCGACCAGGGTCGCACGACGGCATACGACACCAGTGCACCAAGGAGGAACCGAGCAGAGGGACCAGGTGCTACTCCAGGACAGACCCCGGACACGGCTGTTGACCCACACAGGGGAATACAGGAACAGACTGGTTAGGCTGGCACACAGACTGGTGGGAATAGGCAGGCACGACTGGTATGCAGGCAGGCGAGTATGCAGGCAGGGGGGTACAGGCAAGCACGGCTAGAGTGCAGACAGGAAGGCACTAGCAGGTAGGAACACAGGCGGGATAGGACCCAGTACACACTGGGACTCTGGAACAGAACCACAGATGTGGCGGACAAACACAGCAGAGTGAGGCCGCCCAGAGAGGTGACCGAGAGCAGGGCAGGACGAGACCGCCTGGAGCGGTGAGCAAGAGCAGAGCAGGACGAGACCGCCTGGAGCGGTGAGCAAGAGCAGAGCAGGACGAGACCGCCTGGAGCGGTGAGCAAGAGCAGAGCAGGACGAGACCGCCTGGAGCGGTGAGCAAGAGCAGAGCAGGACGAGACCGCCTGGAGCGGTGAGCAAGAGCAGAGCAGGACGAGATCGCCTGGAGCGGTGAGCAAGAGCAGAGCAGGACGAGACCGCCTGGAGCGGTGAGCAAGAGCAGAGCAGGACGAGACCGCCTGGAGCGGTGAGCAAGGGCAGAGCAGGACGAGACCGCCTGGAGCGGTGAGCAAGAGTAGAGCAGGACGAGGCCGCCTGGAGCGGTGAGCAAGAGTAGAGCAGGACGAGGCCGCCTGGAGCGGTGAGCAAGAGTAGAGCAGGACGAGGCCGTCTGGAGCGGTGAGCAAGAGTAGAGCAGGACGAGGCCGCCTGGAGCGGTGAGCAAGACTGCCGGAGCAGTGAGCAAAAGGATAAGAGCGGAGCGAGACTGCCGGAGCAGTGAGCAAAAGGGTCAGAGCGGAGCAAGGCTGCCGGAGCAGCGAGCAAAAGGGTCAGAGTGGAGCAAGGCTGCCGGAGCAGCGAGCAAAAGGGTCAGAGCGGAGCAAGGCTGCCGGAGCAGCGAGCAAAAGGGTCAGAGCGGAGCAAGGCTGCCGGAGCAGTGAGCAAAAGGGTCAGAGCGGAGCAAGGCTGCCGGAGCAGCGAGCAAAAGGGTCAGAGCGGAGCAAGGCTGCCGGAGCAGCGAGCAAAAGGGTCAGAGCGGATCAAGGCTGCTAGAGCAGTGAGCAAGGCAGAGCAGGCTAGAACCGCCGGAGCGGTGAGCAAGGCAGAGCAGGGGGGACAGGGCTCTGTTCACACGGAACAGACAGGAAGGGAAAGGCAGAGCCAGATACCCACAGGGTACTTGCAGTGAAGTAGCGAGTGGACCACAAACTCACAAACGGGAGTACAGAGACAACAAGCAGGAGTTAGGTACGAGTTCAGACTCTGCAGAAAAAGGAAAGGAACGGACATAGAGAAAAAACAGGTAAAAGATAGGAGAGAGTTCAGACTGGAACTGAGTGTACGGAGGAGACCGACACTGCAGCGGAATACAGGAGCGGGTCTGGGAATACGGCCCCCAGAGAGGCGGGACGAACAGGCAAGGAGCGTGTTCAGACAGGACAGACAAGATACAGGAGCGGGTCTAGGTAATCGGCCCCTAGAAGGCGGGAGGAACAGGCTAGGAGCGTGTTCAGACAGGCCTGGAAATACAGCCTCCAGGATAGGCAGACAAGAGAACACAGAACGGGACCTGGCACCTTCAGAGTGCAAGCACACACTGAATGAAACACAATGCTCAGGCATGGGTTAATTGGAGCAGCTGGTTTAAATACCAGGTGACAGACAGCAATAGGCTGAGGACGCACAAGGGGTGTGCCTGCAGCAGGTACAAAAAGCAGGAAGTGATCGGGCGCCGCCCTTAAGAAACAGAAGGAAACAGACAGCATGTAGGGAAGCCAGAGAGACATTCAGGATAGGAGATCAAGTGCGCGCTCTTGCACAGTGGGAGATGGACCACTATGCAAGGACGCCGCCAGGTATGTTACATCTTCCAAGTAGCCACCTTTTGCTTTGGTGACTGCTTTGCACACTCTTGGCATTCTCTTGATGAGCATCAAGAGGTAGTCACCGGAAATGGTTTTCACTTCACAGGTGTGCCCTGTCAGGTTTAATAAGTGGGATTTCTTGCCTTATAAATGGGGTTGGGACCATCAGTTGTGTTGTGCAGAAGTCTGTTGGATACACAGCTGATAGTCCTACTGAATAGTCTGTTAGAATTTGTATTATGGCAAGAAAAAAGCAGCTAAGTAAAGAAAAACGAGTGGCCATCATTACTTTAAGAAATGAAGGTCAGTCAGTGCGAAAAATTGGGCAAGCTTTGAAAGTTTCGCCAAGTGCAGTTGCAAAAACCATCAAGCACTACAAAGAAACTGGCTCACATGAGGACCGCCCCAGAAAAGGAAGACCAAGAGTCACCTCTGCTTCTGAGGATGGGTATCCGAGTCACCAGCCTCAGAAATCGCAGGTTAACAGCAGCTCAGATTAGAGACCAGGTCAATGCCACACAGAGTTCTAGCAGCAGACACATCTCTACAACAACTGTTAAGAGGAGACTTTGTGCAGCAAGCCTTCATGGTAAAATAGCTGCTAGGAAACCACTGCTAAGGACAGGCAACAAGCAGAAGAGACTTGTTTGGGCTAAAGAACACAAGGAATGGACATTAGACCAGTGGAAATCTGTGCTTTGGTCTGATGAGTCCAAATTTGAGATCTTTGGTTCCAACCACCATGTCTTTGTGCGACGCAGAAAAGGTGAACGGATGGACGCTACATGCCTGGTTCCCACCGTGAAGCATGGAGGAGGAGGTGTGATGGTGTGGGGGTGCTTTGCTGATAACACTGTTAGGGATTTATTCAAAATTGAAGGCATACTGAACCAGCATAGCTACCACAGCATCTTGCAGCGGCATGCTCTTCCATCCGGTTTGCGTTTAGTTGGACCATCATTTATTTTTCAACAGGACAATGACCCCAAACACACCTCCAGGCTCTGTAAGGGCTATTTGACCAAGAAGCAGAGTGATGGGGTGCTACACCAGATGACCTGCCCTCCACAGTCACCAGACCTGAACCCAATCGAGATGGTTTTGGGTGAGCTGGACCGCAGAGTGAAGGCAAAGGGCCAACAAGTGCTAAGCTAAGAGATATGCTGCAGATAACATGATACTGTGTGGGGACAGAATGATCTATTAGTGATTGATCTGTGCCCATCTTTCTTCATCAGCTGGTGTAAAGTGGACGATAAACGATAAATACGCTCAAAGACACCCAAACCAAGGAGATACTCCTACACTTAAACTCAATATATCAAGTGTGATTATGTGAGCAAAACCAGGGATTGGGTCGAAATATTAAGTCGCTACTATCACTTGTACTTTATATTTAATTTAGTCATCTACCTGCACCTGAATTAAGAAATAATTAAAGAACTTGCATTTACTTTTGGAGTGTGCGGTGAAGCTTCACTTGATGTCCTAGGAGTTCACCAATCCCTTCCGCCTGCACCTCGCCTCAACTGCTGTGTGCACGCCAATTCTCCTCTACTGGAGAAAAAAGGGCACAGAATTTCAGGAAAAGAACATCTCGCCAACCATTAAGCATGGGGGTGGATCAATCATGCGTTGGGGTTGTGTTGCAGCCAATGGCACAGGGAACATTTTATGGATAGAGGGAAGAATGGATTCAAGTGAAATTTCAACAAATTCTTGATGCAAATATAAAGCCATCTGTAAAAAAGTTGAAGTTGAAAAGAGGATGGCTTCTACAAATGGATAATGATGCTAAACACACGTCAAAATCCACAATAAACTACCTAAAAAGGCACAAGCTGAAGGTTTTACAATGGCCCTCACAGTCCCCTGATCTGAACATCATTGAAAATCTGTGGCTAGACCTCAAATTAGCAGTGCATGCAAGACGACCCAGGAATCTCACAGAACCAGAAGAATTTTCCAAGGAAGAATTGATGAAAATCTCTTAAACAAGAATTGAAAGACTATTGTCTGACTATAAAAAGAGTTTACCAGCTGTGATACTTGCAAAAGGGGGCGCTACTAGATACTAACCATGCAGGGTGCCCAAACTTTTGCATTGGCCAATTTTCCTTTTTGTAATTTTTAAAATGTAAAATATGAAAATATTTTTTTTCATTGAAATACAAAGGAAATGTGTCATCTGTAACTTTAGGTCTTTTAGAGATCATTTCATCTTGAACTTGCTTAACTGTTCACAATAACAGAAATTTTGACCAGGGGTGCCCAAACTTTTACATGCCACTGTATTATACAGTTTAATGCAGTACACTTGTAAAACAAAGACATAGTAAGGTGTAATAAACTTTTCACATACACTACCGTTCAAAAGTTTGGGGTCACCTAGACAATTTTGTGTTTTCCATGAAAACTCATACTTTTATTTATCAAATGAGGTGGAAAATGATTAGAAAATATAGTCCAGACATTGACAAGGTTAGAAATAATGATTTTTATTAGAAAGAATAATTTTCTCCTTCAAACTTTGCTTTCCTCACAGAATGCTCCTTTGCAGCAATTCCAGCATTTCAGACCTTTGGCATTCTAGCTGTTAATTTGCTGAGGTTATCTTGAGAAATTTCCCCCCATGCTTCCTGAAGTCCCTCCACAAGTTGGATTGGCTTGATGGGCACTTTTTGCACCATACGGTCAAGCTGCTCCCACAACAGCTCAATGGGGTTGAGATCTCGTGACTTCGCTGGCCACTCCATTACAGATAGAATACCAGCTGCCTGCTTCTTCCCTAAATAGTTCATGTATAATTTGGAGGTGTGCTTTGGGTCATTGTCCTGTTGTAGGATGAAATCGGCTCCAATCAAGTACTGTCCACAGGGTATGGCATGGCATTGCAAAATAAGGTGATAGCCTTCCTTATTCAAAATCCCATTTACCTTGTACAAATCTCCCACTTTACCAGCACCAAAGCAACCCCAGACCATCACATTACCTCCACCATGCTTGACAGATGGCGTCAGGCACTTTTCCAGCATCTTTTCAGTTGTTCTGCATCTCACAAATGTTCTTCTGTGTAATCCAAACACCTCAAACTTTGATTCGTCTTTCCATAAAACTTTTTTCCAGTCTTCCTCTGTCCAATATCTGTGTTCTTTTGCCCATATTAATCTTTTCCTTTTATTAGCCAGTCTCGATATGGCTTTTTCTTTGCCACTTTGCCCTGAAGGCCAGCATCCCGGAGTCGCCTCTTCACTGTAGACGTTGACACTGGCGTTTTGCGTGTACTATTTAATGAAGCTGCCAGTTGAGGAGCTGTGAGGTGACGATTTCGCAAACTAGAGACTCTAATGTACTTGTCTTGTTGCTCAGTTGTGCAGCGGGGCGCCCACTTCTCTTTCTACTCTGGTTAGAGCCTGTTTGTGCTCTCCTCTGAAGGGAGTAGTACACACCGTTGTAGGAAATCTTCAGTTTCTTGTTAACTTCTCGCATGGAATAGCTTTCATTTCTAAGAACAAGAATAGACTGTCGAGTTTCACATGAAAGTTCTCTTTTTCTGGCCATTTTGAGAGTTTTATAGAACAAACAAATGTAATGCTCCAGATTCTCAACTAGCTCAAAGGAAGGTCAATTTTATAGCTTCTCAAATCAGCCAAACCGTTTTCAGCTGGGCTAACATACTTGTGCAAGAGTTTTCTAAACATTCATTAGCCTTCTTACACAGTTAGCAAACACAATGTACCATTAAAACACTGGAGTGGTGGTTGTTGGCAATGGGCCTCTATACACCTATGTAGATATTGCAATAAAAACAAGACGTTTGCAGCTAGAATAGTCATTTACCACATTAACAATGTATAGAGTGTATTTCTGTTTCATTTAATGTTAGCTTCAATGAAAAAAATATGCTTTTCTTTCAAAAATAATAACATAAATGTGTTACTATAGTACTGACACATTCCTTGTATGTTTTTCTACAGAAGACTGGCATCTCCTGTAACTTGTGCAAACGGTTCCATTCTGTACACATTGCTGTACAAGTGTCTATAAAAGCTGAAAACTTTTACAACAAGTATATATCTCACATAACTTATTAAATATAGCATTCTTATAGATTTAATGCCATTACCAGGCGAAGAAAAAATGATTGGAGAAGACCACATACTGCCGGGACTAGTGTGGACTGAATGCCTGGTTGCCGGGAGGAAATGAAATTTATTCCTCCTGGCAGCCTTCGCCTTTCAGTCATAGAGGCGTGGCTAGCAGCTGTAACCATGTGTTGGCACTGACTGACAGCCAGATTTCCACTGCTGAGCTGGCTGTCAGTCAGCGCCAGGGCGTGGTACTGATCGGTGACTGGAGCCACACCAGCCGCGCCTCGATGTCTGAAAGCTGGAAGCTGCCGGGAGGAATAAAGTTCATTTCCTCCTGGTAGCAGACCGGTTCCCTTTAACAGTATAAATTAAATATAATTTTACCCCATATATATTCCTCCACAATTACTTCTAAAGGGACTCTCACACTTAACTACTTCAGGACCGCCCACAGACTCTAAATATCCGGCCGGCCGTCACTCTCTTCTGCAGTGACGTTCTAAAACGTCACTGCATAATAGAGCTGCACACATTGTGCATCGGTGGGGAAAGGGAGCCGGCTGTCACACACAGCTGACTCTCTGCAGAGAAGGCAGACATGGTTTATTACCATGTCTACCTTCTGATCACTGTGAACGAACCCTGTGTATACAGATTAGGAAGCACTGACCAGGTTTCCTCCTCCGGACTCAGAGATCGTGTGGACTCTAAGTTTAGGGACAGAACAATAGCTGCTGGGTTCTGGGAATCCAAGTCAGAAAAGTGACCGATTTTCTTCTGTAACTGGGGCTAATACACCAGCCCCAGTTACCAGGAAAATCCAGAATAAAACACCAATTACATTTTATTAAACAAAACAAAAATTAATTTAATCAAACTTCATTAGAACCCATAAAAAGTAATTAACATTATGGCCACTCACACAGTTGCCGTGCCCAATTGCATAGATTACCCGCCTATACTCCTCATGAATTCTCGAATATACTCGACAACAACAGAAACAATTCACTACCGTTTGTTGTAATGCTCACGTCGGAGCGCCTTTGTTCCAGCTTCTCTCCAATGTCAGCCGGGCCGGCACGCTGATTGTAGATTTCTTTCAATATCAAATCAATATTATTTTTCATTTGTTGTGCAGGGATCCCAAAAGACGCGGGGGCCCATAAGCCGGTGCTGAGCATGCCTATTTGGTAGGCCCACACTGCTTGGCGGCCCTGGAAGCCTGAAGTAAGATGCCAGAACATATGAACAACAAGAGTTTTTACAAATGAAATAAATAAGATGATTCTTTAGAGTATTTTTTTTAGCACTTTTCCCATTGATTTTAGGAGCAGATAGAAAAAGGCCAGTAAAAATGTAGTGTGAACATACCCTTTGGCTTCATGAAACGTCCACGGGTCTCCCAATAAAAACTCATCAGCCTCATAGGGTCAGGAGATGCAGATATCTAGTGATTAATTTATTATATACAGTAAAACAATGAATGCTACACATTTCATCTGAAGACTAAAGCTTTAATCAGGTCCAATTAAAAAATGGTTAGTCAATATGTATAGTACACCCATGGGAAACAAGGGGATGGAACAATGAAAAATAAATATGTCTAAAATTAGTTCTTTTATTTACTAGTGTTGGTCATAATATAATAATTTTAGTTATTTTCTTACAGGAGAACAATTTTGACTAAATATATATTTATTATACATATACAGCTAATATATATAGTTGTTTTAATCATAGTATCGATTCAGCAGGGCCAACACCAGCTCAACCATTGTGGATATCTCCACCTTATATAACGTTAAATTAAAATATTGCTGAAAGATGTCTTCAGGAGCAAACTGCTATCCTGCCTTCTGGCCACGGTGCAGTCCAGATCTGAAGCACGGTCACGCCACTGGTCTGAACCGCGCCCTCTTCCTCCCAGCTTTGCCTCTGCAGAGGTAAATTTGATTGCACCATGAGAGTGAATAATGGTGATTAAATTGTAAGTAGTGTATATCAAAGATGTCAGCAGGAGGAGTCCGCAGATCCATCCGCTGTCACCACGCAACTCCGCTGCCTCCAATCGTCAGGACAATTACGCAATTGAATGATAAGTGATGGATGAGGTCACGGCTGTTTCCACTACTAGGCCGGTTATTGGGGAACTCACAGTGAGCGTATGGTATATACACCTCTGATTCCAGCTCATGAAATATTATATAAACATACATATACACACAAGCCAATATGATTACTTTCAACTCCCAATAACAAAAAGAACTACTAGCTGCCACCAACAATAGTTTATACAGGCCGATTCGACACATGTTACAAGGTAGCATATGGCTTCAGGGGTGCTATTTATAGAGCAAGAGTAACAGCTATTACATTTTAGACATTCAATCAGGAAAGGTAGGCTATATTTATAAAAAATATGCAAAGATTTTACAAAATGGGAACAAAACAATATGGTATATACAATTACATAGAATAAAAAGGAATAATGAAAAAGAAGTACTAAACCTGATGTTACAGGAATGGCACTTCTCTTCATGGAGGGAAGCACTTCGATTAGGGAAATGGAACACTCTCACAGCGAACTATGTCTTCCAGAATGAACAAAGACATACCCAATGTAACGGGTCCGGGAGGCGGAACCTCTGAGCTACTATACAAGGGGGCGGCCCTTGTAAGGGAGCGGGTGGCAGTCTCTGGGTGAACGGACAGGGAGTTACTGCAAGTGATCAGGGCAGTCTCTGGGTAAGGGGTAGGTACGACCTGTGATGGCAGAGCCTCCGGGTAGGCTAGCAGGCAGATGGTAGATGTGTGCTCCCAGGTGAGCAAGCGAGAGTCTCTGGAATAGCAGGTGGTCACGGCACGTGACGGCGGAACCTCCGGGCTGGCAGGCAGGTAGGTAACGGAGAAGCGCTCCCAGGTGAGCGGGCAAGAGTCTCTGGAATAGCTGGTGGTCACCGCACGTGACAACGGGACCTCCGGGCTGGCAAGCAGGCAGGTAACGGAGATGCGCTCCCAGGTGAGCGGGCAAGAGTCTCTGAGATAGCTGGTGGTCACAGCACGTGACAACGGAGCCTCCGGGCTGGCAAGCAGGCAGATAACGGAGAAGCGCTCCCAGGTGAGCGGGCAAGCTGGTCCATAGACAGACTGACCGGAGTAGTAAGGCAGACCGTCGGACCTCAGGCAAGCAGGCAGGTAGCTGATATGCGCTCCCAGGTGAGCGGGCAGGCTGGTCCTTTAGACAGACTGACAGGAGTAGAAAGGCAGACCGTCGGACCTCAGACTGGCAGACAGGTAACAAGTATTCAGGCAGGAATCAGGCAGGTAACTGGCAAGTAACTGGCAACGGGACCTGAGGGCTGAAGCACAGGTGAGACACAGGTGCAAACAACATTGCTCGGGCACCTCCATTTTGGAGGAGGTGCCTTATAAATGATGAAGTCCTCCGGCCATTGGCCGGGGACTCTTTAGGGCGGCGCGCGCGGCCCCTTTAAGAGGAGGGGAGCGCGCGCGCCCTAAGCACAGGGGCCGGGAAGGAGCGCGCGCTGAGAGCAGAGCAGGAAGAGGACGCCGGGACGGAGCGCGCGCTGACAGCAGAGCGGTGAGGGGAGCAGCGTCCCTGCCTAGCAGAGGGCAGGGACGCCAGCGCTACACCCAAACTCTCATTTTTATTAGCTCAAGGTTACTCCCACATACCTCCCCTTGGTGACCTCATGTAGAGACTGGTTATGGGATATGTTAGGTCTTTTAGAAGTTTATGAGCTGCCCCACTTACAGGATATCTTTGCCTCTGGAGGTCTCATGTGGTAGATATTGTCCTCATGTTCACTATTGCGATTGTACCTTTCCATAGAGATGAAACCTGGCATTGATAGCATCATCCATCGGAACGATATTTAATTGGAGGGGTTAGAATGGCCTTAACGGTGTTTTGAGTGAATGCGTTATGTTCGTCACTTCGCTACGACGCCGAAAATATATCTCTCAGAAATATTGGATCAATGCAAACCCCAATATTCATCACCAACTAGAGTTGTGAACACTTCCAGAGCATTATCTCATAGCCCTGGGGTTAAATATTGGCCCACTGGTCATCAGGCAACTGGTACTATCTCCTGGCCTTTTCAACCCCCTCAAAAATATGTCCAGATAAGTGTTCTTGTCCATGACAGGAAAATGCTCAGGTTTAAAGGTGTTGACATTACTGGACTCACTGTTCAGTGGGGGAGATTGCTCCTTATGAAGTTAAGATTACCTCAAGCTAGAGCTCTCGGTCAGCCTGTCGCTCGGCTCTCTCAGCCTGTCGCTCCGTGGCTTCTCTCCAGGCTTGGACCTGCCACTCAGCTAACACATGTTCTGCGTTCCTATAGCACAAGCTGCATCCACATTTGAGGGTCACTTACTCCCATTTGCTGCAGAATGAGTGGCAAGCAAGAGTCCATTCCATTCTGGGAGCTATGGCTGCTGCTGGCCCCGAGTCGGACAGTCCTGGAACCGTATCCAAAACTTTGCATCCTAGTGCTCCACTAGTCCCAGGCTCTGGTGCCACATCATCCTCCACCAAGGCACGGATCAACATCTCGTTGGTCTTGTCTGATCTATTGAGACCGCGCGGCTCACACTAAAGCAGTGGTTCTCAACTCCAGTCCTCAAGACCCACCAACAGATCATGTTTTCAGGAAAGGAAAATCCTGAAAACATGATCTGTTGGTGGGTCTTGGGGACTGGAGTTGAGAACCACTGCACTAAAGGATAAGCATGGCTTTCTCTTGCTTCTTATAAGCAACTTCCATCTTAGCAGTCACTCGCCAAATAAAAGATAGAACAAAAAAACAAGAGAATGGGAAGGGGAGTAACTGCTACATGTACAGTATTGTCCCAGGGAAAAAGAAACACGGAATACGATCCTCCAAACTCTGCACAGAATCCTCGCAGGGACCATGCAATTGATTGCTCACCCCAGGTCACTAATGCTCTGTGATATCCCGCCGCTTGCCACCAGTTGCCAAGGGCGACACCGGAGAGATCACGCAGATCCCACCGCTGCCACCAGTTTGTCAAGGATAACAGCAGGGGGAATACCTCAAATCCCACCGCTGCCACCAGTTAGTCAAAGACGACAGCAGGGCTAGTCGCACAGATCCACCTGCTGTCACAAGTTTGTCAGGGGGGCGCAACTCCACTGCCACCATTCGCCAGGACAATTACGCAATTGAATGACGGGTGTTGGATGAGGTCATGGCTACTTCCACTACTAGGCCGGCTATTGATTGGGAAACTCACAGTAAGCGTATGGTATATACTGTACACCTCCTATTCTAATGCATGGAATATATATATACCCCGATACAATCACAAAAAGAACTACTAAATGCCACCAACAATCGTTTATACAGGTCGATTGGACAAGGTAGCATATAGATTCAGAGGTGCGGTTTACAGAGCAAGAGGAACAGAGCTATTACATTTTATATATTTAATCAAGAAAGGCAGTGTTTATTAAAAATGGGGACAAAACAATACGGTATATACAATTACATATAAAAAGGAATAACGAAAGAAGTACTATAAATCTGATGTTGCAGGAATGGTTCTTATCTTCTATATCTTCTAGAATGAACAATGACAAGACACCTAATCCCTCATTTTTATTAGGTCAAGGTTATGCCATCATACCTCCACTTGGTGAGCTCATGTGGGGGCTGGTTGAGGGATGTGCTAGGTCTCTTAGAAGTTTATGAGATCCCCAACTTAAAGGATATCTTCGCCCCTGGAGGTCCCATGCAGTAGATATTGTCGTCATGTTTCCTATTGCGATTGTACCTTTCTATAGCGATGAAACATGGCATGTATAGCACCATCCATTGGTCCAATGTTAAGATGGAGGGGTTAGAATGGCCTTACGGTGAAGTGAGTGAAGGCATTATGTGCATCTCTTCGCTGTGACGCCGAAAATATATCTCCCAGAAATATTGGATCAATGCAAACCCCAATATTCATCACTGACCACTGGCTCCAAAAGTCTCAGAACAGTGTTTTGATCAGAGGAAGCTCTTGCTTGGGAATTGTACTTCTCCGCCTTTGGGGAGAACCCCAGTCTTGGTGGCTAGTTCCCAGAGCAGATCTTCTAGTGTAATTAACTGGTCACTACAAGAGGTCCCTACTTCAACTGAGGTGGACGTGTCAGCTCTTTCACTTCCCCAGTTATAATTAATCCTATATGTTCAATGTGAAGGTGATATGTCCCCTTTCTGGAGATGTCTTTATTGATTTTAATTTTTCTCTATGACAGTGTACATGATTACAGTACTGGGGACTTGATGAATATAATGTAAGGGGTGAATGTAATTAGACTACCTGAGGAGGAATGGGGGGTTGGGTATTGGTGATAATTACACAGTTAATGATGGAAATAATACTGCACAAAGGGAGGACTGTAATTATTACACTGTAGGTGGCTCTTCATAGGCTGTACACTTGCTCTCAGGCTAAAATTTGCCTGCTCTCCGCTGAAGAGAGGTATCACTGTGTGTTACCTATGATGTTACATAGGACTTCTGGTAACATCTACTATATTATCAGCAAATAGGAAGCACAATGTGTCTTGGGACTTGGGCCCCTGATCTTTTACGACACTGAAAATGCCATATATTGAGTCAAGATTTGCCAATGGGCAAATACATGTCACGGGTGTGTCAGATGTAACAGACAGTCACTCTGGATCTGTCTGTAGTAGATCACTGCTATTGCCATTGCAGATGCCTTCTTAATCCTTCTTACTTTTGAACCCAGTGGCAACCTTCCTCCTGCTCTGATTGGCACACCCTGGTCTGGGTGTTTATAAACTCTCCGTCTGCTTCAGGGAGTCGCCGGTGATATTCTCATTTTCCATTGTGAAGGCTTGGAGCAATAGCGGTCGGCTAGCTTCCTCTCTGGTGCTCTTGGAAGACGTTTGGTGATATATCTCTGTTGTCTGCTCAAGCATTTCCCCCCTTTGTTTGTCTTTAGTTTATAGTGGGGACTGACCAGTGCTCACCCCATCCCTATCTAAGGCCTAGCTCTAGGAATATACAAGGTTTAGGTTTCCTGTTCGGCGGAACCTATATCGGGACAGTAGGACAGGTAGGGTGATATTAAATCTGCCTAGGGGTCTCTACTCCCCCTTTCCCTAGGGTTTGGGCTACCCTCCCAGCATCCCTTCGTGTTGCACTTAGGTTTTTCCCACACTGTGCGTGACATTACAGCTGGTACAGAATTCTTTAGTTTGGGTAGCTGAGACTTATGGAAAGAAATGCAGAGATACCCATTTATTATTTATGATTATTTTGAAGCTTTATAAAAAAAAAGGAATTAGTTTTGAAAAAAATCTTTTCATCGTTGCAGTTTAGTTATTGCACATACCACCGACCAATATCTTTCTTGATAGGATATTCAGAAATATATGACACATGGCAGTTTTTGCTAGGTAGTTGGGAGATTTCAGTAAGTTATTTAATACCCTTCATATTCTTTGATCCAAGTAAATTCATTCATTTAAGAGATTTATTTTTCCAAAACTGTAGTGAAAGGTTTTAGCAAAAACAAAAAAAACAAAAAAAACTGTATCAATATGATATTCAACGTAAATAAGGACAATATACACACACGTATGGTTAATAAAATACACTATATACAAAGATGCTCATTCTATCATTAAACTGTCCCTCTATAAATAGTGATTTTGCGGTATATTTCTGTGCTACTCATAAATATATAAGTGTGAAACCTTGCGCAACTGATATTAGAGAAAATCTAATTGACATTTTGCCTTAAAGGAAATCTATCAGCAGGTTTTTTCTATAAATGTAGCAGTGATCAGAATGCTGAGCTGTATATAACCCCGCCCACACCATTGATTGGCTGCTTCCTGTGTACGTTGTTAGCAAGCTGCCAATCAGTGGTGTAGGCGGGGTTACAAAGATTAGCTGGACTGGCTAGCATGTGCCACCTATTCTGGCAGTGATAATCTCCTGCTGATAAAACACTGATTGTATTGAAACTACAGCACATAGCCTAGTAAGCGATACATCCCTGGAATCAGGCTCTCTGCCCCTACATTATACAGCTCTCAGATTTAAACTGCAAATTCCTGCTGAAAGATTCCCTTTAACGTGTATACATATAAATTCTTCAGTTCATCCAATAGTTAATTCTGAGTGCTGACTTTTGAATTCAAGGTTTGGAATTTCTCTCTTAAGCTTCTGACTCTATTTTGCAGTGCAATGTCATTAGTGGTTAAGACTTTCGGTTTTGATTGTTCTTGTGTAACACCTGATGAACCTTCCGAGTTGAGGAGATGTTCCCTTATTTTATATTCCTCGGTGTCCTGATAAGCTTTGCATCGCTCTATCACAGCTTTTATGGAAATCTTCTCTCTGCTGGTTGGGGATCTGATGTGTACGTAGGTGTCATCTACATCGCAGACAGAGGCAGCAGAGATCTTTTCCACAATTATTATTTTTTTGTTGTTTTCTAGTGGAGCTTCCGCGCTAATGTAGTAGCAGTCATTCATCACTTGCCCACGGTCGCCATTGTGCAGTGCTCCAGGACTTAAAGTCCTACTTGGATTTTGAACGTCTACTTTATCACAGAGATTTATTTCCTCGGCTACACTTTTCATACTCTCTGAATGTTTTATCTTCTTTTTGTATGAAGGACTAATGTCTTTTATGTTACATTCTTCTGGAAAATTTCCCACATGGTCATCCATCAGTTTATCCGGGACCGATAGGCTTCTGTTAACGGGAAGGTTTTTGACGAGCCCGGCTGTACTCGTGTACCTCGATCTTAGTTCTCGGACATCCGGCCAATGGAATATTTCTGTTGTGACAGGACTCAGGGGGCTTTTGCAATCGAATTTTAATGGGGAAGGTGTGTTGGAGCCATCAGGAGAATCGAATAATAATCGTCTGGGAGATTTCTCACTGTGTAAAGGAGAAGGCGTTGCAATCGTTGGGCTGTGCTCTTGTGAAACCATAGGATCGTCCATAGGGAAAGAAAGTACAGTTTTCGGTTTACCTAAAGCAAACAAAAAAAAAATATTTTACAAACATTTCTAAACATTGCTGAAATTATCTGATTATTTAATAAAGCAATATCTCCAAATAAAATACAAATGGCTAAGTGTAGAGATGGGTAGATCGATTCGCGAGTCTCCAGTCCAGTAGTCTCTGGCCACTGATCGGTGGAGCAGGGTTGCCAACTTGACTTTTTACTTTTTTTCTAGACAGCTTATCAAAAAATCATGGACAGACAAAAAAATTTTTTGGACACATTGGAAAATCAGAATAAATCATTATGACTTGAAGTGATCCAAGTCTACAGCCCATAATTAAGGTATGACGACATCAGCTGCATTCACTGTATAATTATGATAATTTCAGTGAAAATAATCCGTATAAGTTTCTTTCCTCCAAAAAAATCACGAACGCCTCAAATTTTTTTTGTTTTCTTTTTTAAGGACAGGATAAAAAAAAGTGTCTTCTTTAATAGACTGTCCTGGAATTCCTGGATGGTTGGCGACCCAAAATGGCAGGCTCGTGAATCTCTTACCTTCTGGGATCCCCAATGCGACTTCTGATTAGCCTGGCTTCCACGACGTCATCATTGCAGCGTGACGCAGATGATTGGCTTGGCTAGCTTATCATTGCAGCGTGGCGCACAGATGACATCGGGCTAGGGATTCCAAAGGTAAAAGATTTGCGAGCCTCTTGTCCAGAGAATACTGACCTAGCTGATGGAACAGAGTATCTCAAATCAATCCGCCCATCTCTAGCTAAATATTACCATGCTTAAAAGATATTTTGAGGAGCATTTTACATCTTTTAGAGCTTTCTTTCAAGAACTTCCTTATCAAACTTCTTTGATGGGAATCTAACCGAATGTGAATCCTCTCCTAGGCTGATAGCCTACATTTATCAGCCCAGGTGTAATGCACACGCCCGGGCTGAGCGGCGTGTGCGTGTGATTCCACTGGACCGTGCCGGAGAGTGAATGCCTGGAGGGGCGTAACTAGGTATTCACCCGATCCGACCAGGGTCGCACGACGGCATACGACGCCAGTGCACCAAGGAGGAACCGAGCAGAGGGACCAGGTGCTACTCCAGGACAGACCCCGGACACGGCTGTTGACCCACACAGGGGAATACAGGAACAGACTGGTTAGGCTGGCACACAGACTGGTGGGAATAGGCAGGCACGACCGGTATGCAGGCAGGCGGGTATGCAGGCAGGGGGGTACAGACAAGCACGGCTAGAGTGCAGACAGGAAGGCACTAGCAGGTAGGAACACAGGCGGGATAGGACCCAGTACACACTGGGACTCTGGAACAGAACCACAGATGTGGCGGACAAACACAGCAGAGTGAGGCCGCCCAGAGAGGTGAGCGAGAGCAGGGCAGGACGAGACCGCCCGGAGCGGTGAGCAAGAGCAGGGCAGGACGAGACCGCCTGGAGCGGTGAGCAAGAGCAGGGCAGGACGAGACCGCCTGGAGCGGTGAGCAAGAACAGAGCAGGACGAGACCGCCTGGAGCGGTGAGCAAGAGCAGAGCAGGACGAGACCGCCTGGAGTGGTGAGCGAGGCCGCCTGGAGCGGTGAGCAAGAGCAGAGCAGGACGAGACCGCCTGGAGCGGTGAGCAAGAGCAGAGCAGGACGAGACCTCCTGGAGCGGTGAGCAAGAGCAGAGCAGGACGAGACCGCCAGGAGCGGTGAGCAAAGGGTCAGAGCTAAGCGAGACTGCTGGAGCAGTGAGCAAGGAGTCAGAGCAGGACGAGGCCGCCTGGAGCAGAGCGAGACAGAGCAGGGGGAACAGGGCTCTGTTCACACGGAACAGACAGGAAGGGAAAGGCAGAGCCAGATACCCACAAGGAACTTGCAGTGAAGTAGCGAGTGGACCACAAACACACAAACGGGAGTACAGAGACAACAAGCAGGAGTTAGGTACGAGTTCAGACTCTGCAGAAAAAGGAAAGGAACGGACATAGAGGCAAAACAGGTAAAGGATAGGAGAGAGTTCAGACTGGAACTGAGTGTACGGAAGAGACCGACACTGCAGCGGGATACAGGAGTGGGTCTGGGAATACGGCCCCCAGAGAGGCGGGACGAACAGGCAAGGAGCGTGTTTAGACAGGACAGACAAGATACAGGAGCGGGTCTAGGTAATCGGCCCCTAGATGGCGGGAGGAACAGGCTAGGAGCGAGTTCAGACAGGACAGACAAGATACAGGAGCGGGTCTAGGTAATCGGCCCCTAGATGGCGGGAGGAACAGGCTAGGAGCGAGTTCAGACAGGACAGACAAGATACAGGAGCGGGTCTAGGTAATCGGCCCCTAGAAGGCGGGAGGAACAGGCTAGGAGCGTGTTCAGACAGGCCTGGAAATACAGCCTCCAGGATAGGCAGACAAGAGAACACAGAACGGGACCTGGCACCTTCAGAGTGCAAGCACACACTGAATGAAACACAATGCTCAGGCAGGGATTGATTGGAGCAGCTGGGTTATATACCAGGTAACAGACAGCAATAGGCTGAGGACGCACAAGGGGTGTGACCCACAGCAGGTACAAAAAGCAGGAAGTGATCGGGCGCCGCCCTTAAGCAGCAGAAACAGACACAAACAGACAGCATGGAGGGAAGCCAGAGAGACATTCTGGACTGGAGATCAAATGCGCGCTCTTGCACAGTGGGAGATGGACCACTATGCAAGGGCGCCGCCGGGTATGTTACACCAGGAGAGTATTTCCATTAGGTTAGGTTCCCAGGAAAGAAGATTGCCTTGTCGTGGCTGCTGGGCAGGCATGAAATGGCCAATCTATGTGTTAAGTATCCTTGTTTTTTCCTTTTTTCTAGAGCAGTAATGCAATTCCAGTTTCATATATTTCATGTTTGCATGCTATAGGGTTACAGAGTGCAAATTTATTTGTTAGCTATCCTTAGGATAGGTAATCAATGTTTGATCAGTTGGAGTGCGAAAACCGGCATTCCCGCCCACCAACTTTTCCAGATGCCAGATGAAATTGCTCAGTTGCACCGCTTGGCAGCACAGCTATGTCAACTGTTTAGTGAGTGCAGCTAGGTACTACACATCCAACAACTATGCCAATCAATAAGAGGCTGATGTGCAGTACCCGGCCAAGGCCACTATTCCGTTGACGGAGCCGTGCTGTGCAGCTCCACAACTCAGCACATCCAGCCGCCGCCAGTATCAGGAGTCACATCCCCACCAATCAGACATTGATGTGCTGAAGTCACGGACAACCCCTTTAACTTCGTAGTTGAGAAAATGGCATTTCTGGTTGTAAATTAAACTCCTTTTGAAAACATTATAAAATGCTTACATTTTTCTTCGCTTTTTTCCTCTTTTACAGTAGGCAGACTGCCTCTTCTCATATCATCTTCTATTTCCCGAAGACGCCTGTAAACTACGGGTTTATTGCATTTAATCCGTTGGCTGTATTGCCTAGCAAGTTGATAGACTCTGTTCTTCACGTTGTCGGACAAATTGACGTCAATATAGCTGGCAAGTTCCAGAAATGTGGGACTTTCTTTAGTAGGAGTCCTGTAGTCCTGATCACTAAAACTCTCATTGTTGTCCTGATTTCTCATCTGTTCAGGAGATGAACTGTCTGGTGTATGATTTTGGTATTCTTCTCCAATTGTACCCAAATCACTCTCCTCAAGTATTATGAGCGGTTCATCAGGATGTACTGGATTTTCCATGAATCTTGATGGTTTTCCAGAATAGATAATAGGGCTATCATTCGCATTTTTACTTTTTTCAATTTGGTCAAACACTTTAACCATTTCTGAAGAACACTTGAACACCTCGTCAGAAAGTGGAAGTTGCTTCTCCGAAACGTTACTCTTGGAAGATATACTGGAGAGTTGCGTGGGTGGAATGGAGTAGTCTGGACACACTTTTTCTTCAAGAGGAGAAGAACCTACATATGTGGGGGGGTGGCTACTCTCACTAATAGGACTACCGGAAGGCATTGCAGCTCTCGGTCTTGGATTGTTCTGATATCCCGGGAGACTGTTAATCTTAAATATAGAGTTTTTAACGACTCCAGCCGGAATGTATGTTAAGCTTTCTCTGCGTTTGATGCTGAAAGCTGCATCCTGATGTTCTGCCTTGTCATAATAGGTTTTTATCTTGTCGATAAGTTGTCTGTCTTGGTAAGAGAGAACCGATTCTCTTAGTTTACCAATCGGTCTTTGTTTTTCTTCAAAAACATTTTCAAGAGAATTAACTTTACTGACTGAAGACTCTACGCAAGACTTTTCACCATTTGGCAAAACATCTTGATGAGACTTTAGAAAGTCAGAGGATCCATTCTGGCACACACTTCTATCCGAGCCATCTAAATTGATCAAACTGCTGCTTCTGCTCAAATGCCTTGGCGTTGTATACCCTATGACTTTTCCATCCTCCAAAGCCAAACTGCTCCTCCTAGAGAGATTATTAACGAATCTCTCAGCAATCACACTGGCTTGATCCAACACAGATGAAGGAAGGATGCTAGATGATTCATGGACGTTCGCGTCCTCTTCGTCTTCTTCGCTGCTAAAAGCCTTTATGTCTTCTACATTATCGACAATCCCATTTTCCAGAGGCTTACAGACATCAGAATAGCTTTCTGTTCCTTCTTCAAATGACTGCTTGTCAGTAGTTGCTAAAATAGTTTCTAGAGCAACTCCAGATGTAGTGATCATTCCGGCACCGTAAATGTCCTCTGGTTCTGAATTATTTTTTTCCATTTCATCCAACATCTGTAAAAAGAAAAGAAACAAAACGCATGACTAATTCTGAAATCTCATTTCACGTTATGATGTTTGAACATATGACATAGCGTTACATTTTGCAACTATATCCACTTTCTCTTGGATAAAAATTTATGATCAAATCAGCAGGCTTCATTTAAGAATAGGTGGTAAGGTGTAACACTAATAAACACTATTTAGCAGCAGATATGGAGATAACCTCCGGGTAGATCACGTCTGGCAGACTTACTAGAAGCGCAGCTACAGAGCGAAAATGAAGATTAATTCTCCCTGCAGCCGCCCACTTCCAGTCATCGGAGTGCTGCAGGGAGTCGTTGCAGTCACTGCTCACTGTACAGTAAGTGCTCTGTAATCACCTCCCTGTAATCGCATTGATTGACAGCCACCTCTGCACGCACACAACTTTTCACACATTATTTTTATTTGTATTATTATTTTTAAATCTTTGTAAAAGGTTTTTGATTTTCTTTTTACATTTTTCCCGTTTTTTTTTTCTTTAATTATGGATTTTTAATTTCATTATGATAGTACACTAAATAGTCTCATCGCTAGTATTTCAGTCTATTACACCGGTCAGATGTACACTGATAGGAGGCCTGTTAAAAAACATTCTTAAATGGGTTGTCCACTGCTTTGACAACCCCTTCTTGATCTAAATGTGTGGCTCCAATAAAATAAAAAAGCTTATACTCACCTCCCGTGCCGGCGCCGTTCCAGCGGTGTCGGCACTCGTGGTTCCAGGACTCTCGTGCTGTTGTTGTGACACGTGACGCCAGTGCCTGATCAGTGCTGTTGTCACTGTCCCCGCCTTCAGACAAATCGAACATGAAGAGATAGTCCGGGCTGCAACTGATCTCTGACTTCCTCTTCATGTTCAATTCGACAGGAAGTGGGAACAGCGCCGCCAGCGCTGATTGGGTGCAAAGGGTTACGTGTTGCAACAACAGAAAAGAAGCTCCGGGAAGTGCGAGTGCCAACACCGCTGGAACGGCGCTGGCACGAGAGAGGAGTACAAACTTTTTTATTTTAATTGGGGCCAAGCGTAGGGGATGAGAAGGAGTTGTCCAAGTAGTTGACAAGTTCTTTAAGGCAGGGCCTAACAAACCACCGTACACGGCAGACCTGACGGTCATTGTTTAACCTACAGTTACTATGACATCCATCAGCACCTGGCGATTGCAGCACACGAGTAACAATAGGGTGAAAAGAGACCTCCTTCCCTCTCCTAACCATTCAGATGCAACAGTCACCATTGATCATGGCATTTAGAGGGTTAAACAGCCAAAACCAGTGCTAGTACCAACCCGGCCGGTTGCTGCAGGAGCTTGGAGGTCAGGTAAGCAGAGACCCTGTGGGCATCAGGTCAGGGGACAGCTCCTGTGCCTGGATGATCACAAAAACATCCTGATACATCCATTTTCTAGAACTCCTTCCCAAATAGGACGTGCAAGTACCTCCAATAACGTGAAGGGTTAAAGCTTGGATTTACAAGCTGTGATACATGACACAGTGGGCGCTACTAGGTACTAACCATGCAGAGTACTCACACTTTTGCATCGGCCCATTTTCCTTTTTGTCATTTTTAAAATGTAAATGATTAAAAAAAATTTTTTTGGCCTAAAATATAAAGGAAATGTGTCATCTGTAACTTTAGGCCCTTTAGAGATCATTTCATCTTCAACTTGCTTAACTGTTCACAATAACAGTACTTTTGACCAGGGGTGCCCAAACTTTCACATGCCACTGTACGTTATAGATATTTTGAAGTATTGCTGTATTTTTATTTTTAAAACATTGTTACCTCTCGGTTAAATGTTGTGACTTCAATACTCCTCCTCTTTTCAGAGTTCCTAGGAGAGGGACTAGTTTGCCTGTTAAACCCTGTAGATCTATCAAGCTGCAGAAAATCCTCTCTCTGGACAAAAACAAAAACACAAGGTAAAAACAGCTTCAAAGGGGTCCACCGGGAACAGAAAAAATACAGAACTAAAAGGAAATGCCATTCTAAATAAATTCCTCAATATATTTAATTAGCAAATCACACTTGTTTTGTCTAAGGAATCACTATGGAATTAAAATGTCCACTGTCCTGTTACACTGACCTACACCTGTCCTACAATGTTAGGACAGACGCCTGTGAGCATGTGCAGTAAACGCTCCTCCCCTCTTCTCTAATACCACTGGAGATACCAGGGGAGCTGAGGTAAGAAGAGGCCGCTGGTTTTTATGAATAACTAAAGATTGTATAGGTTATCTCCAGGTCAGAGCAGAAGAGCTTCTCCTGCACACGCTCACAGGCATGCTGACATTCTCCTGCACACGCTCACAGGCATGCTGACATTCTCCTGCACATGCTCACAGGCATGCTGACATTCTCCTGCACATGCTCACAGGCATGCTGACATTCTCCTGCACATGCTCACAGACACGCTCACATTCTCCTGCACATGCTCACAGACACGCTCACATTCTCCTGCACATGCTCACAGACACGCTCACATTCTCCTGCACATGCTCACAGACACGCTCACATTCTCCCGCACATGCTCACATTCTCCCGCACATGCTCACATTCTCCCGCACATGCTCACAGACATGCTCACATTCCCCTGCACATGCTCACAGACATGCTCATTCTCCTGCACATGCTCACAGACAAGCTCACATTCTCCTGCACATGCTCACAGACACGCTCACATTCTCCTGCACATGCTCACATTCTCCCGCACATGCTCACATTCTCCTGCACATGCTCACATTCTCCTGCACATGCTCACATTCTCCCGCACATGCTCACATTCTCCCGCACATGCTCACATTCTCCCGCACATGCTCACATTCTCCCGCACATGCTCACATTCTCCCGCACATGCTCACATTCTCCCGCACATGCTCACATTCTCCTGCACATACTCCTGCACATGCTCACATTCTCCTGCACATTCTCCCGCACATGCTCACATTCTCCCGCACATGCTCACATTCTCCCGCACATGCTCACATTCTCCCGCACATGCTCACATTCTCCCGCACATGCTCACATTCTCCCGCACATTCTCCTGCACATGCTCACAGACATGCTCACATTCCCCTGCACATGCTCACAGACATGCTCATTCTCCTGCACATGCTCACAGACAAGCTCACATTCTCCTGCACATGCTCACAGACACGCTCACATTCTCCTGCACATGCTCACATTCTCCCGCACATGCTCACATTCTCCTGCACATTCTCCTGCACATGCTCACATTCTCCTGCACATTCTCCTGCACATGCTCACATTCTCCAGCACATGCTCACATTCTCCCGCACATGCTCACATTCTCCCGCACATGCTCACATTCTCCCGCACATGCTCACATTCTCCCGCACATGCTCACATTCTCCAGCACATGCTCACATTCTCCCGCACATGCTCACATTCTCCCGCACATGCTCACATTCTCCCGCACATGCTCACATTCTCCTGCACATGCTCACATTCTCCTGCACATGCTCACATTCTCCTGCACATGCTCACATTCTCCTGCACATGCTCACATTCCCCTGCACATGCTCACATTCTCCCGCACATGCTTACATTCTCCCGCACATGCTCACATTCTCCTGCACATACTCCTGCACATGCTCACATTCTCCTGCACATAATCCTGCACATGCTCACATTCTCCTGCACATTCTCCCGCACATGCTCACATTCTCCCACGCATGCTCACATTCTCCCGCGCATGGTCACATTCTCCTGCGCATGCTCACATTCTCCCGCACATGCTCACATTCTCCTGCACATGCTCACATTCTCCTGCACATTCTCCTGCACATGCTCACATTCTCCTGCACATGCTCACATTCTCCAGCACATGCTCACATTCTCCCGCACATGCTCACATTCTCCCGCACATGCTCACATTCTCCTGCACATGCTCACATTCTCCTGCACATGCTCACATTCCCCTGCACATGCTCACAGGCATGTGCCCTAATACACTGACAGAAACTTGTCCCAGAATAACTAGACAACGGACATTTTAATTCTATAGTGATTACCTCTAGACAAAACGATTGTGATTTTCTAATTAAATGTGTTTAAGAATGTATTAATAATGACATTTCCTTCAGATATATATATATATATATACACACACACATTATATATATACAGTACAAACCAAAAGTTTGGACACACCTTCTCATTTAAAGATTTTTTCTGTATTTTCATGACTATGAAAATTGTACATTCACACTGAAGGCATCAAAACTATGAATTAACACATGTGGAATTATATACTTAACAAAAAAGTGTGAAACAACTGAAAATATGTCTTATATTCTAGGTTCTTCAAAGTAGCCACCTTTTGCTTTGATGACTGCTTTGCACACTCTTGGCATTCTCTTGATGAGCTTCAAGAGGTAGTCACCGGAAATGGTTTTCACTTCACAGGTGTGCCCTGTCAGGTTTAATAAGTGGGATTTCTTGCCTTATAAATGGGGTTGGGACCATCAGTTGTGTTGTGCAGAAGTCTGGTGGATACACAGCTGATAGTCCTACTGAATAGACTGTTAGAATTTGTATTATGGCAAGAAAAAAGCAGCTAAGTAAAGAAAAAGGAGAGGCCATTAATACTTTAAGAAATGAAGGTCAGTCAGTCCGAAAAATTGGGCAAACTTTGAATGTGTCCCCAAGTGCAGTTGCAAAAACCATCAAGCGCTACAAAGAAACTGGCTCACATGAGGACCGCCCTGGGAAAGGAAGACCAAGAGTCACCTCTGCTTCTGAGGATAAGTTTATCCGAGTCACCAGCCTCAGAAATCGCAGGTTAACAGAAGCTCAGATTAGAGACCAGGTCAATGCCACACAGAGTTCTAGCAGCAGACACATCTCTACAACAACTGTTAAGAGGAGACTTTGTGCAGCAGGCCTTCATGGTAAAATAGCTGCTAGGAAACCACTGCTAAGGACAGGCAACAAGCAGAAGAGACTTGTTTGGGCTAAAGAACACGAATGGACATTAGACCAGTGGAAATCTGTGCTTTGGTCTGACGAGTCCAAATTTGAGATCTTTGGTTCCAACCACCGTGTGTCTTTGTGCGAAGCAGAAAAGGTGAACGGATGGACTCTACATGCCTGGTTCCCACCGTGAAGCATGGAGGAGGAGGTGTGATGGTGTGGGGGGGCTTTGCTGGTGACACTGTTGGGGATTTATTCAAAATTGAAGGCATACTGAACCAGCATGGCTACCACAGCATCTTGCAGCGGCATGCTCTTCCATCCGGTTTGCGTTTAGTTGGACCATCATTTTTTTTTCAACAGGACAATGACCCCAAACACACCTCCAGGCTGTGTAAGGGCTATTTGACCAAGAAGGAGAGTGATGGGGTGCTACGCCAGATGACCTGGCCTCCACAGTCACCAGACCTGAACCCAATCAAGATGGTTTGGGGTGAGCTTGACCGCAGAATGAAGGCAAAAGGGCCAACAAGTGCTAAGCATCTCTGGGAACTCCTTCAAGATTGTTGGAAGACCATTTCCAGTGACTACCTCTTGAAGCTCATCAAGAGAATGTCAAGAGTGTGCAAAGCAGTCATAAAAGCAAAAGGTGGCTACTTTGAAGAACCTAGAATATAAGACATATTTTCAGTTGTTTCACACTTTTTTGTTAAGTATATAATTCCACATGTGTTAATTCACAGTTTTGATGCCTTCAGTGTGAATGCACAATTTTCATAGTCATGAAAATCCAGAAAAATATTTCAATGAGAATGTGTGTCCAAACTTTTGGTTTGTACTGTATATCTGTATATACATATATATATATATATATATATATATATATATATATATATATATATATATATATATATATATATATATACATACACACATTTTTTTCTTTTCCATTTCTGGAGCAGCCCCATTAATGTATGTTCATACGTTGCGTGTTTTAAGTGTTTTTCAGGTGGGACAAAAGCTGCATTTTACAGCACTGGCAAAAGCTATGAGATTTTATAAACCTCATGCACACGCTAGTTTTTTTTTTTTCCTGACTGAATTTGAGCTCCGCAGCATTTTTGATAATCTGCAGCATGTTAATTCTTTCAGCATTTTTGCAGCATTTTTTACACCTTGAAATTAATCAGAAAAGGCAAAAAAGCAGCAGTGTTGCTTTTCTTAGCAGCGTTTTTAGTGAATAAAACTAACTTTATTAACATGTACTGTAAACAAATCCCACAAATAATGTGAATAAAAAAAATTAAAACGCAGGGAAAAAAAAAACAAAGCCCACAGCAAAAAGCTGATTTAATACGCGGTGTTTTTTTTAATGCCAAGTGTTAAAGTTTTGGATGCAGGAACAAAACGCTGCAAAAACACAACAAGTGAACATACCCTAATTGTCAAAAAAGCATAGCCTGGGTTACTGACAAGCCAGAGTAAAATTAAGATTATCAAAGTTAGATACATCGAGTGAAGACCCACTGCAAGGTATTAGAGTGACCCTGACAGCTGATACATGACACATGCCCGACTCACGGGCAGCATGCATCAGACTGCGGCTATATGTCTAACTTTGCAACACTGAGGTGTTTCAGAGGAAAACAGTTTAATAGCTGCAGGGACTGAGTCGCGCTATAGACTAGTTGGACAGGCTAGTCCCGGAGGCTTCTACCACCCTCCCCCGCTCTGAATCGACAGGTCTCTGCCTATACCTTCACACAAGCGGAGGCCTGTCCTGTCAATCCAGGGCAGAGGGTGGGAAGAAGCGGCTGGGGATCCGCCTGCCCGACTAACTATGACACATGAAAATATAGCGTCTATCTAAAATGAAACAAAAAATTAATCCTCTGCATAGAAATGAAAAACGGGATTTAAATAATGCTGAAAATAGTCTAAATTATGCATGTAAATATAAATACATACAGTGATATTGAAAGGGAAGGAGCAGACGCACCAGGACATATTTACATGTTCATTTATTTATATGACCTTAAAGACTGGCCTCTCTGTGAGCCGTAAAGTGTGCAAGTGGCACACTGTCAGGATTCAGCACTCTGCAGGAGACTGGAGGACGCCTTTAAGTGGGTTGCTTCATCTTATAAAGTGATGGCAAGTCGCTAGGATATGGTCACTGATCCGTATAATGGAGGGACTGCAGAATTAATACAGCACTGCAGCCCCTTCACTCGCTTTCCCTGCAATGGCAGTAACTGACAATAACCTCTATGATCAGTGCAGGGCAGCTGGAGCTTTCTGTGATGAGAACTGTGCAGTGATTCATTGCCTGCCCTGCAAGGATCAGTATAAAATATTAAAAGAATCTAAATGTAATGTAATATCTAAAAACCCCCATACACACTAGACTAATATCGGAGGGACCCACAAACGTTGGGTTGACAGCTGAACGTGATGTCGAGGGACAGAGGGATTCGGCATGCTGGCTTTCATATGGCCGATCTTTTAGTCCGCTCAGAGAGATGAACCGCTGCCAGAGGAGTCTGGTAATGGTTCTCAGAGAACACAGGAACACTCAGCCAAAAAGTGGTCCCGTGTCTGTTGTCCGGATGATCATTAGGCTGGCAGCTATAGCGTATAGGGGGGCATTAGGATATAAAAAATAAAAAGTACTAATGATCCATCAGACCATAGGATAATGACAGCAACGTTTCTTCCTCGCAAAGTCTATTTTAAGACTTTTTGGTCAAAAAATAATTTTAAGGGTATGGAGACTGTAACACTTAAATGCATGCATTTACCTTTTAAAAATATTTTTTGCAATTGGGTTTCAAAGGGAATCTGTTTTAATAATATTTTATAACCCTTATCTTCCTTCTTGTGAGCTCCTCTCAGCGGATTAAAGACCACATCCAAGTTCAGCTCGACTTCGCATGAGCAGGGGCGTAACGATCCGGGTCACAGAGAGTGTGACCACGACCGGGCCAGTACAGGAGAGGGCCCGCCGACGCCAGTACCTACTTCAGCTAGATGTATATCCAGCAGCTGACGTCGGCGTTCCCGTCACGAGCAGAGCATGGGAGCAGAGGAAGAGAAGAAGAATATTTTTTTTTTATGTTTTGGAAAACAGATAAACATTATACCAGAATTGGGTCATTATATCAGTAAGGGACCAATGACAGGGGACATTATACCAAGATGGGGGACATTGTTACAGGAAGGGGACAAGATGGAGGATGTTATTACAGAAAGGGGCCCAAAGTGTTGGACATTATTACAGGAAGGGGACAGGATGAGGGACATTATTACAGAAAGGGGCCAGGACAGGGGATATTATTACAGGAAAGTAGCAGGACAGGGACACTATTTATAAGATCTAAAATGCTACAAATGCCTTTACATCTGACCAACATGGAGATGGTTGCCCAGGCCCAAATTTTTCACCGGGGCCCATGGGACACTAGTTACTCCACCATTCATGAAGTCGTAAATCTGCTGAGAGGAGCTCACAAGAAGGAAGGTAAGAGTTATAAACTCATAGAACATGCTCACTAACAGATTCTTAGTAGGGGTTATAGAAAGCAAAGAGAACAACATTTTTAAGGAGACCCAATAACAAAAATAATTTTTAGCCAAAAATAAATTTACTTAAGTAAAAACAGACCCCCCCCCACTGAAGGAGTCTATCTGTTAACTTTCTTTTCTACACTAGAACACAATGAAATGGACCATAGACCAATGTTCGGCACATTAACGCCTCCATTTCTTCAGACCATTGGGGGAAGTTTAATAACTATGAAATATTTTTCTTGGTTCTCTAAACACAAATTCTTCTTATAGTCCATATAACCACAGCAATTACACCCATTTTTCCTTACTCCCTTTTTTAAACTGTGCAAAAAAAAAAAACAACACTTGATAAAATTTCATAAAAACAAACAATTCTTTAGTTGGTGTTAATATGTTAAAGACAAATTTCAATACTTTTTAGATTGAAAAAAAGAAGGAAAGAAATAAAATGAAGTGCAATAAAAGACGGATGAGTGAAAAAAAACAATAATCAATATTTAGCTAGAATTCCAAATTTTATGAAAAAGCTAAATCAAAAAAATACTTAAAAAAAACTAGTTTTGTGACAATATTTAATAATAATAATAATAATAATAATAATAATAATAATAATAATAATAATAATAATAGCAAGTCTTTAAAGGGGGTTTCCACTACTGGACAACTCCAGCTTAAACAATTCAAGAGCCAAATAAAAATAAAACCAGTGTTTACTCCTCTCACGTCACCGCCAGGAGCAGCAGTGCGAGATTGCTGGACCGGCTCCACTCCAGGACGTGAGTTTATACTGCTTTTATTTTGGTTTGGGTCCTGAATTGATTAAGCTGGAGTTATCCAGGTAGAATTGTTTCATGTTTGCTCTTCAGGAGCGTGCATCTCCTCTGCTTTCTGCTTACTCGGGGGTTGTGTGCGTCTGAAGATTGACAGTTTGGGCCGGTGGCCCGAGCAGGGCACTGTGATGCTTGCAAGCAGTGCCAACTCTGCCTCTGCACAATAGGAGAAGCACAGGTGGCAGGTAACCTAGACAACGAGCCGTAAACTAAAAAAATAAAATCCTGTCCTTCTTGACAAATTAGATGCTTTAAGTTGCAAATTTGCTTTTTTTATTTTTATTTTTTCATTTTTTTTAAGGCCCAAAATAAAACTACTCAATATCAAGCAAAAGGGTTGGCTCAGTTTAAGAAAAAAAAAGGGTTTTTGGATTTTTTTTTCTACATCTAAGCCAAAAATGTCTGCAGCTGTTCAAATGTGAATGGAAATCTCAAAATCTACTTTTGCTTAAAGGGAATCAGTCAGCAGGTTTTTGCTATGTAATCTGAGAGCAGCATAATGTAGGAGCTGAGATCCTGATTCCGGGAATATATCACTTATTGGGCTGTGTGTTTCTTTTTCAATAAATTCAGTGTGTAGTGCCGGCGTCCCTGCCCTCTGCTAGGCAGGGACGCTGTTCCCCTCACCGCTCTGCTCCGTGCCCGGCGTCACTCTCCCGCTCTGCTGGCAGCGCGCGCTCCTTCCCGGCCACTGTGCTTAGGGCGCGCGCCCTCCCTCCCTCTTAAAGGGGCCGCGCGCGCCGTCCTAAGGAGTCCCCAGCCAATGGCTGGAGGACTTTACCATATATAAGGCACCTCCTCCAAAATGGAGGTGCCCGAGCAATGTTGTTGCACCGTTCTACTCTGCTTCAGCCCTCAGGTCCCGTTGCCAGTTACCTGCCAGCTTGCTGTCCTAATCCTGCCTGATTTCCTGTTACCTGCCTGCCTGCCTGAGGTCCGACGGTCTGCCTTACAACTCCGGTCAGTCTGTCTAAGGACCAACTTGCCCGCTCACCTGGGAGCGCACATCAGCTACCTGCCTGCTTGCCTGAGGTCCGACGGTCTGCCTTACAACTCCGGTCAGTCTGTCTATGGACCAGCTTGCCCGCTCACCTGGGAGCGCTTCTCCGCTACCTGCCTGCTTGCCTGCCCGGAGGCTCCGCTGTCACGTGCTGTGACCACCAGCTATTCCAGACTCTTGCCCGCTCACCTGGGAGCGCTTCTCCACTACCTGCCTGCTTGCCTGCCCGGGGGTTCCGCTGTCACGTGCTGGGACCACCAGCTATTCCAGAGACTCTTGCCCGCTCACCTGGGAGCGCTCCTCCGCTACCTGCCTGCTTGCCTACCTGGAGGCTCCGCCGTCACGTGCTGTGACCACCTGCTATTCCAGAGACTCTCGCTTGCTCACCTGGGAGCACACATCCTCCATCTGCCTTGCTAGCCTACCTGGAGGTTCAGCCATCACAGGTCGTACCTACCCTTTACCTAGAGACTGCCCCGGTCACTTGCCGTGACCTCCAGCCCGTTCTTCCAGAGACTGCCCCGGTCACTTGCCGTGACCTCCAGCCCGTTCTTCCAGAGACTGCCCTGATCACTTGCCGTGACCTCCTGCCCGTACACCCAGAGACTGTCCCGGTCACCTGCTGTGACTGCCTGCCTGGTCGCCACCCGCTCCCTTACAAGGACCGCTCCCTTGTATAGTAGCCCAGAGGTTCCGCCTCCCAGACCTGTTACAGTTTGCTCGGGCCATGGAACCCGGTGGCACCCAAGCTCCCTCGCTCTCGGACCTGTGTCATGAACTGTCCCGTCAAAGGTCCCAACAGGAGTCCATCCTGGGTCACCTGCGGAATGTCAATACTCGCCTGGACACTCTGACTGCTCCACCAGCAACCTCCGCCAGTGCCATGTCTCGCAATCCGGCAGCTCCGCTGTCCACTAACACCATGATATCCTACCCCGGACCTCGGCTTTCTGCACCTCCTCGCTTCGGAGGCGACTCAGCCCAGGCTCGGGGCTTCATAAATCAGTGCACCCTGCACTTTGAACTACTGTCCCACCAGTTTAACTCCGACCGAGCCAAAATTGCATTCATCATGTCCCATCTCACCGGGGAGGCCCTGGCCTGGCTAAATCCTCTATGGGAGAGAGGAGACCCCCTGGTGTCCAACTTGCCTGCTTTTCTCACGGCCTTCCGGAAAGTCTTCGACGAACCCGGACGGAAGACCTCATCCGCATCATCGTTGCTACGCCTCCGTCAGGAAAGTCTCACCGTGGGCCAATATGCCATACGGTTCCGTACCCTTGCCTCGGAGCTGGCCTGGGATAACGACGCTCTGGTTTCCGTCTTCTGGGAGGGTCTGTCCGGCCGTATTAAAGATGAACTTGCCGGTCGGGACATTCCTACCACTCTCGATGACTTAATAACTCTTGCCACCCGGATTGACCTACGGTTCCAGGAGCGTGCCAGAGAGGTCACCCGTGAGAGGAGGTTACCACGTCTAGCTCCTACTTTTCAGAAACCCGTCACTCCTTCTGTCTCTAACCAGGTACACCCTCCTGAGCCTATGCAGGTCGACCAGACCAAGATGGTCAAGACCCGTCAGGACTTACGCCGTGCCGAGGGGACCTGCTTCTACTGTGGCAGTAAGGAGCACCGGATCCGTGCCTGCCCGGAGAGGTCGGGAAACGCCTGTGTCTAGGTTCGCTCAGAGAGGTCCACCTAGACAAGAATAAATCCTCTCCATCCCTGCTGTTGTCAGTTTCAATCGTCTACGGGGAGAACCGTTATTTCGAACTAGCCCAACTGGACTCTGGAGCAGCCGGGAATCTTATTTCACAGTCCCTGGTAGAGAAATACCGCATCCCCACCAAACCTCTGGCTGTACCCTTGTCTGTTGCTGCCGTGGATGGGGGGCTCTTACCACGCCCCATCCAACTCATCACCGAATCCATTACTCTGCAGGTGGGAATGCTGCATTCTGAAAGTATCTCCTTCCATGTTCTGCCTGGACTCTCTCACGCCCTCTTGCTAGGCCTACCTTGGCTCCAGAAACATGCACCCGTTCTTGACTGGCAGACCGGAGAAGTCCTTCGCTGGGGACAGGGCTGCCATAAGACCTGTCTGGTTCCCGTTCATCCCGTCCGTCCTTCTCCTACCCCAGCTAATCTACCTGGACTTCCGATTCCTTATTGGTCTTATGCTGATGTCTTTAATAAAAAGGAGGCAGAGACACTACCCCCTCATAGACCATACGACTGCCCTATCGACCTGTTACCTGGTACTTCTCCTCCCCGTGGGCGTATTTATCCATTATCCGCTGCTGAGACCCGGTCGATGTCCGAATATATTGAGGAGAATCTGGCCAGGGGATTCATCCGGAAATCTACCTCCCCGGCGGGAGCAGGCTTCTTTTTCGTCAAAAAGAAGGACGGCTCTCTCCGTCCCTGTATAGACTATAGAGGCCTTAACCAGATCACGGTGAAGAATAAGTACCCCCTTCCGCTCATTCCGGAGTTATTTGATCGTCTGAGGGGGGCTAGAATCTTCACCAAACTGGACCTCCGTGGGGCGTACAACCTGGTTCGTATCCATCAGGGGGATGAATGGAAGACGGCATTCAACACCCGGGACGGCCACTATGAATATCTGGTAATGCCCTTTGGCCTCTGTAACGCTCCTGCCGTCTTTCAAGAGTTGGTCAATGACATCTTCCGGGACCTTCTCTACTCCTGCGTAGTGGTGTACCTGGACGACATCTTGGTCTTCTCTCCGGATCTCCAGACTCACCGGAGGGACGTTCGTCAGGTCCTGCTCAGGCTCAGGCAGAACCATCTCTACGCTAAATATGAGAAGTGCCTCTTTGAGCAGACCTCGCTTCCGTTTCTGGGCTACATTATCTCTCAGACCGGCCTACAAATGGATCCTGAGAAACTGTCTGCCATCGAGAAATGGCCCCGACCAGAGGGGTTGAAGGCTATTCAACGGTTCCTGGGCTTCGCCAACTATTACCGCCTCTTCATCCCGCACTTCTCTTCCCGGACTGCCCCAATTTCCGCGCTCACCCGTAAGGGTACTAATCCCAAAGAGTGGCCGCCCGAAGCAGAGGAGGCCTTTCTTTCCCTAAAACAGGCCTTCTCTTCCGCCCCGGTGCTGCATCGCCCGGACGGCAACAAGCAGTTCTTCCTGGAAGTTGACGCCTCCTCCTCTGGAGCCGGAGCGGTACTTACTCAAAAATCATCTTCCGGGAGAATGTTAACTTGTGGCTTCTTCTCCAAACTCTTCTCCTCTTCTGAGCGCAACTATTCCATAGGAGACCGAGAGTTATTGGCCATCAAGCTGGCGTTGGAGGAGTGGCGTTACCTACTCGAGGGGGCTCTTCATCCGGTAATAATTTACACTGACCACAAGAACTTGGCTTACCTCCAGCATGCCCAGAGACTTAACCCGCGCCAAGCCCGGTGGTCCTTGTTTTTTGCTCGCTTTGATTTTGTTCTTCATTTTCGCCCGGCTGACAAAAACGTCAAAGCAGACGCCTTGTCCCGATCCTTTCTGGTGTCCGATCTCGAGGAAGAACCTAAACATATCATCGATCCCGCCAGAGTAATGCAGGTGGCTCCCGTGAGTCTAAATCGTCTCCCTCCCGGTAAGACGTTTGTTTCAGTACCTGATCGGGAGAAGATCCTACACTGGGGCCATTCGTCTAAACTAGCTGGCCACGCCGGTCAGAAAAAGACCCTCCAGCTTATTGCCCGGCACTATTGGTGGCCTACCCTGCACAAGGACATAATAGACTTTGTTTCTGCCTGTGTGTCCTGCACCCGCAACAAAGTCCCGAGACATCTGCCAGCCGGATGCCTCCTTCCGCTTCCTGTACCTGCTGCCCCCTGGCAGCATATAGCAATGGACTTTATAACTGATCTCCCCGTCTCTGCCGGTTGTACGGTCATTTGGGTGGTCGCTGACCGCTTTTACAAGATGGCTCACTTTATTCCCCTGCCAGGCCTTCCGTCTGCACCCGAGCTGGCTAAAGACTTTATCCGCCACATCTTCCGTCTTCATGGCCTGCCCCTCCACATCGTGTCGGATCGTGGGGTACAGTTCACCTCACGTTTCTGGAGAGCCACTTGTAAACTACTAGACGTCACCCTGGACTTCTCTTCCGCTTACCACCCACAGTCCAATGGTCAAGTGGAGCGGATCAATCAGAACCTGACCAGTTACCTCCGGCACTTCGTTAATGCCCACCATTCTGACTGGGTGGATCTCCTACCATGGGCCGAGTTCTCTTATAATAATCACGAGAGCGAATCCTCCTCCAAATCCCCGTTTTTTGTAGTCTTTGGTCAGCATCCTCGGATTCCTTTTCCTGTCTCCACCTCTGTGGACAACCCGGCTGCGGAATCTCTCGTTAGCAAATTTTCCTCCATATGGGAGAGTACCCGGTCCGCACTCCTTCTGTCATCCGAGCGTATGAAAAGACACGCTGACAAAAAACGCCTGGATCCTCCACAATTTCGTCCAGGAGATAAAGTCTGGCTCTCATCTAAATATGTTCGACTCAAGATACCTTCTTACAAGTTAGGGCCTCGGTTCATCGGTCCTCTGGAGGTCATCAGTCAGATCAACCCGGTGGCCTATAAATTGAAACTCCCGGCCAACTTACGGATCCCTAACTCCTTCCATGTATCTCTCCTCAAACCCGTGGTACTTAACTCTTTTTCCAAGTCTACAGGTACGCCTCCTGCTCCGGTTTCTGCTGAGGACGAGTTTGAGGTAGAGAACATTCTTGCCACCAAAAGGGTAAGAGGAAAGACCTTTTTTCTGGTAGATTGGAAGGGGTTTGGTCCTGAGGAGAGAACGTGGGAGCCCCGGGAGAACATCCATGCCCCTCTCATCCTAGCTAAATTTCTATCTGGCCTAAAAAAGGGGGGGCCTAAAGGGGGGGGGTACTGTAGTGCCGGCGTCCCTGCCCTCTGCTAGGCAGGGACGCTGTTCCCCTCACCGCTCTGCTCCGTGCCCGGCGTCCCTCTCCCGCTCTGCTGGCAGCGCGCGCTCCTTCCCGGCCACTGTGCTTAGGGCGCGCGCGCGCGCCCTCCCTCCCTCTTAAAGGGGCCGCGCGCGCCGTCCTAAGGAGTCCCCGGCCAATGGCCGGAGGACTTTACCATATATAAGGCACCTCCTCCAAAATGGAGGTGCCCGAGCAATGTTGTTGCACCGTTCTACTCTGCTTCAGCCCTCAGGTCCCGTTGCCAGTTACCTGCCAGATTCCTGCCAGCTTGCTGTCCTAATCCTGCCTGATTTCCTGTTACCTGCCTGCCTACCTGAGGTCCGACGGTCTGCCTTACAACTCCGGTCAGTCTGTCTAAGGACCAACTTGCCCGCTCACCTGGGAGCGCACATCAGCTACCTGCCTGCTTGCCTGAGGTCCGACGGTCTGCCTTACAACTCCGGTCAGTCTGTCTATGGACCAGCTTGCCCGCTCACCTGGGAGCGCTTCTCCGCTACCTGCCTGCTTGCCTGCCCGGAGGCTCCGCTGTCACGTGCTGTGACCACCAGCTATTCCAGACTCTTGCCCGCTCACCTGGGAGCGCTTCTCCACTACCTGCCTGCTTGCCTGCCCGGGGGTTCCGCTGTCACGTGCTGGGACCACCAGCTATTCCAGAGACTCTTGCCCGCTCACCTGGGAGCGCTCCTCCGCTACCTGCCTGCTTGCCTACCTGGAGGCTCCGCCGTCACGTGCTGTGACCACCTGCTATTCCAGAGACTCTCGCTTGCTCACCTGGGAGCACACATCCTCCATCTGCCTTGCTAGCCTACCTGGAGGTTCAGCCATCACAGGTCGTACCTACCCTTTACCTAGAGACTGCCCCGGTCACTTGCCGTGACCTCCAGCCCGTTCTTCCAGAGACTGCCCCGGTCACTTGCCGTGACCTCCAGCCCGTTCTTCCAGAGACTGCCCTGATCACTTGCCGTGACCTCCTGCCCGTACACCCAGAGACTGTCCCGGTCACCTGCTGTGACTGCCTGCCTGGTCGCCACCCGCTCCCTTACAAGGACCGCTCCCTTGTATAGTAGCCCAGAGGTTCCGCCTCCCAGACCCGTTACACAGTGTTTAATCCACAGGAGATTATCACTGCAGGACTAGGTGTCTCGTGCCTCCTAGTCCAATCACGTCCCCAACACTGATTAGCAGCTCTCCATCACTATATATTGTACACGGAAAGCAGTCAATCAGTGGTGTGGGCCAGGTTATACAGATCTCAGCATTCAGAGCTCTGCAACAGAGAAAACTTTGATTCTATCACAATTGCTGCACCCAGTATACTAAGTGATATATCACTGAAATCAGGGTCTTTCCCCCTACATCATGCCACTGTCAGATTACATAACAAAAAACGGCTGACAAATTCCCTTTAACACAGTTCTTAACCTTGTGATCAGCTTATTGTCAATGGACTCAAAGATTCTCCAAAGTGTCCTTCAGCTGGGACCCATAGAAATCAGATCTAATCTGTTAAGAAACTTGGCAGGAAATTTTCAGTTTTCCTGTATCATCAGTGTGCATTTAGACGCTACGTTTTTGGCAAAACAATGTGCCTTTAACGAGCACTGATCAACTATAAACCAGTGATTTGGCGCTTTTTTACCTGCCTGTATAAGCAGACATATGAACAATGACGGGGACAGGACGATCGCTCATACTTCATTCTGCCCCTCTAATCACACCAAATCCCAAATTGGGGTATATAAAAATGGGCTTTTTCTTTATTTTAAATAGCCTAAAAGTCTCCTTACACAAGTAAAGAATTTCGATTGGTAACAGGAGTCCTGGAATGCCAAGGAGCTGCATGGGAATAATTTAAATGCAATGATTAAGGATGTTGTCCTGAAACGCGTTTGCTTATTTTACTAAGGGATTGGTGTTTGCCAAGATTTTAATCTTTGTAATAAAGAAGTATTTTACACTGATGTCTTGATCCGAGTGCGCATGCTGTGCACATATGTAGAAGAAAAAAATCCTTCTTGATCAATTACCTATCTCCGGCAATCACAGATAACCTGTAATATTACAGGACGTCCAGACCGGATACTTCCCAAGGCCGAGAATCCCAGTGTGTCACTGCTTTTACAGTAAAATATTCCATTTTTGCATTTTAGTTTTTTCCTCCCCTTTTTCCAAGAGCTGTAACTTTTTTTTATTTTTCTGTCGAAATAACGGTATGAGGGGCTTGTTTTTTTTTTTTGTGGGATGGATTATACTTTTGATTGACACCATTCTTTTTATCATGTGACGTACTAGAAAACAGAAAAAAAAAATTCCAAGTGCAGCGAAACGGTGAAAAAAAAATGCAATTCCACAATAATTTTTTTTTTAAGTTACCATGTTCACTATACGGTAAAAATTACCTGGCAATATGATTACGGAGAAACCAAACATGTATAGTTTTCTTATTTAAGTGGCAAAAAATAAAAATAAAAAATCTGAAATTTGTAGAAAAAAAAGAATTCACTTGTCGCCATTTTCTGAGACCAGTAATGTTTTACACATCTTTGATCGATGGGGCTGTGTCAGGGCTGGTGTTCTGTGCCCTGAGCTGACGTTTTTACTGATACGATGTTTTGATCGCCTCTTTTTTCTGATTGGTAAACGATGTAATCAGGTTAAATAATTTTATATTTTTATGGATCAGACTTAAGGTCGTAGCAATACCACGTTTTTTTTTCTTATTTTTTTTTATTTTTAAGCGGGTAATTCAAACTTTTAGATATTTTTTTCATATATTTTTTAAAATATTTTTTTCCCCCAACTTTCTACTGTATTTAATAGTCCCCTTAGGGGACTTGAACCTTCAATCATATGATTGCTTGTACTATACGTTGCAATACTACAGTACTGCAGTGTACAGTGACATGACAGGCATGGCAGGTCTTCAGCAGACCCTGGGCTGTTATGGTACCTCACTTTCCTCCCAGAACTCCGAACTTCCGGGAGAAGTCGGTGTTCAGAGTTCTGGTTCGCTCATCTCTAATGGCAACCCATCGGTGCCTCGCAATCCCGTCAGGGGTGTGTTCTTGGGAGCAAAGGCTGATGCGTCTCCCTGCCGGCAAACAGTAAATACAGCTGTAAGAGATTGACAGTGGCATTTAACAGGTTAACAGCCGCAGGCGGAGTACGGCTCCCCTCGTGGCTGTTAGAGCAGATGATGGCAGAATATTACAGCCATCATCTGCCGGGAAAAATATGGGCTCGGCATCAAACTAAGGGACCCGACATATGACGTAACTGTACGTCATATGTCGGGAAGGGGTTCAGATTACACTCCTACAGTGAGTGAGAAACTGGTGAGTTTTTGATGGTGCAGATTTTCTGCAGCATGTCTGCACCTGTTAGGCTACGTTCCCGCAATGAGTTTTTTTTTTACGCTGCTTATTTTAGAAAAAATGAAAGTAACTATTTTACCTAATGGGTGTAGAAAATCTGCAACATCAAAAACTCACCAAAAACTCGTTGTGGGGACGTGGCCTTAGGGTATGTGCACACGTCAAGTATTTGGTGCAGAAATTTCTGCATCTCTTGGCAGGAAAAACGTTTTTTGCCGTGTTTTTTTTCTTTTACATGTGTTTGTGTTGCATATTTTTCCCCCCATTTATTAATATGGGTGAAATCTGCTGCAAAAACGCTGAAAGAATGGATATAAATTTGTAAAGAAAAAAATAAGCAATGTGTGCATGAGACTTCCGGAGTCTCATTCACTTTGCTGGGACTAAGAAATCCTTCAGGTTTTGTGGCAAATCTGTGCAGAAAAAAAAACACGACAAAAACGCAACATGTGCACACGGCCTTAAGTAAATTAGGTCACTTTCGTTCTTTACATGTTTCTATTTTAATGAGGGAAAACACTTAGATTGAGAAGGGGTTGTCCGAGTAGTGGATGAGCCCTTTAAGAGTGTCATGCACTTTTTTTTTAGATTGCAAAAAACTCATATGACATAATCCTATGTCTTGGAGAAAAAAAAAAGTAGTAAATTACAAGAAAACGTTATGCACTGCTTTTCTGGTTTTACTATGAAAATATTTTTTAAAGGGATTTTCCCACCGTTGCAAGTAATAGCACGTTGCAAGGATACGCCATCACTATGTTGGTGATGATGGCTAAATGCTGAGATCCTCAGACTAGAGGGGCAGCAGGACTAGTTAGGTGGTGGGATCTTAGGATCGGGGAACTGTAAAATAGCGCCATCTACTTGTATGGAAACATGTTGCAGTTACATGCACGTATGAGATGGAAAAAAAGATAAAAATCTCTCCATTCCAGAGATCATCGGGGGCCAAGATGTCAGCCCAACAACGTTTATAATGTTAGGGTGTGTAGTCGTGCATGAACATTACAAGATGGAAAAATCCCTTTGACTGCTCCAACTTTGAATTCGAGAGCTAGTCCATTTCAAAATTGCCATGCGAGAAACAAAGAGTCAGAGAATGAATGAGTTAATACATTAGAAGCAGCAAAGAGGAGAAAGAGAACCCTCACCACCAAAGTGCCCCAAGTATCAAGCCAAGACTGTGCCCCAGATGGGCAGCAATGTGCGCCTGGCCGCATGGAGCTGGCACGTTTATCTACCTGTCCATCATTATCCATGTGCATCTCTTCTTCAGGTTCTTCTTCGGATGCACTGAGCTCAGTCCCTGGATCTCTAATTAGCTCAGCATTGGCCGGATGCCCCTTACCGCCCTCAGTCTGAAGATCATTACAGTTTGGTATCGGACTACTCAAACCGCGCTGCAGGATGTCCCCAAAATCCAGTAGAGCGTCCTCACTGCCTGCATGCTGAACAAACAATATCACGTGGAGCGGACAGATTGCAATGAAACAGGGAAAATTTAAAGGGAATCTGTCGCCACCTAATCTGAGAGCAGCATAGTGTAGATACAAACACCCTGCTTTCAGTAATGTTTCACTTACTGAGCTGCTTGCTGTAGTTTTATCAGCAGGAGATTATCACTAGAAGACTAGTAAACCTACTACCATGTAGTCCTTTATATTCATGAGCTCTGTATAAACCCATCCCCACCACTGATCGGCTGCTTTCTGGGTACACTGTACATAAGCAGAAAGCTGCCAATCAGTGGTGTGGGCGGGGTTATACAGAGCTCAGCATTTACCCCTGATGAAGCAGTGGTGAAACACGTGTCGGCTCCTGTGGTAAGTGAGCTGATCACTGGTATGCATTGTTGACTTTCTCCTTCTTTGGGTATATGTATAGATATCTTTTACCCTCATATCACTATTAATTACCACTATATACCTAATTCTATTAACTAAATGTATTTGTTTCATGTACATGCACTTATCTAATTTGCTATTAGAGTAATATATATATATTATTTTTTTTTTTCAGTTCATTTGTGACAGTGCCTTCCTGTACACATGTTCTCATGAAACCTCTATGATTAGCTCACCTTCCATATACACCTTTTTTTTTAAAGATGTCTATGTTTGTTATTTGCCTTAATTACTTTGTATATGCATGTGTTTTTAATGAATTCTGTTAATAAAAATGACATTTTTATCACGTTGAACTCTTTTGTTTTTTATTCATTACCGTGCCTTATGGGGAATTGTTATATTTTGGGCTAATTGAGATATATTTTATCAGCAGGAGATTATCACTAGAAGACTGGTAAACCTACTACCACGTAGTCCTCCATATTCATGAGCTCTGCATTCACCCATCCCCAGCACTGATTGGCAGCTTTCTGCTTATGCAGAGTATACACAGAAAGCAGCCAATTAGTGGTGCGGGCAGGGTTATACAGAGCTAAGCATTTACTCCTGATGAAGCAGTGGCGAAACATGTCGATTCATGTAAACCTGCAAGTGATACATTGCTGGACTCAGGGTCTATGGTCCTACATCATGCTGATCTCAGATTAGGTGACAAAAAGCTGCTGACAGATTCCCTTTAAGGCCTTACAAAATTACAGTCTATTTAGCATTGATAATTCCTAATTTCTTACTATATTAAACTTGAGGTCTGTGCACACGGCTTCTTTTTCAGATGGAGAAAAGGTGGTTTCCTTTAGCAGAAAAGTCTCGATTGTAGTATATTAGCAATTTGGCTAATAGAAGCTTGTTAAACCATCGTGATAATGCTACATGACCGCTGGTAAATAGTGACTTTACTTGAGTCACTTTTTGTAGGTACTAACCACTGTATGATGGAAAGACCCTACAAGGCCAGCCATTTTTATGACCTTCTGACCCAGTTGTATTCCCATCACAGTTTGGCTCAGGTCTTACGCTTGCCAATTCCCAATTCCAACACATCAACAACTTATTGCCCAACATATCCCAACCTGTAAGAGGCGCTATGGTCACAGGAAGATCAACTGAATTCAATTCACCCATCACTGGTTTAATGTGGGTCATCAAGGTATACTGGCGACTGACGACTGAAGGTAGTCAGCATTGTTTCTTCTAAATCTATGTTTTTCTGATACAAAGATTTCATTAAATAAAAATTATTAATTATTATTATTATAAATTGGGAGAAGGTTAGGAAACTTGGTTGTATCCCGCTACCAGAGCAGCCGACAGACCAAAATCAATAGAAAAAAGAAATAGCCGGGCACAACCTTCAAAACAAGCTGCTGGACTATGACAATGAAGTGTCAGCTTTAATTCTAGGGGTTTTGCAAAAGTATTGAAAAAAAAACAAAATAAAAAAGAATAATACATTTAGGTATTAAAGTCTCTTTTTTTTTTTACATCCTAACAATTTCCCTATTGTCAGAGTCACAAGGCGGATTTTTTAATGACCCCGAGTAGCCGGACAACTCAACAACTCAATTCAATAGTGAACATTTGGAATATACTAAAATTAGTATTAAAGGGCCATTCCGGTCCACACAAATTGCCATCCTCAGCATATGGCTTCCAGCTGGATGGATAGGCGACAGTTGTTAGATCATAGTGGGCCCCACAGCATGCACTCCGCCATCTGCCTGAATCTGTGCCCCCCATTCTCCCCTGCAGAAGACCAGAGCCAGGAGGGATGGGATAGCGCGGCTCAGAGACTTTTACTGGAGAGTCAGGATGGATCTTTGACCGGCAACTCCATTTATTTTATTTTATTTTTTTACTTTTTATTGGCACCGTTTTGGGGTATATAAAATTTATAGATTAGCTTTACAGTCAAAATAGGCAGTGATCTTCATTATAGCAGGGGTGGGGCATTTTTTCTTTTAAATAATACTTAAACAATTTTACATTTTTTGTCCCTCTTGGGGATTAGAAGCAAAATCCTTTGGTTGTTGATTGCTGGTAGAACACATAGTATTCCCCAGCATTATAGCTGGTAATTGGCACACTCAGGCATGGCATCACAGGTAGGGGAACTGACACCGATTAGTACTGATGGCTAGTCTAGGGGTACGTATCAGACCCCCAACTCTCTCCAGATAGCCAGAAAGAGTAAGCACTCTCTATTGACCATGGTTTCTATGGGGTGAACAACCGGGATAAGAATTGTCTCCAATCCCAGCGGCCTCGGCAGGAGTCCTGCTTCCGCAGGTAAAGGGACAGTGGCCAAAAAACTGGAGCACTGTAATAATACAGCTCCCGGATGGTTTGCCTGTATTATACTATGATGGCAGTGGCCCTTACAGAGTATCTATCAGTAGGATCAACCCTCCTAAGTCGTCTATATGGGTATGTAGGTCATAGGAAGCTGAATAAAAGGATATCCTGATATCTGCGATCTGATGTCTTATTCTAGAGAAATCCACAATTTTCTTAATATGTAAATGAGCTGTTAAGATCTATGGGCGGGACATAAATCTCCCTGAGAGCTTATTTTAAATGAAAAGGGGCGTTATCAGTGTGAGACATGTAATGACTGACAGTCCGCTCTCCTGATTTACATGTCTCATGCCCCCTTTCATTTAAAATAAGCTCGTAAACGTCTTCCCTTTAAGACGTTGATATGCCAGGCAGTATATGCTAACAGAAGGTACGACTTGGCTAATAAAATATCAACTGTGGGTTTGTGTGTGTTAAATACTTAAAATAATAAAAGAATAAAAATGAAAAAAAAAAATAATAAAAATACTAGAACCACTTGACGACTATAAAATAATGTAATAAGATATATTGGATACCCGACAAATACTGGAAGTCTACTGTAGACTTAAATAAATTTGCTGAGCAGCACAGAAGTCAGTATATGAAGAATGCTATGTCAGCAATACAAAACGCTAGTCTAGAACACACACAGACTGGAAAATCACACTTGAAAGTTTAGGCATGCAATGAAATAGGTTTCCTTATCTACTAAGCTTTGGAAATAAATATAGCATTGATGTTAACCAGAATTTATACACACAACCGATATGCCTTCATAGATACCAATCATAAAGACAGATGTGTCCTTGGATACATTTGACCTTGACTCAACACATCCCGAAATGTGTTTTGCGAGATTACAAAAAAAAAATGAAAACATTTTTTTTGTGATACTCTGTCATGGGATGTTGATGCTGTATTCTGTGGATGTGTGTCCACCCAGTGGTTGCAATGGAAATTGCAGCCTGTCGAAGCTTCGCTACCATGTTCCGGTATTATTTTGAATTTATTTTGTGAAAAATTGGGAGTACATAAAGTTTAAAGAAAGGTTGGACACATCTGTACTTTTCATGACGGCGTGCACCTCCGACGTGGCTTTTTTGCAGCGATTTTTCAATAATGCAGGAAAATCTCCACTGTTTTTTAGAAAATCAGAGCACGGCCTTAGACACCAGTAACAGGCTTTAAATATTATAAAGGAGATCTTACCTTCAAAACCACTGGATATTTAAAAGCCAGAAAAAAAGAAAATAAATACATGTTAAAGTATATATATAGGTATAATTACACCAAAACTTTACTTTATGAAGTGCTAGTTTTTATCAGTTCACACGCGATGTTTTGAAGCCCCTCCATATTTCTTATATACATAAAGACCATAAAAATGTCACTAAGTAAAAAGGCCCATATCTCTGGAGCCGTGTGGAGGATATAGAAAGAAAAAACAAAACTAATAAAAGAACTAAAAATAAATAAAACAACAGCAAAAACTAGCCAATTTAACCTGTTGACTGGTCCTTTTCATGAATGAGTTGGCCGCTTCCCTTTTTTCCTACAGAATAATTCTCTTTCCATACATTATATGTATTTCAGAAACCGGTCTAACACAAATAATTCATAAGAAGTTAATCTTACCATTCTCATCCTCATGCTTTAATAATTCTACGGGAGAAAAAAAAAAGGCATAAGACTAAAATATTCACCCCACTAATAGATTAAGCATCACTCCAAGTTCTTAAACATTTGTATTAAAATTTGCTTATATATATACATACATATATATATATATATATATATATATATATATATATATATACACACACACACATATATACATTTATATGAAAAAGTTTGGGCACCCCTATTAATCTTAAGCTTAATGTTTTATAAAAATTGGTGTTTTTGCAACAGCTATTTCAGTTTGATATATGTAATAACTGTTGGACACAGTAATGTTTCTGCCTTGAAATGAGGTTCATTGTACTAACAGAAAATGTGCAATCTGCATTCAAACAAAATTTGACAGGTGCATAAGTATGGGCACCTCACCAGAAAAGTGACATTAATATTTAGTAGATCCTCCTTTTGCAAAAATAACAGCCTCTAGTCGCTTCCTGTAGCTTTTAATGAGTTCCTGGATCCTGGATGAAGGTATTTTTGACCATTCCTCTTTACAAAACAATTCCAGTTCAGTTAAGTTTGATGGTCGCGAAGCATGGACAGCCCTCTTCAAATAAACCTCATTTCAAGGCAGAAACATTACTGTGTCCAACAGTTATTACATAGATCAAACTGAAATAGCTGTTGCAAAAACACCAATTTTTATAAAACATTAAGCTTAAGATTAATAGGGGTGCCCAAACTTTTTCATATTATATATATATATATATATATATATATATATATATATATATATATATACACACACACAGTACAGACCAAAAGTTTGGACACACCTTCTCATTTAAAGATTTTTCTGTATTTTCATGACTATGAAAATTGTACATTCACACTGAAGGCATCAAAACTATGAATTAACACATGTGGAATTATATACTTAACAAAAAACTGTGAAACAACTGAACATATGTCTTATATTCTAGGTTCTTCAAAGTAGCCACCTTTTGCCTTGATGACTGCTTTGCACATTCTTGGCATTCTCTTGATGAGCTTCAAGAGGTAGTCACCGGAAATGGTCTTCCAACAATCTTGAAGGAGTTCCCAGAGATGCTTAGCACTTGTTGGCCCTTTTGCCTTCACTCTGCAGTCCAGCTCACCCCAAACCATCTCGATAGGGTTCAGGTCTGGTGACTGTGGAGGCCAGGTCATCTGGCGTAGCACCCCATCACTCTCCTTCTTGGTCAAATAGCCCTTACACAGCCTGGAGGTGTGTTTGGGGTCATTGTCCTGTTGAAAAATAAATGATGGTCCATCTAAACGCAAACCGGATGGAATAGCATGCCGCTGCAAGATGCTGTGGTAGCTATGCTGGTTCAGTATGCCTTCAATTATGAATAAATCCCCAACAGTGTCACCAGCAAAGCACCCCCACACCATCACACCTCCTCCTCCATGCTTCACGGTGGGAACCAGGCATGTAGAGTCCATCCGTTCACCTTTTCTGCGTCGCACAAAGACACGGTGGTTGGAACCAAAGATCTCAAATTTGGACTCCTCAGACCAAAGCACAGATTTCCACTGGTCTAATGGCCATTCCTTGTGTTCTTTAGCCCAAACAAGTCTCTTCTGCTTGTTGCCTGTCCTTAGCAGTGGTTTCCTAGCAGCTATTTTACCATTAAGGCCTGCTGCACAAAGTCTCCTCTTAACAGTTGTTGTAGAGATGTGTCTGCTGCTAGAACTCTGTGTGGCATTGACCTGGTCTCTAATCTGAGCTGCTGTTAACCTGCGATTTCTGAGGCTGGTGACTCGGATAAACTTATCCTCAGAAGCAGAGGTGACTCTTGGTCTTCCTTTCCTGGGGCGGTCCTCATGTGAGTCAGTTTTTTTGTAGCGCTTGATGGTTTTTGCAACTGCACTTGGGACACATACAAGTTTTCCCAATTTTTCGCACTGACTGACCTTTACTTCTTAAAGTAATGATGGCCACTCGTTTTTCTTTACTTAGCTGCTTTTTTCTTGCCATAATACAAATTCTAACAGTCTATTCAGTAGGACTATCAGCTGTGTATCCACCTGACTTCTGCACAACACAACTGATGGTCCCAACCCCATTTATAAGGCAAGAAATCCCACTTATTAAACCTGACAGGGCACACCTGTGAAGTGAAAACCATTTCCGGTGACTACCTCTTGAAGCTCATCAAGAGAATGCCAAGAGTGTGCAAAGAAGTCATCAAAGCAAAAGGTGGCTACTTTGAAGAACCTAGAATATAAGACATAATTTCAGTTGTTTCACACTTTTTTGTTAAGTAGATAATTCCACATGTGTTAATTCATAGTTTTGATGCCTTCAGTGTGAATGTACAATTTTCATAGTCATGAAAATACAGAAAAATCTTTAAATGAGAAGGTGTGTCCAAACTTTTGGTCTATACTGTATATTATATATATATATATATATATATATATATATATATATATATACACACACACACACACACACACACACACATATATATGTAAATACATACATATATAAAATTATATAAAATTTTAATACAAATATTTAACATATATATTTAAATATTAGTGATTTCATGAGTGTGATTATTAAAAGGGGTATTCCAATCTCCAAGATCCTATCCCAATATGTAGTAGGTATAATAGTAATATTAGCAAATAATATTAGAAATGTAGTATAGTTCTTCTGATTCACTATGTCGCTTACCCCATGTGCAGGGCATCACAGTAGCTTAGGTATCCTTTGTCATGGATAGTTAGCTGTTAGTGGTCCCATTTCCAAGATCCTATCTCAATATATAGTCGGCGTAATAATGATAATATTAGCAAATACCTCCAATAAGCTACTGCAATGGATACCTAAGCTATTGCAATGCCCTGAACATAGGGTAAGCGACATAGTGAATCAGAAGAACTATACTAAATTTCTAATTTGACGTATTTGATAATATTATTATTATTATTACACCGACTACACATTGGGATAGGATCTAGGAAATAGGAAATCTCTTTAAAATCAGACCAAAACTAAAATAAGCTGCGCTCGCTTAAAGTGTCACTGTTAGAGATGAGCAAACATATTTGAGTGGAATTGTAATCTACTTGAATATTACAAAAATTTGCCAAAATTCTATTTTTTTTTATCATTTACTTCCGCACCAATTCAGCAAAATGGCGGTTGGCTGGCTGACTGAGAATAACTTTGCTGCAAATCAAATTTTCCAGGAAAATCCGTGTGATTTGGTAGATCTGCTCATCTCTAATAACTGTACTTTCTGGAAACTTTACAAATCATATGTGTGTAATGAGTAATAACACTATTTCTGGTCATTAAATGACTTGTATCCAGCATTTTTTGCAGTTTTCCTCCTGCAATAGGGTCTAAGGGGTAAGCTTTCTCCTTATGGAGAGTGACAAGCCAAGCCTGGCATGTCAGAGTGAGGAGACTTATAAGCCATGAACTCTCCTCTGGGAAATGAAATATGCAAATTGTCTCTTCAGAGAGTAAAAGGAGTAGAACATATTTCAAGTCTCGTTAAAGAGTTGATATCGACTTTTAGGATCGCTGTGTCATGTGTCTAGGTTTGAACCCTTGAGCCTGTGTTTTGTGGTTGGCTTCTCTGTCCTCCGAGCCACAGAAGATACACCTTTTCTCCGGGTATTTAGTTTCCGTTATACTTGCTTCAGTCTTTTTAGGGTATCAGGTGTTTTGATTTACTCATTTGTCTGCCCTATCACCTTTCAGGTGCGGCTTTATATACTGTCCCCCTGCTGGTATTTCCTGCTGGCGATATTCCCACTTGGATGTCCAGCCATGCTGCTGTAGTTTAAGCCAGTCAGTGAAAGACCAGCTAGGGTTTATCTCTTTACCCTGCACCTATCTTCTGTTTTGTTTTAAGAAGTAGGTGGCATATTCTCGAACAGTATGTACTTAATCCTTTATTTTGTATTTCGTGATTTGTTTTATTCACTCTGGGATCTCTTTCTATTTCAGCATACTTTCCCTTCTGTAGGTAATTTGCACTCTGCTCTTTAGGAGGAACGTGAAGCGCTCGACGACTTTTCAGGCAGCATAGGTCTGAGTTGCCATGGTCTAGTCTGCGGTTAGGGCTATTTCAACTCATGCAGGAACCACTAAGGACTGCTGGGTCAAAATGTCTAGTATGTACAGGAACCGGCAGGATCAGTGGCAGTTTTTAATGTGTTACCTATTTTCCTGAGTGAGTTGCTACACTATCATAACACAATGCTTCCAATAGTGGGCGCTAGAGTTCTAGTCCTTGACTTCCTACAATAGATGTGTTAGCAGCTTCTCTTTGTGCCTTTTGTTTCCCTCCAGGTTCTCCCCCTCCCCTATCCATAGAGTTTTATAGCAGCAGATGTAATGTGATCCCTCACTGCAGACAAATTTGAGCTGTAAATAGTTGGAGTATGGATTCTTGCTAGAGCAGCGGTTTACCGCAGCTTATAAAAACAGTATGAACTAGGCAGTTAAAACAGCACTTTCAGCCCGGCGCTCCAGAGAGAAGGAAGCAAAACAAGGCAATGGAGAATATTGTAATGATTCATAGCTTTGCATTAAAAGGCTGATTATTAATTAAGTTAGTTTAGTTTCAGTAACAAAATACAGAGAATTTAATTCCAAAAAAACTTGTATGTGAATATAGCCTGAGGATCACAATATATAACTTAACAGTTTGGTATACTTTCCTATACTTTGAATAAATGTTTGATTTAGTTCCGCTTTAGCTTAGTTTCTTCTTTTATTAATGGAAGACATTTAGAAGTTTAATTTGGTTTTATCTAAAGAAAGAAGTAAGGTTTCCACCTGTAGTTCCCGGAGGTTAGCCCAGCAAGAAGGCCTGCAAATCCCTTTCTTAGAAAATTGGAACTTTTTTCCAATATAATCTCCATAGTGAAACACAATGCAGAAAAAAAAGGTTGTAGGACAAGATCTTTAGCGACAATCCTCATACCAGACTGCCGGCGTCCTGACAGATGTGCGATCATCGGATCAATCGCAGACATGGTTTTCTTTACTCTTTCTGGGCTGTATCTATAACGTCCTGGATCTGGGAAGAAGAGCACATCAATGATATAAATACCATAAATTGTAACTAAGTATTATTTATTTATTTTACTCACTTATATAGCGCCATTAATTCCACAGCTCTTTACAGACATTATATCCACTGTCCCCATTGGGGCTCACAATCTACATTCCCTATCAGTATGTCTTTGGAGTGTGGGAGGAAACCGGAGAACCCGGAGGAAACCCACACAAACATGGGGAGAACATACAAACTCCTTGCAGATGTCCTTGGTGGGTTTTGAACCCAGGACCCCAGCGCTGCAAGGCATTTGTATAATTGTAATAATATGGTATAAAATATGTGAATCAACAAAATGCTAGAAAGTGAGAAATTAGAATTATGTTTTAAACTTACACATGGCATCCATCTCTAGAATCGCTTCTTTGGCCTAAAATAAAATAATGATTCTATTAAATATTAAATAATGACAAAAGTCTATTTATCATACTGCTGACTATATTGTATTGACCATTGCTAAATAATTTTTATGAGTTTTATACATATATTACCTCCAGGAACAACTAATGACAGTGGAGCAAAAGAGATCTCCACGTCCATCAGAGAGCACCGGTTCAAAAAGGCTACCTCGGACAGACTTGGCACAAGCCACTCCGCCTGGCAGATTACAGAGGAACCCTGACCTTCACCCTTTAACTCCTGCACAGGGATCTGGTCTTGCAATGGGGGCCACTGGATTGCTTCCACGGAAGGGCTGCCGTCCGGAGGAGCAAACCAGAGGAAAGAGAGGTCATTATGCAAGGTCAGTACTGAGAAGTTACACATCAAGGACAAATATCAAGAGAACGGTCAAAATTCAAGCCGGAGTCAGAACACGGGAGCCTAGATCTAGCTGAACTAATAACTGTCAGATAGAGACTATCTGCTGGAGTTTATATACAAGGGAGCCCTGGTCATGGCTCCCAGCAGAAAGCTAATTACCTACCAGATAACGGCAGCAAAACACAAGTGAAAAGGAAAGGGACAACTAGTCTGGGCAAACTAAATGATAAACACAGCAGTTGGCCATGTTCACACTTGGCCAACTGCTGGCAGACTATCCAGCACACACCAGAGATGTTTCCACATCTACACTCAGACACCTAAGGAGGCAGCTACCTTTTAAAACGGGATGCAAAGCCTGGATAGGAGAATGGGAATGACCAGTCCCGCCCAGCTCTTCCAGTCGTTCCTAAAACCCAGACTCAAAATCCAGGGCATTAAAATATCTCTCAGCACTATCTGTGCTGGAGCCTTCATCTTTGTGACACATACCTCCCACACACAGGACTTGTCCGGCTGCAATCTTACTATATATGCTAGATCAACCCGCAGAGAGCCTGAACGACCGGCAGAGAGCCTGATCGGCCGGCAGAGAGCCTGATCGGCCGGCAGAGAGCCTGATCGACCGGCAGAGAGCCTGAACGACCGGCAGAGAGCCTGAACGGCCGGCAGAGAGCCTGATCGGCCGGCAGAGAGCCTGATCGGCCGGCAGAGAGCCTGATCGACCGGCAGAGAGCCTGATCGACCGGCAGAGAGCCTGATCGACCGGCAGAGAGCCTGATCGACCGGCAGAGAGCCTGAACGACCGGCAGAGAGCCTGAACGACCGGCAGAGAGTCTGAACGACCGGCAGAGAGTCTGAACGACCAGCAGAGAGTCTGAACGACCGGCAGAGAGCCTGATCGGCCGGCAGAGAGCCTGATCGGCCGGCAGAGAGCCTGATCGGCCGGCAGAGAGCCGGAACGACCGGCAGAGAGCCTGAACAACGGCAGACTGTCCATTGCAGATATTAAGTACCCTGGTGTAGTGTCAAGAGCCATATTTTAAGCACCTGTATTGCTGCTGGTTGGCCACTACACACTTAGATGCAAGAGGCAATTATGACACAAAATTTAAGGTACCAAGTCAGTTTTCAGGCTTATTTAAAAAAGTTTTCTTTTAATTTTACTGACTATTGAAACAGCACAAATTAAATATCTTCCCTATAGAATTATCTGTATGAACAGTATATGCATACAAGTATAATGAAGAGGATGAGACAGGTAATATAAGTTACCATACAAGAAAATGTAAAAGATAAATGCCTTTATACTAGTCTAATATGCTTCTTAAATATTCACATTGTTACAGTTGTTCTCTTTAGTGTTCTGCATTATAAATATCAAGAAAATAATACAATAAATGACTCAAAACAGCCCTACCTTTTGGGGAATAATAGCATGATGGTTCTCTAGTATAAGTTTCTTTATGTGATGGGTCCATAGACGTTTCTCTTCCACTGTTTTAGCCTATTTCGACAAAAAAAAAAAAAATGGACCATTAGAATGGACATACTATGAGGATTTTAGATCTGCAGAGTGTCAATTTTTCCAAGTAGTAGTGGTTCACACTGATTGTATAATAGGTTTTAGGTGTAAAGGCTAGATAGAAAAAGTTTTTACCTTAAAAACAACAGATCATTGGAATAATATCACTTAAAAAAAGTTTAATATAACACCTAAAATGACAGCAGTCAATAGCTTTGTGCAGTGTTAGCTCATTATTAATGCTCTTAAGGTTCTGTTCACACCCAGTGTTTACACTGCATTCTTTTTTGCAGCAAAAATGTTGTGTTCAAAAAGCCCGTTTTTCAGTGTTTTTGCAGCATTTTTTTTAGGTGTGGATTTCATGTGTGATTTGTCTACAGCACATGTTTAATAAAGTTAGCTCTATTCACCAAAAACACTGCTACGTTTTTTTTCCCCACTTTCTCATTGCTTTCTATGGGTGAAAAAACACTGAAATGTCTAAAAAACCCTGCAGTTTTCCAATTCAGTAAGGCAAAAAAACAAGCATGTGCATGAGATATCTGAAATCTCATTGCTTTTGCTGGTGCTGTAAAGAACAGCTTTTAATTTGTGTTAAAAAAATGCTGCATGTGAACGCAGCCTAACAAAAATAACCTTCTGTGACAAGTTATCAAAACGGTGTCTTATCTGTCAAGCTAAACTTGGCTACATCTGTATAAACGCCAACTGTTTCTGAAATGAGTTCCACAGTTGGTGAAGGCTATGCTATATATTCCCCCCACAGCAGGTTGTCGGACATTATCGAGGACTGAGCAGTGTTGCTGTGCACCTAGTTACCAGGTGAGGACCTAAGACATACTAGAAGCAGTAGTGTCTTTCGGAGTCTGTGAAGCTCTCCTCATACTTCCCCTTTCTATAAGCAGCAGCTGTAATCTGATCCTTCAGTGAACTTGCAATTCTGTCTCAATGTAGTAGAGGACGACGATATCATGTTGAACGGGCTGTTCTGTGATAAATGAGAAGCCTTTTGTGCTCCAAAATAATTCTTTATTGTTCCAATGCGTTTCGGTGACTCTCTCAAAGAATGTTTTTTTTTTACCTTGAGAAAGCTGCTGGTTTGGCCCCGAAACGCGTTGGACAATAAAGAGCCGTTTTGGAACACCAAAGGCTTCTCATTTACCACATTGCAGTCACGGGGCCGCAGCACGAGTCTACAGGTGTTATGCGTTCACACAACACCGCTAGGGAAACGCATACTCCCACCTATTCACTAACCTTACCAGGCGATACTGCTCGATATGTGTGCGATGTTGTGCCCCAAACACTTCTTCTGTCTCTATACAGACAGAAATTAGCAGTGAACCACAAGTGAGTAACTATACGCAGGTCTTGTGGCTGTCCTGATGAAGAAGTCGGGTGACTTCAAAACGCGTTGGTGGATCTCTTTCCACCATTGTTTCTTATCGTTTTTTCCCGTAGATCTGCAGCAGCTGACATTTTAAGCTACTATAGTATCAGGCGAGAACCTCCTATTATTTTCCATCACCGGATAAGCCCCTATTGCGCCATTATTATTTCTTCAGCCTCCTAAGTTGAGGAAGACGTATATTTTCGCTGTGGATGGACAGGGTGTTTAAAAGGCTGACTCTGTAGACATCCAGATTTTAGACGAGGGGTTAAACAAGCCACGTATCCTGATGATAGATTTGAAACAATCTTTCACCTATTTGTGCGTCACTCATCTGATTTTCCATAGACACAATATTCCGCCTCCAGTCATGTACAACTGCTGAGTGATCACACCTACTTGTACGTTGTGCTGCTGTTTGCTGTTCTTATAGTGTGTTAAGGTAAAGCAGATGGAGTCTCTTGTGCTCTCGATCAGCATCAAGTGTGAACACTACAAAAGAAAAACAGTCGTTAATAAATTCAACATAACACTTAAAGGGGAATCTGTAACCAGGTTTTTGCTACCCCACATAAGAGCAACATGATGTCGGGAAAGAGACCCTGATTCCAGCGATGTGTCACTTACTGGGCTTCTTCCTGTAATTTTGATAAAATCCCTGTTTTATCTGCTTTCTTGGAATGCTGAGCTCTGTATAACCCCGCCCATACCACTGATTGGTAGCTTTTTGTTTATGTACAGAGATAACTTCCAATCAGTGATGGGGGCGGGGTTATACTCATGAATGTGGAGGACTACATGACTACTAAGTCCTCTAGTGATAATCTCCTGTTGATAAAACTGTGATTTTATCAAAATTACAACAAGCGGCCTAGTAAGTGACTCATCACTGGAATCAGAATATCTACATTATGCTGTTCTCAGATTAGGTTGTAAAAAAACTGGTGACAGATTCCCTTTAAATAAGTGGATTGTCCAATCCATAAAAGGATTTTTCAAAAAGGTCTCAGATAGCTATACAATAAGAAAAGACTTAATACTCATCCTTACTTATCCCCTGCAGCCTCCCATCCAAATGTTACCTGCTCAGCCAATTGTTGTCTCAGACAAGTTGCCACTGAGACCCTTTAAAATATGTTTTTACTGGCTGGACAACCACCTTATACGGGGTTCTCCATGAAATAAAGAAAACTATTATTACCCCCGCTGCGGGGAAGAAATTAACTTTATTTATCTAGTGGGACAATTATTAGGGTTTTCAAAATTGGCGGCAGTCACAATACTGAGCACAAAGTGCATCCTCAGGCAGATCGGTCATCCAGGGTTGTGCTTTTGAAACCCCTTTTTAGGGCTCAGAAGGCAGGAAATACAATATTTCCTGCGTATTTAGGATGGGTTTTGTGTTCACTAATGTGATCACAACCATTTTAAATATCCTAATAATGCTCCCTAGGTCAGATCAACGTATAAAAAGAAACAAAACAATAGGTCAATTTATCTATAATAATGTATTGGTTTTCTTTATTTCCAAGAGATCCCCCTATAACGATTTTCCTACAAATCTGTGCTTACCGGAATATGGGTTTTATAAATGTAATGGTCTCCGCGTTTTTTTGTGATAAGTAGGACCTTGTCAAACAAGAAAAAGGTCCTGTCACTGCGAGCGCGCTGCACACGGAAGGTCCCCTCCAGGACCAGCTCTCCGTACGTCGTCAGGTCCAGGCCACTCCAATTCAGCAGCAAAGACTGGATCTCCTGTTAAACATCAATTTAATCAATTAAACAAAATAATCAATGTTAAAAATCAGGTCACATAAATGCTTGGTGGGCTAGATTTCTATAGATTATTAACTTTATCCATCTAACCTGTTGTCGCACGGCATGCTCATGCTTTCGCTTCATGTCATTGATGTACCAGGCTACTCCTGTCATGGTCTCTATGGCCTCTTCTACCACCTCATAGCCTTCTTTATCTATATCAAAATGTTTTGCTATTTCCTAAATGTATACATAGGAATAAAAAGAGCCATCAATCAAGCAAAAAAAAACGGAAAATATAATAATTAATATATACACACACATATAAAAACACACACATTTTATATATATATATATATATATATATATATATATATATATATATATATATATATATATATATATATATATACATATATATATATATATAAATATATATATATATATATATATATATATATATATATATATATATAAATATATATATACACACACATATACATATACATACAGTACAGACCAAAAGTTTGGACACACCTTCTCATTTAAAGATTTTTCTGTATTTTCATGACTATGAAAACTGTACATTCACACTGAAGGCATCAAAACTATGAATTAACACATGTGGAATTATATACTTAACAAAAAAGTGTGAAACAACTGAAAATATGTCTTATATTCTAGGTTCTTCAAAGTAGCCACCTTTTGCTTTGATGACTGCTTTGCACACTCTTGGCATTCTCTTGATGAGCTTCAAGAGGTATATATGAGTTGTGCTCAAAAGTTTACATACCTCAGCAGAATTTTTCTTTTCTTGGCCTTGTTTCAGAGAATATGAATGATAACAAAAAAAAACTTTTTCTCCACTCATGGTTATTGGTTGGGTGAAGCCATTTATTGTCAAACTACTGTGTTTTCTCTTTTGAAATCTTAATAACAACAAAAAACATCCAAATGACCCTGATCAATAGTTCACATACCCTGGTGATTTTGGCCTGATAACAGGCACAGAATTTGACATATATGGGTTTGAATGGCTACTAAAGGTAACATACTCACCTGTGACCTGTTTGCTTGTAATCAGTGTGTGTGCCTAAAAGCTGAGTGAGTTTCTGGGATCCAGACATCTTTCATCCAGCCACTGAAATTTCTGGATTGTGAGTCATGGGAAAAGCAAAAGAATTGTCAACAGATCTACGGGAAAAGGTAGTTGAACTGTATAACACAGGAAAGGGATACAAAAAGATATCCAAGGAATTGATAATGCCAGTCAGCAGTGTTCAAACTGTGATTAACAAATGGAAAATCAGGGGCTCTGTAAAAACCAAACCACGGTCACAAAATTTCGGCCACAACTGCCTGGAAATTTGTTCGAGATGCAAAGAAAAACCCACAAATAACATCAGCTGAAATTCAGGACTCTCTGAAAACTAGCGGTGTGGCTGTTTCAAGATGCACAATAAGGAGGCACTTGAAGAAAAATGGGCTGCATGGTCGAGTCGACAGAAGAAAGCTATTACTGCGCAAATGCCACAAAGTAGCTAGCCTACAATACACCAAACAGCACAGAGACAAGCCTCAAAACTTCTGGAACAAGGTAATTTGGAGTGATGAGACCAATATTGAACTTTTTGGCCACAACCATAAATGTTATATTTGGAGAGAAGTCAACAAGGCCTATGATGAAAGGAACACCATTCCTACAGTAGAGCACGGAGACGGATCGCTGATGTTTTGGGATGTGTGAGCTACAAAGGCACAAGAAACTTGGTAAAAGTTGAAGGAAAGATAAATACAGAACGTTATCAGCAAAAATTGGAGGCAAATTTGCACTCATCAGCCTGGAAGCTGCGCATGGGACGTACTTGGACGTTCCAACATGACAACGATCCAAAACACAAGGCCAAGTTGACCTGTCATTGGCTACAGCAGAACAAAGTGAAGGTTCTGAAGTGGCCATCTCAGTCTCCTGACCTCAATATCATTGAGCCACTCTGGGGAGATCTCAAGCGCGCAGTTCATGCTAGACAGCCCAGGAATTTACAGGGACTGGAGGCTTTTTGCCAAGAAGAATGGGCAGCTTTACCATCTAAGAAAATAAAGAACCTCATCCACAACTACCACAAAAGACTTCAAGCTGTCATTGATGTTAGAGGGGTCAATACACGGTATTAAGAACTGGGGTATGTGAACTTTTGATCACGGTCATTTGGATGTTTTTGGTTGTCATTAAGATTTAAAAAGAGAAAACACAGTAGATTGACAATAAATGGCTTCACCCAACCAATAACCATGAGTGGAGAAAAAGTTTTTTTTGTTATCATTCATATTCTCTGAAACAAGGCCAAGAAAGGAAAAATTCTGCCGGGTATGTAAACTTTTGAGCACAACTGTATACATACATACATACACACACACAAATATATATCTCCTATTTGGGTCATGTTACCTGCAACAGAAGATGATATTTTAGTATTCTCTGGACTGGTTTTAAAAGATATGACCCCAATGGAAGGCTGTGTTTGAGCATCTCCTGCTTCTCTCGAAAAAATTTTGCCAAGACTTTGTTCCGCATACATTCAGTAAGGGTAGCTACGGAGCTGAAACAAAAGAAGCAGGATTTTAAGAAAGCATGGACCACACTCACTTGTTTTGTTACCAATTTTGTATAGTCGTGTAGAGGCGATTCAGAATCGGGTTGATCCCTAAGGCAGAAGGCTCTGCAGTAGCGCTGTATAAATGAGGTCTATAATTTTTTACCAAATACATCTGGGGATAATGTTCTACTGTTTTTGCAACCACAAGGGACCACTTAAAAACATTTTAAATTGTGTTCTTTCTGTAGAAATTATTTATCGTATATTGAACACAAGTTTTATAGTGACAGGGGCGGGGATAGAAACAGCAATTCAGACTGTTAGTATTTTTTATTTATTTTTAAACTTTTTCTTTATCTATTTCACACTTTAAATGTATTTTTATTTTGCCAATTTCCCCTGTATCTGGGGCTGTTATATTAGCCTCCCTTTCAGTGCAAATTCCACCTCTTGCTTGAATAGCAGAGCTGATCTGTGTCTGTTAGGACCCAGAAGCTCCTGCCTCTTCCAGGCACCTGGTGATCACATGATTATTACTATGTTAGGACTTGTTTAGCGCTGTATATAGAACGATCAGGAAGTCAGAGATGGTAATAAGCCATCTCTGCCTTCTAAAAGGGTAATCTGGCTGTGTCTGACAGCCAGCTCCTGCAGACAATTACGTGCAGCTGATTACTTTGCAGTGATGTTTTAGAACGTCAGTGCAGAGTAAAATGTGGACCGTCCAGACGCTTAAATCAGAAAAAGTAGAAAAGCCAGCATCTGTGTATTTGGTAAAATCTATACACGTTTAGTTAAAGATTATTTTAAAAATTCATGGGCCAAAACAAAGCACCATAAAAGCAAGGGTTCACACTGTTACACGCTTCAGGATGTTGTACTGAACCTTTCCGTGCAATCCGGCCATCCGGGGTGAGCTGACAATGTCCCTTCTCTCCTGCCAGGATGTTTAAAGTCTATAAATGGTCTGGAAGTAGGTAAGCTACATCACATAATAGAAAGGACTACTGGGCCTCATTTATTAGCATGCAGAGCATGGCTAGTTCATGGGTGCACAATGGGGGCATTCCCAAATGCACAAAAATATATGGAAGACATATTTGAAAGCATCTTTTAATTTATTCACCGATTGCTACCATTTAGATAGAACTGCTCCATACAAAGTCCTGGCAGAGTTAAAGACCCCGTACACATTACATGGCTGTCGAACGATGCTTCGGCCAATACCCATCTCCACTGTCTCTCCCATACACAGAAACACTCATTTGGCCAAACGCTCCTGTGTAGGGATGAGCGGACCCGTGGAAGTTCGGGTTCTGGTACCCAACCCGAACTTTGGTCGAAAGTTAGGTTTGGGTACCAGAACCCCATTGAAAACAATGGACTGTGGATCTGGAAAAAAAAATCTCTCTCTCTCCCGGGCGTCACCTTGAACTCCGAACATTAAAACGGACTACCGGGAGGAGTCAGTTTTTGGAGTTTAGCACCGGACACTAAGTGTCTGGTACAAACTCCGAACTTTTAAGTTCCGGTTCGCTCATCTCTACTTCTGTGTTCTCTATGAGAAAGACGCCGAAAGACATCTCTGCCAGCGGCTTATTATCTCCGGGAGACCAATGCAATTAGCACTCCGTAATCAGACATATCTGATTGACATCTCCCCTGACAGTCAGCCAGCAACCCCCCCACATATTAGAGTGTCGGCCAAACCTGTCGATATCGGCGGGTGCAACCGAAAGGAAAAAAAAGTAAACCATGAAAAACCTAAAATCAATTAATCAATTGTCAAATATATTGGGACTGATGCTGCCAGTAGCATTGACATTGACTAATAACGCTGACCATGCAGTCATAATCAATTATAACCAGCCATAAATGGTTAATCATTAATTAGCATTTACAATCAACTAATTAGCCTTTACTCATTTGTAAAGGCCCCGTCACACTAAGCGATATCGCTAGCGAGATCGCTGCTGTGTCACGGTTTTGGTGACTCACCAGCGACCTCACCAGCGATGTCGCTATGTGTGACACTTTGCAATGATCAGGCCCCTGCTGTGAGGTCGCTGATCGTTGCAAAGTGTCCTGGACCATTTTTTGGTCGTTGGCCTCCCGCTGGCCAGCACACATCGCTGTGTGTGACCAGCGGGAGCAACGATCTGGCTGGTAACCATGGTAAATATCGGGTTACTAGGGGCACGCGCGCACTTAGTAACCCGCTGTTTACCATAGATACCACTCTGCTACGGTGAGTGGAGGCTCCAGCTCACCGTAGCAGAGTGGTATCCATGGTAAACAGCGGGTTACTAGGGGCACACGCGCACTTAGTAACCCGATATTTACCATAGTTACCAGCCTGCTCCTGCTTAAGCAGCAGGCTGGGAACGGGAGCAGGACATCGTGGAACGATTCTTTCCACGATGTCGCTGCTCCCCTGATCGCTGGTGAGCCTGCCTGTTTGACAGCTCCCCAGCGATGTATTAGCGATGCAGCAACGATCCCTGACAGGTCGTATCGTTGTCGGGATCGCTGCTGCATCGCTTAGTGTGACGGGGCCTTAAGTGAACAAATCTTGATAATTTCAGTGTGAACAGATGTTAATGAAGCAGCCAAGTGACGGAACAACAAAGTGTAAAGTTCTTGTCTGTCACTTAAATACAAGCCTATATATCCCGAGAGATGTCCCCAGGCGGTAAAAAGTAGACGTGCTGGGTATTAGATCACATATAGACTTACTTGGGATAGTTGTTACAGTACTGGGTGTAAATATCGAAGTAATGGCTCTAGACATAAAAAAGACAACTGTTACACTAGAAGCATTATTGTCATCAGCAAACATTGCATTAGGATTTAGTTTCATCAGTATTTATCATTATTTCACATGTAAAAAAAAGCAATTTTTTTTTTATTTTCGGCAATTGTATAATATAATCCACATTAAACCCACTGATGTTGTGGAAAATTGGAATATTTGTCACATGTTAACACCCCATTGTGTATATAAGCGGTCACCACAAATGACTTTCAGCGGCTTATTCCATTCTTCCCATTCAGAACACTGCACATGTATGTGTATGGGGGGGTTGGGACATGTATTGGAAAAAAACGGTGTCTCTAAGTAATATTTCCCTGCACAGCTGTCGCTTCAATAAATCTTCTATCTGCTCTGCATCGCTGACATCTCATCTGGATAGCAACCGGGCCCGCAAGGCCTTCTCCCCCATACTACTGTACTATATGGTGTGTATGACTTCCTAAGAGAGAATCTGTCACCAGGATTTTGCTATCCAATCTGAGAGGAGCATGATGTAGGGGCAGAGACCCCGTGTTACGCACCAGTCCCAGGTCCGGGCTTAGCTTCCCTCACCCAGGTCCGTTAGACTCTGTCGGGCTTTGCAGATGGCCCGGCATGATCCCATGTGAGCATCCGCCTGGGCCTATATAAGACTCACCAAGATTCACACCTGTGTCTTGGGACAAGACTTCCCTGCTGCCAAGACTCTGGTTTGCTACATATACCTCGCCCCATTCAGATACTGTCTGGGGTCGCCTGGACATCTCCCGCCTGCCTACAGTTTCCAGGACCCTGCCTGCTTGTCTGTGGTTTTCTGGACATCTCCCACCTGCCTACAGTTTCCAGGACCCTGCCTGCTTGTCTGTGGTTTTCTGGACATCTCCCGCCTGCCTACAGTTTCCAGGATCCCGTCTGCTTGTCTGTGGTATTCTGGACATCTCCCGCCTGCCTACAGTTTCCAGGACCCTGCCTGCTTGTCTGTGGTTTTCTGGACATCTCCCGCCTGCCTACAGTTTCCAGGATCCCGTCTGCTTGTCTGTGGTCTTCTGGACATCTCCCGCCTGCCTACAGTTTCCAGGATCCCGCCTACTTGCTTACCATCTCCTAAATGTCTCCTATTCGTCTGCTGTTTCTAGCATCACGCCTGCTTGCCTCTGGTCTCCTGGATGTCTCCCGCCTGCCAGCAGTTTCAAGAATCCCGCCTGCTTGCCTGTATTCTTCTGGACGTCTCCCACCTGCATACAATTTCCAGGATCCCGCCTGATTGCCTGTTGTCTCCCACCTACCAGCGGTTTTCAGCATTCCGCCTGCCCACCTGCGATTCCCAGTCCCTCAGCTGTCCATGTTCACCTGGTGAGTCTAACACCCTTATTCCAGGGATGTGTCACTTACTGGGATGCTTGTTGCACTCTTGACAAAATCTCTGTTTTCTCTGCTGCAGATCTAGCAGTGCTCTGAATGCTGAATCCTGTATAGCCCCACCCACATCACTGATTGGTAGATTTCTGTGTACACTGGGCATAAGCACAAAGCTTTCAATCAGTGGCGTGGGTGTGGTTGTACAGAGCGCTTGAATATGGAGTACTAGATGGCAGCAAGTTTACTAGTCCTCTAGTGATAATCTCCTGCTAATAAAACACTAATTTTATCAAAACTACAGGAAACAGCCCAGTAAGTGATACATAGTTCGAATCAGCGCCTCTGCTTTTACAATATGCTGCTCTCACATTAGTTGGCAAAAACTTGGCGACAGATTCCTTTTAAGATAAAACCATTCTTATTCTATGCATTTCAACACATCAGGGGTCTTCTAGACCTTGTTGGTCCACAAAGAGGGACTATTTATTTCATGTAAAAACTTTTTTTCTAAAGCCCTCTGCACTTATCACTCCCCCTATGTCATTTTTCTATGGAGATCAAAATAGTTCAATAATTAGATTTTTCGGCGCAAGACTGTTAGAGATGTAACTATAAGATTCCCCATAAACGTTAATATTTTTAATCTACTTATTATAAATATTAATATTTATAATCTACAATCCCGACCTTTTCCACAAAGCAGCCGGCAACAGCCACCGGGTTTTCACTGCAACTATCAAGATCTTGGAGGAGCTGACTGCAAAAAAAAAAAGGATAGGAAAAGTAAATGTGTGTTACAGCTGAAAAAGTTTCTATTCCAGCTCATTATGCGGCGCAAAGAAAGGTTTAAGTTCCAAGATCTATGGTATATGTGAACGAATGGGAAACAATGAGACATGGAAAATTCACACCAACGCAGCTGAAGACAGAGCTCTGTGCATACAGCCACACCAAATCAAATACTAATTCGGAGAAAAAGTTTCTATCAGTAACCAATATCAGCAAAACTAAATTCTTTCCCTGACTTTGCGCTTCATTGATGTATGTACTTAAAGATTTTCAGTCTTCATTTTTTTTGTGTCAGGCAACATAGATTCAACCCATAGAATAGGTAATAACTTGTTGATTGTTGGGTCTCCGATCCGCAAAACATGAACATTTTTTATCCCTGGTACATTGTAGCTGCTGTGCGCACGCTCAACTTGATGCTCCAGCAATTCGTATGGGGCTGCAGCACACAGCACTCATTTCTTTTCGGCAGCCATATAGAAAATAAATGGAGCAGCAGTCATGCACCAACTGAATTTTGTAACGGGCATACAAGTTTGTTGCCGTTAAAATTCCCTCTTTGGCCGATTGGTGCGGGTCCCAGCGCTCGGATCCCAACCAGTCAGCAAGTTATCATTTATCCTGGGGATCGGTGATAACACGTTTTCATAGGACAACCGTTTTATAATGTGAAGGCCAGAATACGCAGATACTCCCCAGCACATTAAAGGGAATCTGTCAGCAGGATTTTGTTATGGAATCTGATAGCAGCATAATGTTGAGACAGAGACCCTGATTCCAGCCATGTGTCACTTACTGGGCTGTTTGGTGCAGTTTTGATAGAATCCCAGTTTTGCTTGATATAGATGTAGCAGAGCTCAGAATGTTGAGCTCTGTATAACTCCGCCCACACCACTGACTGGCAGCTTTACACTGTGCATAGGCAGAAAGCTGCCAATCAGTGGTAATGGTGGGGTTACACAGATTAGCTTGACTGGTCTGCATGTGGAAAAAAGGTTTAAAAAATTGAAATAAAAAGGGGTGATCAATAAGGATATCATAAATGCGGTAATGATGTGGGATGCACTAGTACACTAAAGACATGCCTCACTTAAAAAAAAAAAAAAAATGAAAAAAAAAAAAAAAGTTTTATATACCCATGCATAAAACACAACAACAAAAACAACAACAAAAACCCAAATATGCACATGCATTTTATATTACGTTGTTCAGCTTTTATTTTTAACATTATTAATGTGTTATTTGGGCGAGCAGCATCTTGGCTGTAACCTACCTGCTAAAGAGTCACTAGTATGGGTGTCTTGAAACAAATACAATGAGAAAAGAATGTAGATAACATTAGACTTTGGTGCGGGCGGGATACCCATGTGACATATATTCAAGGCTAAAAATTCTAAAATTCTTATAATAAATGTTTTGCAGCCTGAATACATTAAATGTATCTGTATAAATTCTATATATGATCATGAGGTTCTATGGAGAACTGTAACTGTCATTTCAGGAGAACTTGCAGCAGAATGTCTGGTTCTGCCTCTAGCTCCTCCCTCTTCACCACCATAGAATTTTAAAAGCACCAACTGCCATCTGCCATCTCAGTAATGTGAAATCCTGTCTTCAATTAACAGATTTTATATATATATAATGCCCCTCAGACTCTATGTTCTTACATACAAAAGTATAATATAAAAAAAGGATAAAATTTAAATTTACTCATCTCTGCGGTTAAATCCTAAAAACATCACTGTGTTAAATGGCAAAAATTGTGCACATGTAAGCTGATCATACATTCACAGTTTAAATGGAGTCTGTCGCCCTCAAAATGCACGGGGACTTAGCCCCTAAAAAGATCATACCTGATTTTTAGTATCGGAGAAACAAGGTGCCCTTGTCGTGGCCAAAAAACAAAGGTGCACCCATGTCCTGACCAAAAAACAAGGTGCGCCCTTGTCGTGGCCAAAAAACAAGGTGCGCCCTTGTCATGGCCAAAAAACAAGGTGCGCCCTTGTCATGGTCAAAAAACAAGGTGCGCCCTTGGCGTGGCCAAAAAACAAGGTGCACCCTTGTCATGGCCAAAAAACAAGGTGCGCCCTTGTCATGGCCAAAAAACAAGGTGCACCCTTGTCATGGCCAAAAAACAAGGTGCGCCCTTGTCATGGCCAAAAAACAAGGTGCGCCCTTGTCGTGGCGAAAAAACAAGGTGAACGGTTACACCTGACAATTTGCATTCTGAACTCTTCCCCTTATTCAGACGGATAGCCGGTCTCTTGCCCACAGCGAGCACTGCCTGGACTCACCCTGTGGTCCTGACACTGTAGGGTCCCGTGGTGCTCACACAATGTGGGTGCGCGCTCATCCCTTGAGTCTCTCTGTGACCCCCGCCAGCTACAGTGATACTCCGAAATAATGACTGGTGCTGCTGGTACATACGATTCGCTTGTATACACCTTCAGATGCACCGCACAATCTCATTTGTATGATACTAGATGCCAATTAAGTTTAAAGGGAACCTGTCACCATAAAAATGCTGTCCGATCTGCAGGCACCATGTGATAGAGCAGGGGATGAGGAGTAGCCTGATGTAGTTTTGTGAGAAAAGATTCAGCATAACCTGTGTTTTAATCCTTTAAACGTCTGCTTTTTTTGTATTGAGCGAGGCCGCGCCCTGTCTAGGGATGTGGCCGTGGCCGACTAGACAGCTTGGCCTCGCTCCATACAAGTGCTTCTCTTATTAGACAAATCCTCTTATTTCTCCTCCTGGACTGATCATTCAATCTCAAAATTCTTAATGCACACGTTAAATCTGTCTTCAGCGAATACAGATCTCCCCATTACTGGGATAGGAGGTGACAATTAGTGCTCATGAAGTTCTATGGAGAACTGTAACTGTCATTTCAGGAGAACTTGCAGCAGAAAGTCTGTGTCTTCCTCTAGCTCCTCCCTCTTCACCACCATAGAATTTTATAAGCACCAACTGCCATCTGCTATCTCAGTAATGGGAAAACCTGTATTCATTGAACAGATTTTATTCATGAATTAGGGTTGAATGATCAGTCCCGGAGAAGAAAGAAGTGGATTTCTCTGATAAGATATATTATTAAGTTGCTTATTTCCATTTGTACTATTCATCAGCTGCAGCCCGGACTTCTTCATGTTCAATTCGACAGAAGGCGGAGACAGTGATGCCACCGCTGACTGGGCACCGGGGTCACGTGTCACAACAGCAGCACGGGAGCCCCGGGACCGCGAGTGCCGACACTGCAGGAAAGGTGCCAGCACAGAAGGAGAGTATAAGCTTTTTCATTTTTTCGAGGCCGTACATTTAGATCAAGAATGGGTTGTCCTAGTTGTGGACAACCCCTTTAAGTCAGGTACTACCCAATATAATGGAAGCAGATGTTTGAAATGGCAGATGTAAGATTTCTGAAAGCAATATTTTCCCCTGGTCATGTCCACATCGATCTGATCTGTCTATCAATACAACGTTTCCAATATTAGAGACAGTATAGGACCATCCCGATTTGGGTACACCTTGTCGTGGTTGGATGGCTTTAATGCCTTTTTGATCAAAAACATTGTTCACTAAGTACCTATGTTATTTATATGCACTATTACTTTTTACCTACAGCAGGGTGTTTGCTCATTTTGTTTCTAGATTAGGCTTTGTCTATAAATACAACGTATACTATTTATTTTCCCTGATTTTCCCATATTGGCCTAATTGATTGTCAATAATGGAGCCAGGAAGAGTTTGTCCACTTCTAAGGGAAAGTGCACACAGCTAGGGGATGAGAGGATCTGTGGAAGTTTGGGTTTGCCCAGTACGACCAAACTTTAGTCCAAAGTTTGTTTCGGGTACCAGAACTTGAACCTGGACCCCATAGAAATCAATGGAGACCCGAACTTTGGATCTGGAAAATCTCTCTTTCATGATAAAAGAATGGAACATGTATGTGCACAGCAAATCGTTTTGAAATTACTGTGCGCTATGTTCCTAATTTTTCGAGCCTTTTCAGGCGGGTTCCAACTGACAAAGAATAACCTTACAATTATTTGCTCCGAGTCAAAATCTTAACTAGCCTAAATAACTTCTACTTTGAAAATCATGTCAAAATTAGGGTAGGATTATACAAAAAATCCAAAGCAAATGCAATGCAGAAATAGCTTGGTTAAAGGAGGTTGTCCACCGGTGGGAGACATTTAAATTTCTTACCTAAATGATTGCATTTGGGGATAAAAATCATTTTTGCAATTGGGTTGCATTACAAATTGTGCACCGTTTGCCTGTAATAGCCGCTGTATTACACTGTGAACTCATTCTGCAGCCAGCAATAAAGAGTAATACAGCAGCTATCGGAGCAAAATTTTTAATGAAACCCATTTGCAAAAATGATTGTTAACCGAAATCACATACATTTAAGCAAGAAAATAAAAAATGACCCAAAAGGTGGACAACCCCTTTAAGCTGCACGCTTCTCCATTTACATTGAAAAATGAAAAATACCACGGCTGTAACATTTGCAGCACAAATAAACATGCTACATTATCTCATCCGCTGTGCCAGTTAAGCAGCAGATCTATTTTACAGGGACACCGGGTTATTACTTTTTCATTTATAGACACACAGTAATGTATGTATTCCACATAGCAGGAGAGGAGCTGCACAACGAGTTTATGAAGCTTCTTATAAAAAGGTAACATGAACGAATATTAACATACATTATCAAACAAAGATAAAAGATGCATCACCTGTTCAATTCATAAATATCCTCAATGTTTCCAAAAAGAGCGCAGACTTGCTCTGGCTTCATAGGGAGCTCGTGTTTGTCTATGATGCCTCCAAGGTAGTCCTAGTGGAAATTTACAGGCGTTTAAGTTGCATACGTCAATTATGTTTTATTCGTTGTAAATTTACAAGCTGTCACACTCATTATTCACAGATACATTAGCTCTAAACCAAAGCTTCAGTTTAAAGGGATCGTGTCACTAGGGTTTTCACATATAAAGTACAGCCAGCACCTAAAATATATATCTTTATACAGTGTCAACCAGTAGATAGAAAAATATTTAGATTTGAGAGTCCTCAGTGGTTGATACCTTTTAATGGCTAACTGAAAAGATGGTAGCAAATTGCAAGCTTTCCAGACTACTCAGGTCTTTTATGCCTGATGAAGAAAGCCCATATCGATGAATGAAACAGTTGCAGAAATGTTTTTAAAGGGAACCAGACATCCTCGGGCGCTGGCTGTATGATTTCAGCCATATATATGTGTGACTCTGCGCTTTTTCATAGGACAATATACTTTAGAAGCTGCTGGGGACTGAGCTGCACGGGTGACTAGTCGTAAAGGCGGGTCCTCGGTGGCTTCCCCCCTGCCCTCTGACAGTGACTGACAGGTTTCTCCCTGCGTGCATGTATAGGGAAAAACCTGTCAATCATTGGCAGGAAAATGCCATCAGGGACTGACCTTACTGACCAGTCACCTACACGGCTCGGTCTCGGGGCGTACAGCCAGTCCAAAATATATAACAAACTGCATAAAACACATCCAGTCTGTCAGTTTCCTTTATATTTATACTTTAATCTTTTACATTAAACTCAGAATATATTCAAATTCATGAAATCAATATAAAATGAATGAATATAAGAGATAGAGATATATTAAAAGAAGACACAGACTTCAGTGCAACCAGTCCGACTGCCCCAGGCAGCAGCCGGCATGTGGAAGCAGAGACACTGTCCTGGCCATCCCAGCTCTGCACCTGCGGCGACGTTTCGGCAGCACGCCCCCTTCCTTAAGCTTTAGTCATAAGCATTATTTCCATCAAAATAGCTGTATGAGGGCTTGGGGCTTTTTTGGGGGGAGGGGGATGAGTTGTAGCTTTGAATGACACCATTCATTTCACCATATATTGTACTGACAAACAGGAAAAAAATCTAAGTGTGACAAATAGTGAAAAAAAAGCAATTCTGAAATTAATTTTAGGGTTTTCAGTGATTACCATGTGGTAAAAATGACCTGGTAACATGATAATTTTAACTCTTAGGGGAGTATTTACATAATGTAATACATTTTACCCTATTTTTTTACAGTAATTTTTTCGGACTGTGGCCACAGATGCTGGTTTTCTAAATGAGGCACTACAGTAATAGCACTCTTGTACACAGCCTCTAACTCAGTGAGTGAGAAAAACCAACTTTTCTTGTGGGGTGGATGGCTGTGGGTGCCAATATACTGTGTTGAGGGCTGTGGGGGCCATTATACTGTGCGGAGGGCTGTGGGGGCCATTATACTGTGCGGAGGGCTGTGGGGGCCATTATACTGTGCGGAGGGCTGTGGGGGCCATTATACTGTGCGGAGGGCTGTGGGGGCCATTATACTGTGCGGAGGGCTGTGGGGGCCATTATACTGTGCGGAGGGCTGTGGGTGCCATTATACTGTGCGGAGGGCTGTGGGGGCCATTATACTGTGCAGAGGGAGGTGGGGGCCATTATACTGTGCAGAGGGAGGTGGGGGCCATTATACTGTGCGGAGGGCTGTGGGGGCCATTATACTGTGTGGAGGGCTGTGGGGGCCATTATACTATGTGGAGGGCTGTGGGGGCCATTATACTGTGTGGAGGCCATTATACTGTGTGGAAGGCTGTGGGGGCCATTATACTGTGTGAAGGGCTGTGGGTGAAGTTGGGGCACACAGCCCGCCATATGGTTTAATGGCCCTCCCAGCCCTCCACACTGTATAACTGTCACGCAAGGTGTGAAAAAGACTAAGTGCAACACAAAGGGAAGAGGGAAAGGGAGCCCAGACTCTAGGGAAAAGGGGGAGTGGAGACCTCCTAGGCTGATCTAGTGTCACCCTGTCTCCACTAACGTCCCTTTATTAGTTCTTCACTAATCGCCGCATGCGTACCCCGCCCTGGCGTTAGGCTCAGGCTAGGGAAGGGAGGGGATGAGCACTAGTCGATCCCCACTGAACACTAAAGACAACAAGGGGGGACAAACAAGGGAAAATCGCTTAGATTTAGTCGACTCCAGACAAATGCACACACGTCCTCAAGCACCAGAGAAGAAGAAGTACTGCTCTTGCTCAAGCCTTGACAAGGGGTAATCAATATCGCTGACATCTCCCTCTGGCACACAGCAGATATTTATACACCCAGGCCAGGGTGTTAATTAGCCAGAGGAAGGTATCCGCTGGGTCCTAGAGATACAGCTTCTAAGAAGTTGTCTGTAATGCCAAACGTAGAGATCTCCTGCAACCAACCGCAGGGTGACTGTCTGTCACTTCTGACACACCCATGAAAATAATGGCCCTCATAGCCCTCCACACAGTATAATGGCCCCCACACAGTATATTAGCCACCACAACCCTCCGCACAATATACTGTATGGAGGGCTGTGGGGGAAGGAGAGGCATTACCTCAACACAGTATGTAAGGGCCTTATACTGCGTGGAGGCCATTATACTGTATAAAGGGATGTGGGGGGAGAAGGGTCATAAATAGTGTGTGGATGTATGTACGGGCCTTATACTGTGTGGGAACTATCATACTATGTTTTGAGACTGTGGTGGCCATAACACTGTGCTGTTGTCATTGGGGGCCTTATGTTTGTGCGGGAACTGTGGGGGCTCTATGGGGACATCATACTGTTCTTGTGGAGGGTACTGTGGAAGAAATCATTGTGGGGCTATAAGAGTGCTTGAAGGACATTTTTATTGGCATCATAGTTTATGGGGCCCATGAAAGGGCTATCTTGGTAGATGAAAGCACTAAGGGGTTTCAATAGGGACAAAATTACTTTGTAAGTGTTGAAATACATGTCATTTCTGTTTTTAAAAGGTGAATATTCCTATCTGTCGTCACCCCGCCAAACATTTTTTCCTGCGCTAGTGTGGTGGACCCATTTAGGATTTCTCCTATGATTTCTATGCACGACCTTGCCAATTGCAGCGAAGAGAAATAGGGGATTTGGACCCCGTGCTCATGAACGTTGGTGCTTTCAATGGTGGGGTCATCCATGATGACACATTTATCACCCAGAGAGATGATAATTGTTTTTCATAGGAAGGCACCTTTACAAATAGATCGGAGGGTTATGATGGGAGTGGGAAAACGATTAACAGTGAGTGGTGAGCTTGGCCAATGTTGTGGTGTTAAGAAGCGGAGACCTAAAAGCGAGTAACCCCAAAAGAAAAGGAGGAAGTATATACAGGAGATAGGTAACAAGGCAATGGAGAGCGGTATAGCTGTGGTCAGTAGAGAGAACCATATGGAGGAGCGGTTGGTGGTCTACAATGTCACACGCTGCCGAATGATCCAGGAGAATCAATACAGAGAAGTTGTAACCAAAGAATGTGAAAAAGTCATACATACCTCCACAATGCTTCGGAGATCCTGAACATACATCCTCTCAGTTTCTACAATTTCACACACTACACGTTCCACATAGTTTAGTTTGCGAGCCATTACAGTAACTTTGCTTTCAAATGGAGAAAAGGATGTAGAGCCAAGATGGCCGTATCTGTTTACACCGGCGTTCCCGTTCATGGTGTTGCCATTTTTCAAACCGCCTTGCGTTTCCAGGCTCGTTGGCAGCAGAGTCTCAGTAGTAGATGTGGGCACGTCCATGGCTAGGTCAGGTGAACTTTTGCTCAGTTGCTCATCGCCATTTTTATGCCTATGGAGCTGGTAATCGTCTCTGAGCGAACCAGAGGTTACCGGTGAGATGACGCTTAGAGGACCCTCAGATTCGTAAAATGCAGCACAGAGTGAGGCAGAGCTGGAGAACTTCTCATTGCTGTAGGACGAGGGGGCCGACAGCCTTGGGGATTCTATAAAATAAAAACAAAATGGTCAATGAATTAGTAAATCAATAAAAGTAGTTACTAATTGTGGTGATATGGAAACATTTTTCACAGTTGACTCTCGGCTAGAGCAATGTTAGCATCGTGGGAATCGTCACTTGACCAGGACACATTTTCATTGATTTGAATTACTGAAAAACTAAAATTTCCACAATTGTCCATTTCTGAGATAAAAGATCCAGTTGGGTTAGGTTTTGGGTCAGGATAAAGCAATGTCAGAACTATTCCTAAAAGTTTATCTCTGATGCATACAAACATGTTGCCAAATTATTTTTTTTCCAGTTTGATCTCTTTTTGATTTTGTATTCGTTTTGGGTCACATTTTTCATCGGTATTTGTTCAATGTTTTGCAAAATAATTTTTTATTTTTCATAAATTTATAGTACATTAAAGGGGTTATCTAGGACTTTTTTTCCCCTTTGGGCCTAAGCACTTACTGGCAGGTAGTTACTAACTGCCGGCCTGTGTCGCCATGTAACGCTCTCTCCCAGCTTGCTGACGATTCTCCTGTATCCTGTGACATCACATTGCCAGAGCATTTCCTTCTCTTCCGCTTTACTCTGTCCATGGGGTATCACTGCCGATTGACTGCCAGCTCAGTCTTGTCCACAGAGCAGAGTGGAAGAGAAGGAATTGCTTTGCAGACTTGACTGAAAGCAAAATTGGTGCCAGAAGCTTTCCGTGACAGTCCTGTGCTGGGAGACATCAGTACAGAGCAGTAAGGCAATTAGTTAGAAACTACCTGCCGATAAGAGCTTAGCCTCTTAGAGAAAAAAAAGTCCTGGATAACCCCAGTTAAAAATAAGAAACTTTGTAATATATCTTATCAGAGAAATCCACTTCTTTCTTCTCCTGGACTGATCATTTTTTCTGAAAATTCTTAATTCACTGGTAAAATTGGTCTTAATTTAATACAGATTTCCCATTACTGAGATAAAAGATGACAGTTGGTGCTCATAAAATTCTATGGAGAACTGTAACTGTCGTTTCAGGAGAACCTGCGTGTCTGCCTCTAGCTCCTCCCTCCATAGAATCTTATAAGGACCAACTGTCATCTTCTATGTCAGTATTGGGAAAATCTGGCTTCAATGAATACAGATTTTACAAATTTTATCCATGAATTGGGAGTGAAAGGAGCAGATTTCTCTAATAAGACATATTACAAAGTTTCTTATTTTCATGTGTACTATTCATTAATTAAACGCCAGGTTATGCTAAGGCTATGTGCACAAGTGACGATTTGCCATTTTACAGAACCAGCAAAGTGAAAGACTTCTGAAGTCTTATGCACATGTTACCAATTTTTTCCTGCAGATTTGCAGCAGATTTAAATTTGCAGCATGTCAATTCTTGTAGCATATTCACCCTTACTATTAAAGGGGGGGAAATAAGCAACAAAAATATGGTTTGGGGAGCCCAAATTGGAACTCTGGGACCTTGTTGAGTGTGTCAATGACTGCCTTCTAGACATCTGTCAAGTCAGCAGTCTTCCCCATGATTGTGGAGCCTATTAAAACAGACTAAGGGACCTTTTTAGACGCTTAGGAAGCCTTTGCAGGTGTTTTTTTGTTAATTATTCTAATTTACTGAGATAATGACTTTTGTCTTTTCATTGGCTGTAAGCCATAATCCTCAACATTAACAGAAATAAACACTTGGAATAGATCACTCGGTTTGTAATAACTATATAATATGGGTTCACTTTTTGTATTAAAGAAGTGAAATAAATTACTTTTTGATGACATTCTAAGTCAGTGAGAAGCACCTGTGTGTGTATATCTATATCTATCTATCTATATATATTTTTTTCATTTATTTATTTTTCCTGGTTAGCCAATAAAGGTATCACTCTGAGAATACTTTTGTCATTTTTGAGCATTAAAGTATTTACATCGATTTTACTGGCTAAAACAGTACTACAATATAATTTTTTATTGTACATCATGTCAATGGGGATAAAAATGCAAACCTATAATATGCAAATGTAAACTGTAAATGAGCCCTAACACAAGTTATTCTGACTGACTCACATATCATTAAATCTTTTGTTGCACAGTCTGCCCCAGGGCATAACAAGATCCCTTCTATTGAAAGGAGATACAATAAATCCTTCCTGTCAGGAAATGCTAATAAACTGTTGAAATGCTACATAGGTATGGTACACCAGTTTGATTGAGGACAATGTTTAAAGCAGCACTCCATCTATTGTCTTTATTTACTCCCTTAGCCATAGTTCTAATATGCATGTATAATACTTACGATTGATATCGCCCGTTTCCAGCGCTGTACCGTCCTCTTCTGCCCTACATGACAGTAGTTCTCACCAGCCCCTTCATTTAGCATCTTCTTTGTGGATCACAAGTTGCATTCTCAATGTAAGTCTATGACAGCCTTGATGCGAGACTCAACCATATATTCAAAAAGTGACTTCCACGCCACATGGGATAAGCAGTGAGAGCCGGCTAGTGAGAACTGCGGAGTCACAATCGACCCTTTAATGAGCCTTGCAATATGACTTAGGATAAAAGCCAAATCAGAATCTCACTTTTCAGATACTGTGTTTGCGGGGTGTCGCCCCTCGTCAGTGCAAAGTATGAGATCTGATTTGGCTAGGTGAGAGGCTCTGGACTGGGTTCTAAAGCGTAACGTTTCTCATTGTGGAGAGTGACATACCGGCTATATAGAGTTCTAGTCCTCTTCCTCTCTGAAGAGGCAATTTGCATATTTCATTTCCCAGAGGAGCATTGCAGGGCGGATAATCCTCCTTATATTGGCACGCCAGGACCGGTATGCGACTCTCCACAAGGAGAAACGTTACCCCTTAGACCTCAGTCCAGAGCCTCTCATCTAGCCAAATCAGATCTCATACTTTGCACTGACAAGGGGCAAGACCCCGAAACACCATGTCTGCAAATTGAGATTCTGATTTGACTTTTATCTCACGTCATATTGCAAGGCTCGTTAAACGGTCGATAGAGGCAATTTGTATATTTCGTTTCCCATAGGAGCATTGCACGGCGAATAATCCTCCTCACATTGGCATGCCAGGGCAGGTATGTCACTCTCCACAAGGAGAAAAGTTACCCCTCAAATATTTTCATGCATTCACTGTGCAAATAACTATAGCTAAAGAAAGCAAGTTCTAAAAACATTTTTGGTATGGGATGTAATACACATACTCGCCCATTTGGTAAAAAATAGAAGTTGCAGCTGCAAAATGAATAGCGGAGCATAAGTAAAAATTTCCATCTGAAAGAGACCTGAAGAATTATTATTATTTTCTGCTTACTATGGATTGTTGCGATTGCAATGTTTTTAGCAATTAAAAAAAATATAGACATTTGAAAAGAAGTTTTATTCCTTTACGACGTAGGTCTGGGTGTTACAACGAGAATATGAATTAAACAGGTCTGCAAAACACCCATGTGAATGAGGGCTGTGTGTCATTTCCTGGCAGGAAGGATGATGCTGCAGCTCCTTTCAGCAAACGACGACTTATTATGCCGCAGGCAACAACACATTTAAATGATTAGAAACCAGTCTGGAAAATGGAAGCGTTAGGGCTCAGTGACACTTACATAATAGGGAGCCAGAATTAATTCAGTTTTTTTTCCCCGCTGAAAAAAAACAAAACAAAAAAAAACACTTTCATTCTTCTGTTAGCACTTTATTCTTTTGCTTATAACCTTTTGAAACGCTATGACAGGTTCCCTTTAAGCTTGTTCAAAAATCATTGTTCTCGGCAGCACATCATCCTGTGCAAACAGGCCCTGTGCTGCCGAGAACAATGACAGCCTATGCGCACTGAGATCGTTCTGTGCACACCGGAAAAGCGGTCAGTCGATTTATAGAGGCTATTAAATGACCACCAAACGGCAAATATGTAGCTGATCAGCAGTGGTTTAGCGACAAAAGTCGGCCAGTGTAAACGAGCCGTTAGTCACTGACAAACTCCTCTGGCTTTGGCTTATCTAGCGGAAAAACAAAAGGAACAGAAGTTGGAATTAAAAGTGCCCAATTTTTGTGTCTGGGGGTCTTCAGAAAACTTTCTAAACGGCATTGATAAATCCCTGCAATTTATAGGCAAGTTAGGCTATGTTCACACCTTGCATTTTTGCTGCTTTTTTATGCAAACTTTATACAGCATTTTACAGCATCAGCAAAAGCTATGAGATTTCAGAAATCTCCAACGTACACATTGGGTTTTTTTCCTGACAGATTTGGAAAACTGTTGCGTTTTGGCTAACGGCAGCATGACACTTCTTTCAGCGTTTATTCACCCATAGAAAGCAATGGGTAATTGCAAAAACACAGGAAAAAAACGCAGATATCAAGTTTTGCTGTGTTTTTGGTGCCAAAACCTTAAGGAAGTTGCATCATGTTTTCTTGGGGGGCACTAAACCTTATCAGCATGCACAAGAGACAATAAAAAAGCTGGAAACACGCAAAAAAAACTACAGCACAAAACGCAGCAAAAAAAAAAAAAAAACACAGCCCAAAAACACAGCCCAAAAACACAGCCCAAAACACAGCCCAAAACAGTTTTTAAGCTGATTCTTTACTGCCAAGAGAACAGGTTTTGCCTGCAGAAAAAAACGCAGCAAAAACACAATGTTTGAACATAGCCTTATACTGTAATGGCATATTTCAAAATTGTTCAAAAGGAAAACCTAAAGATCCTTTTTTGAAAGAAGGGAGAGCATTGTTCTACACTGCTGCCCTTCATGGGATCAGTACAATGAAGGCACATGACAGGGCTGTTTGTGCAACACAGAGAGATTTCTCAGGGACTGGAATGAGAACATCCTACAGAAATGCTTCACCAGACAGACATGTTAGAACAGATAGCATTGTGCCTCCCTCAAATGGCAGCACATAGTAGAAAGCCACAGTGACATCTGACAGCGATTCTCCATATTTAGGGATTATACAGATATTAAATTATTACTTTTCCTCACCATTTGGAAAGTAATTTTACAAGAAATAAGTAATTGTTTTAGAATATCAGAGAAACAGATACCGTAAAAAGACCCAAAAATATGAAACGCACAAGTAAAGGCCCTAATACACAGCGTCGGACTGGTGTGCCAAGGGCCCACCAGTAGCATACTCCAAGGCCCGTGACATTATCCTCAATCACAAATTTACATAACAATGAACTGGGTAGATTGTTAAATGAATAAGATGCTGACTGTGTCTGTACATAATGATTCAAGTATAATGTGTCAAGTACTGCCCATATAAGAGGTGGCCCACCAGAGGATTCTCCTGCTCTCCTGTGGGCCAGTCCAAGCCTGCCCATACACATTAGATAAAAGTTGGCTGAACCTGTCGATTTTAAGTAGATCAGATGACCATTTAGCATGTATGGAGAGGGGGGCCTCCTGGGTGTCCTCCAACAACCGCCCGGTCCTTTTGTTCAGCAGACAGATAAGCTGGCGTCCGATGATTCTGGCAGCTGCTCAAAGATAACACAGACACACGTGGTCAAGCCGATCACTCCCATGTATGGGGGAGTCAGGAGAAATAGCTGTCAACAAAACGATAGTTTAGCCAACAGCTATATAATATATATGGCCAGCCTAAAGGTGTTGTCAACTTTCAGAAAAGTAGACCCCAAACTATGTAAAATACCTAAAATAATAAACTCAGCCGGTACTAAAACACTCTTTGGGTCCAGTGCCGGCTCCCAGCCGATGCTCCGGTCCCATTGTTTTTGGGGGCAGTGGTGACATTATGTCAATTGGGTACATCACCTCTCAAGTCCATCACTGAGCTCTGCCATTGTGCCGAGCTTGAAGTGAGCCAATGATACAACCAAAACACCGGGAGAGTGGCAAGAAATGGACGACTGACCTAGGAAGGGCAAGTACCGGCTGAGTTTATTAGTTTAGGTATTTTACAGTTTGGGGTCCACTTTCCTGAAAGTGGACAATCCCTTTAAGCCTTCTGTTGGGACTCCATTAAGAGGGATTGTTGCAGTTACCAAAACTTGTATCAGTTTTTTTATTTCAATGTTAAAAAATAATCAGTAATTATTTTGTTTTTCGAAGACCCGTACCTTCTATTTCTCGACTGATCATCAGTGTGAAGACTGTTTTTTTTTTTGCATAGCGATTTATTTTTTCACTTTTATTTAGTCCCCAAAAGGGGACTTCAACCCGAGATCATCAGATCGCTTGTTCTACAGATATAGCAAAGTTGAACTTGACAAATTAGGCTCCATCTAAATAGGTAAGATAACCTTCAATGACACTTTAAGAGGGTTAAGGTAACATTGCACAAGCCACTGACTGATGGCAAATTACACTTTTTTGCACCGTGATATCCCAGTTCTGTGTTTTCTCTACTAATGTAAACTTTGGTACATCTGTAAATATTGCAGTGAACTGTATGGAGATATATATATGTAGATAAAATCATGTTTGCCTGTAAAGCCTGTGGGCTTCACAGAAGAACCAACATAATGGTCATAGGGATCTTCAGCAGGCCCTTGGCTGCCACGGCTATCCATCAGCACCACGAGATCACATCATGGCAGGACCAATGAACCCAGCATAGTTTGTCCCTGGGATAACATACTTAAAGGGAACCTGTCACCAGAAATAACGCTGTTAACCTGCAGACATTCTGTTAATATGCAGGTTAACAGCGTGATTATGCTGCCCAGCGCCTGCACACAGCCAAATGCAGTGGGGAGAAAATGAACTTTATTCTCCCCGCCAGCATTCGATTTCAGTCATGGGGGCCGGGGCGGTGCGGATTCATTTGGTGGCTGTAACTGCGTCCCCAGGCCCTGACCGACACTCCCTTCTGCATTACAGCCGGCTGTCAGTCGGAGTCGGGAGCGAAGTTACAGCTGTCACTCTCTATACAAAAGTGGAGACTGAACAAGTGCCGCCCCGGCCTCCCATGACTGAAACCGAATGCTGGCGGGGAGAATAAAGTTCATTTTCTCCCCGCTGTATTCGGCTGCGCGCAGGCGCCGGGCAGCATAATAACACTGTTAGCCTACAGATTAACCGCATATTTGCATGTGAATAGGGTTATTTCTTGTAACAGGTTCCCTTTAAGGGCACATGCAGACATCAGTTTGACTATTACGACCTCCACGCGTGTTTTTCACGAATAGTAATCGTATCTATGGTAGTCTATGTAGCAAAGTAAGGTGAACACGCCCGCTCACTGAGACACAGGTGCATGGATTTGATGTGATATCACTGATAGCAGGAAAAGAAAGTGAAAATCCAGCACTCTTGAAGTGTATTTAAATTGGATAAAAAACAACTTATTTAAAAAAAAAATAAAAAAAAAAACAATCCAACACAAGAAAAAGCCAACTGACGCGTTTTGACCGCACAATGCGATCTTAGCCGTAGCATATTGTAATTTATGGGATGGTTCACATATCCATGTTTTTTTGAGAACCGAGTGGTCCGCACAAAATCACAGAGATATGTCCGATCTTAATAGGATTCTCGGATCAAAATCGCCAATGCAAGTTTAAGGGTCCATGACAAAAAATGGACAGCACTCGGATGCCATCAATGTCCGTTTTTCTCGGACTGTTTGATAGGAGAAGCTGGAGAGGGATTCAACATATTTTTCCCCCATCTGAAAAACTGATAAAGAAAACGCTGATGAAACTCGGACCAATTTTTGCATAGGAAAAAAAATCACTGCAGTTATATGGTCAGCAATTTTGCTACATTTGCTGCAGATAGAGGCAGATGCTGGCTGTGTAATACAACCAGCATCTGTTGGCTATGGAGCTGTATTAGCTCTTAAGCCGGATTTATATACCTGCACCTGACTTACCCCATAAATGAATGGCGAATATTGGGAAGGGATTAAGATATCTTACCTTTTGTTAAAAACCACATTAGTCAATGGGGGGGCTGTCAGGCACCATTTGTGTCCATCATCTAATGCGTCGGGTTCCTTCCCGAGTTACATTTTTCAGTTTGTATAAACGGAAGTCAGAACACCAGTGTGAACCTAACCTTATAAAATATACCAAAGTGACAGAACGAAACCATAAAAAGAAAAAATACAAAAAGCTGGATCAGACAGATTATAAAGATAGGTGGGAAATGTCCATGTTATTCCGAGAAGATCATGAAGATAGAAGGGAAATGTCCGTGTTATTCAGAGAAGATCATGAAGATAGGTGGGAAATGTCCATGTTATTCAGAGAAGATCATGAAGATAGGTGGGAAATGTCCATGTTATTCAGAGAAGATCATGAAGATAGGTGGGAAATGTCCATGTTGTTCCGAGAAGATCATAAAGATAGGTGGGAAATGTCCATGTTATTCAGAGAAGATCATGAAGATAGGTGGGAAATGTCCATGTTATTCAGAGAAGATCATGAAGATAGGTGGGAAATGTCCATGTTGTTCCGAGAAGATCATAAAGATAGGTGGGAAATGTCCATGTTATTCAGAGAAGATCATGAAGATAGGTGGGAAATGTCCATGTTATTCAGAGAAGATCATGAAGATAGGTGGGAAATGTCCATGTTATTCAGAGAAGATCATAAAGATAGGTGGGAAATGTCCATGTTATTCAGAGAAGATCATGAAGATAGGTGGGAAATGTCCATGTTATTCAGAGAAGATCTTGAAGATAGGTGGGAAATGTCCATGTTATTCTGAGACAGACATGTAACACAACTGAGAAAATCCCAAAGATACATACAAAGAAATAACAAAGGTACAATATTTCGCCTACCGAACAGTCGAGAGATCCTACGGTTGAATCCTTCAAAACGTCCCTTCTCGTCAAACATTTTGTGTGGTTTGGAGACTCTGCTCCGGGTATAACTCTCACTTCATGAGATCCCAGCGCTCTCAAGGTGTGGACAGACTGACATCATTGTATCACCTGCACTCTCCCTCTCCCTCCTCCGCCTCCAGACAGGAAACAAACGTCAAAAGATCCATTTTCTTCCCTCCCATCATCACACAATGAGGTGTTTCCCAGGTTGACTTGTAAAAGGAGTTAGAAATGTAATTCTCAACACCATGTTAAGCTCTTCCAGAGGCTTGTATGACTTTTGTCTATCCAAAGCTTGAGAGGTCTATGAATAACAAAGACTTTGATACAAGTAAATGGCTGCCCACAGAGGGTTAATCACAGTGAATGCAAAAGACAGGGCTATGGAGGCAACAAGGAGAGGAAAGAGAACATCCTACAGAAATGCTTCACCAGTCACTAAAGAAGATGCCACTGTGCCGGCCTGAAGTGCCAATTCACTGGAACCAGCCATTACAAAACACGGAGAACTCAGAGATGAGCGCATCTTTTTAAATTCAAATTCGCAGACTTTTCCCCAAATATTTCATTTGCAGCAAATAAAGGTGTGTGAAGCTTAATAGTGGAAAGATTGTAACTGCTCAGAAAATACACATGAGGGAGAGACAGAGAGAGAAAACCCCCCAGAGAGAGAACGAGAAAGAGAGAGAGAACAAGAAAGAAAGAGAGAGAGAGAGGGGACGAGAGAGAGAGAGAGGGGACGAGAGAGAGAGAACAAGAGAGAGAGAGAGAACAAGAGAGAGAGAGAGAGAGAGGGGACGAGAGAGAGAGAGAGGGGGGACGAGAGAGAGAGAGAGAGGGGACGAGAGAGAGCGAGAGGGGACGAGAGAGAGCGAGAGGGGACGAGAGAGAGAGAGAGGGGGGGCGAGAGAGAGAGAGAGGGGGGGACGAGAGAGAGAGAGGGGACGAGAGAGAGCGAGAGGGGACGAGAGAGAGAGAGAGGGGACGAGAGAGAGAGAGGGGGGACGAGAGACAGAGAGAGAGGGGGGACGAGAGAGGGGGGGGCGAGAGACAGAGAGAGAGGGGGGACGAGAGAGAGAGAGAGAGGGGGGACGAGAGAGAGAGGGGGGACGAGAGAGAGAGAGGGGGGACGAGAGAGAGAGAGAGGGGGGACGAGAGAGAGAGAGAGGGGGGACGAGAGAGAGAGAGAGGGGGGACGAGAGAGAGAGAGGGGGGACGAGAGAGAGAGAGAGGGGGGACGAGAGAGAGAGAGAGAGGGGGGACGAGAGAGAGAGAGAGAGAGAGGGGGACGAGAGAGAGAGAGGGGGGACGAGAGAGAGAGAGAGAGGGGGGGCGAGAGAGAGAGAGAGAGAGAGGGGGGGACGAGAGAGAGAGAGAGAGAGGGGACGAGAGAGAGCGAGAGGGGACGAGAGAGAGAGAGAGGGGACGAGAGAGAGAGAGAGGGGGGACGAGAGAGAGAGAGAGAGGGGGGACGAGAGAGGGGGGCGAGAGACAGAGAGAGAGGGGGGACGAGAGAGAGAGAGAGGGGGGACGAGAGAGAGAGAGAGGGGGACGAGAGAGAGAGAGAGGGGGGACGAGAGAGAGAGAGAGAGGGGGGACGAGAGAGAGAGAGAGAGGGGGGACGAGAGAGAGAGAGAGGGGGGACGAGAGAGAGAGAGAGGGGGGACGAGAGAGAGAGAGAGGGGGGACGAGAGAGAGAGAGGGGGGACGAGAGAGAGAGAGGGGGGACGAGAGAGAGAGAGAGGGGGGACGAGAGAGAGAGAGAGAGGGGGGACGAGAGAGAGAGAGGGGGGACGAGAGAGAGAGAGAGGGGGGACGAGAGAGAGAGAGGGGGGGACGAGAGAGAGAGAGAGGGGGGACGAGAGAGAGAGAGAGAGGGGGGACGAGAGAGAGAGAGAGGGGGGACGAGAGAGAGAGAGAGGGGGGACGAGAGAGAGGGGGGACGAGAGAGAGAGAGAGAGGGGGGACGAGAGAGAGGGGGGACGAGAGAGAGAGAGAGAGAGGGGGGACGAGAGAGAGAGAGAGGGGGGACGAGAGAGAGAGAGAGGGGGGACGAGAGAGAGGGGGGACGAGAGAGAGAGAGGGGGGACGAGAGAGAGAGAGGGGGGACGAGAGACAGAGAGAGAGAGAGGGGGGACGAGAGAGAGAGAGAGGGGGGACGAGAGAGAGAGAGAGGGGGGACGAGAGAGAGAGAGAGGGGGGACGAGAGAGAGAGAGAGGGGGGACGAGAGAGAGAGGGGGGACGAGAGAGAGAGAGAGGGGGGACGAGAGAGAGAGAGAGGGGGGACGAGAGAGAGAGAGAGTGGGGACGAGAGAGAGAGAGAGTGGGGACGAGAGAGAGGGGGGACGAGAGAGAGGGGGACGAGAGAGGGGGGGGACGAGAGAGGGGGGGGCGAGAGGGGGGGGGCGAGAGAGGGGGGGGCGAGAGAGGGGGGGGACGAGAGAGGGGGGGACGAGAGAGGGGGGGGCGAGAGAGGGGGGGGCGAGAGAGGGGGGGGCGAGAGGGGGGGCGAGAGAGGGGGGACGAGCGAAACAGAGAGGGGGACGAGCGAAACAGAGAGGGGGACGAGCGAAACAGAGAGGGGGACGAGCGAAACAGAGAGGGGGGACGAGCGAAACAGAGAGGGGGGACGAGCGAAACAGAGAGGGGGGACGAGCGAAACAGAGAGGGGGGACGAGCGAAACAGAGAGGGGGGACGAGCGAAACAGAGAGGGGGGGACGAGCGAAACAGAGAGGGGGACGAGCGAAACAGAGAGGGGGACGAGCGAAACAGAGAGGGGGACGAGCGAAACAGAGAGGGGGGACGAGCGAAACAGAGAGGGGGGACGAGCGAAACAGAGAGGGGGGAAGAGCGAAAGAGAGAGGGGGGAAGAGCGAAAGAGAGAGGGGGGACGAGAGAGAGCCCTGCTGACATAAAAGCTTATACTCCACAAGAAAGAGAGAGAGAGAGAGGAGCCTGCTGATCACAAGAGCTTACACTGTAAAGGGGAGAGACAACGTTTCTTTTTTCTTTTACGAATCAAATCTAAAAATATTCGAATTTGCTTGAATCTAAGAATTTTAGGAAATTCAACTTCAACTTGATCCTCTGTGGATTGATCTTCTCGTCTTTACTACTCTGTGTGCTATTCCCTGATGTATTTTGAGCCAAATTTTTCAATTTGGTGTAAAATCAAAAATTGCATTTTTTTGTCTTTAAAAAGTTTTTTCATCTTTTAAAGTCCAAAACCTTTATAAAGTAGCACGTTTGTCTAAAAATGCGGCAAATTGAAAACCCCACCGGAAACCTTACTCCAGCAGGAACTGGAGTGAGATGAGCCAAAAATATGTGACATTTGGTAAAAGATGCATCTCATGAATCTAAAACATCTGGATAAGCAAAGTGTGGATGTTGGAGGGAAGTGTGAGCCAAGCTCCGGCTGATTGTTTTCAGTGCCTATGCAGCATAACAGTGTCACACGATCACTAGGAGACATGGCGCTGACTTCGCCGGAATGGCGCTGACGAACAAGGCGAGCATCTGTTTTTGTTTTGGTCAGCATAAATCAGATCCTGGCTGCATGAGAAAATATAGTTTGAAGAGCTGGTCGGGGACCACAGGAAGAGACAAGACTAGTCCAGCGCGGTACTCGGCTGGCTTTTCAACGCAACGTGACACTCCAAGCGATTGACTGGTCTCTCCAAACATATACACATGGGAAAGTCGAAGTAGAGTGCTGTGGGTAAAAATCGGCTGGGGGTGGTGCTAGAGTAGTCCCTAAGAAAAAGTTTTTAAAAATGTAAAAAAATAATAATTTTTAATCCACCGCACTTTTCCCCAGTTAACAATATAGATATGTAAACGAAAATAATAAAGTGAACATATTTGGTATCAACGAGTTCAGTAAAGTCCAACCTATCAAAATATATATATCAAATATATCAAAATTAATTAACCCGATCTGTAAAAACAATAAGAAATAAGAAAATCGAAATGCCAGAATGCAGGTTTTTGGCTGTCACAACTCCACCCCCTAAAAAAAAAGAAGCAAAATCTAAAAACTGCTCGGTCCTTAAGGGGTTAAACAGTGACAAAATAAATTATTTTGGTAGTTATAGTAAGCCATAAAATGTCTAGTCATTATATTTTCATACCCTTCACAACCAAAATAGGCCCCAAGAAGGTATAAGAACATTTCTATAGCAATGTGAAGCAGCAGGGGTGGCTCCATAAAGCCTATGAAAAAGTAATGAGAGGCTCCACGAGGCCTCAACAGACCAACGGCGGAGGGATGAGTTGGTAAATTGCTCGTCTTCCTTTATGTCTGGTTCCATCCTTGTCAGCATTTTTTCCAATATAATTAAGAGGATAATTACATTACTGCTGCCACACTTGTTCCTACTAACATATTTTGTGGCCTCTTTGAAGGGCTTCGGGAAGCGACCTATGTCTGTCATTACCTTCCTATTGCAAACCCTAAGTTAATACAGGCTCCGATTTTTCTGCCGCATGATGTAGTTATTCACCACGTTACGATGCTCGTATAGACTCCTGCTGCGCTGACTTTTATCGTATTGTACCAACTTGTTCAAGCGAGTATAGTTTAAATGCTTCCCAACACCTGCTGAACATGTACGATGCAAGTTGGGAGCGGGTGTAAGGAGTGGGCTCAGAGGTTGAGCTCGCCCCATACCCAGCAGATAATGCTCTGCCATAATCTGCCTCTAACAGCTGCGAATGGAGTTATTAAAAAGAAGGATAACGCCATTGATAAGTCTTGCCGTTGGGTTTTCACCAATGGAAAATAGGCCTTCCAAATGATATGGTAGAACCATGACGTATAAGGTCCTTCCTTGTTCCCTAATCCGAAAGGGTAGAAGCCTTCAAAAACAGAGACTCAATGGTCTTGCCATTACATTAAAATTACCAAAAATTCAGGTGGAAGAGGAGACCCATGAGAAAAGTCTATCTGGATGCTATGGATGGTGCCAGGGAACATCTGCAATGAAGAATGGGAAATCTGAAGAATCCTGAGCTTAGCAGGCATTCAAACTTTTCAGTCCAAAATGGGGCAAGGAGAATCCTGTACTGATAGGGAAAGACAAAGATTCCCCTGGAATGTATAAGGGCCTTGACTTGCGCTCGGAACCCAACACCTACCATAGGGAACTCTCGTGGGGGACGCACTCATGCAGGGAGACCATCAGGGACATAAAATCTTCAAATGCCCTGGCGGTCCAGGCAACACAACAAGAGTCAATCAACCTGCTTTAAGCCTCAAAGATGGAAACACTGCTAGTATTCTCTAGGAGTGTGACTGTGACCCACAAGCATCACTTTTAACCCATTGCAAGGTAAAATAGACAAGCAGAGTTGTGAAGTCACCCCTGCTTCTGGAATTATAGGAAAGGTTCCTGCTAAAGGTTGGAATCACCAACCAAAAGAGAGCTATCCTCCAGCACAAAAAGCTGGAGCGAGGCTACCTGGACTACTTAAGGGATGCTCTAAGATGAAGGTCTCTTCCAGAGGAAAATATTCTTGCTGTAAGTTAAAGTGCTCAAGAGTCATGTGACTTTGCCAAACCCAAGAGGTCTCTGTTGGTAGGCCTCACTCACTCAAGGGATCAGAGACCTATCTGGGTCTCCTGTGAAAGACGCCTTACTAAGAGGTCTCAGTTAGCTGGACTAACTCGACTAGGACGAGGTCAGAGTACCCATTTATCCATGTGTGCAAACTTGACCTACAAAGAGCATCTGCTAGATGGTGACACCCTGGATAGTATTCAGAGTGCTGGACTGGACATATGATCAGCCCTAGGAGAGGCCTTGCTCGTTGCGAAAAATGGTCAAAGTACTATCTGGTTAGCCTGTACGATTTGCAATACCAATGATCGCATTTGGCTTGACTTACTCACCTATGAACAGGCACTTGCCCAAGGATGTGGTAAGAGCTCCGTTAGGATTGGATATGTGCTAACACCAGCTAAGGAGTCTCAGCCCCGTGGTGTGACTCACCCAGGGAAGAGTTCAGAGTACGATATGTTACACCCTGTGAGAGATTTCGCTTGATTGTACCGACTGGCTGAGGGAAGTGGAAAGAACATTGCTTCCCCAATACACCCTGCTGAGATGTCTCAGATTGCTGTTCCGACTTGTTCGGGAGAGTGGTCATCGTACAGACAGGTTCACTTGGTTGATACACCTGGCTGGAAGGTCTCTGCTTGTTGAGCAGAAATACCCTGGGAAGAGGTTTGAGTACCAGGTAGCTTGCTTGTGCGATATGAAACAATGAGCATTGTAGTGTGCCCAACCGCTGTTGGAGTCCACATATATGGTACTGCTGTAGTGGCAAGAAACTACTTTATAAGTGCATATTCTAGAAGCACAAGCTGGGCATAATGTACTGAGCAATTTTCATTCTGCAACATCAACTGCGAGCTTATTTTCTAAAAACATTACGGGGTCAAAGTAGTGACAACACCCGTAGACGTATTCCCTGTAGGGAGTAATTTCCAAAATGGGGTGCCGTTTGGAGGTTTTCTGCTGTTTCAGAATGTTAAAATCCCTGTACATGGAGCACAAACTATGCCAGCAAAATCTGTCCTCAAAAAGCCAAATTGCACTCCATCTGTCTAAGCCCTGCTGCGTGCCCTGACGGTGGTTTCCACTTAAATATGGGATGTTGCCGCATTCAACAGAAGTTGTGTAACCGCACAGGTCTGTTTTTAACCTTTTGCAAAAATGTTTTTATTTTGTTTATCACCATAGGTAAAAAAAATAGTACAACACCTGCGGTGTAGAAATGCTCAGTACACCTTCTAGTGCGCTGAGTAAAATGGGGTGAATTTTGGGAAGGTTTCTGCTGCTTTGATTCCTCGGGGGCTCACATTTTGGCTGATCCCTCACCAGTAGCACACTCCACTCTGCTTCATCCAGCAGACTGACACTCCCTAAGGAGACTGCTACTGGGCTGAAGCTACTTCATGCTTTTTAGAGAAACCCTGAAGGTGCATTTAATGAAGATGATGCAGAGCTGGGATTTAACCCTGTCACTCCCAGCTTTGCTACATATCCCCCACCTCGGACAAAGCCAAGGGCTGGGCACCATCTGCAAATCTACAGTTACAACAGGGGGTCACTAACAAAACTGATTATTGGCTCCCAGCTCCTGGGGAACATCATTCACACAGAGCTCTGCTAACTACAGACTACATCACACACACAGGCTCTGCTATGAGCATATTACAAAGACACTTACTGACTACAACATGCAGTCAGTCGTGGGACACGGAACCAGTCTGTGCTTATGTCAATTTGGGCCATGGAATAGTTCTTGGTGTCGCCATCGATATACCTTACCCCCAACCCTAGGGACTAGCACATGTGGAAGTGTGGCCCTTTTCAGGGTTAAACTCCCAGAGTCCAAAAGTTGCATCACTTGGACACCGTTCCACAGTCACCTAGCACTCCTGAGGTTCTTTGCCAAGATAAGGAACAGCCCCGTTGGCAGGGTAGGTTAAGTAGGAGTTGTGCCGGCCAATGCTGCAGTCCACCGGCATTGTGGCACCCAGTTCTCCTCCACACAACTCCACTTAAAGAGACGGCTCTCAGCTCTCCCAGGCTGAACCAGCGATGTCATGAAACCACTGCAATATCACCTTCCAGCAGGACAGCCCATCCATGCTTTCAGGCTGTGTTTGCAATGCAGTAGCAGCCTTTACCCTTTACTCAGGACCTTCAACCTTTACACTGCAAGCGCCTGTGCTCTCTTAGACTTTGTGCCCGCATTCTCCACCAATTGTAGGGGTTCACTCTCTCTGGTAGGCATTAGGCCTTAGGTAGCATTCACACAGGCAATGCAATTTTGATCCAAACACGTGCATGATAAGTTTTGAAAATTGCTAATTTTTATAAATTTGGTGAAACTTCACATATTTTCATAAATTAACATTAATCAAACGGACCCACATTTAACACTAACAAAAAGTACACTGTGTCATGATATAAACAAAACAACAAAAAAAAAAACAATCCAGACTCACTGGAATGTGTAGAAGCATTCCAGACATAGTGACGCATCAGAAATGTAAAACCTGGTCTGTTAAGGAACGCCAAAAAATGACATTCAGGCAGGAAGGGGTGAATATTTATAGTGATCTAGAGAATTAAAATAAATAGTTTCAAAAAATACATTTAAAAACTTAATTTAAACAATAGGTCATTTTCTGATGACACAGTCCCTTTAAAGAAAAAATATGGCAATGCAATATTACAATATTTATGTAACCTTTGGGCCCAGAAAACATTTAAATGGCCAGTCAGTTCCTCAGGCCTCATTCAGACATCCCATTTTCTCACGAGAAAAACTGACTTATTATTTCGATTAGAGTGTTCTGAGAGTCATCAAATTTTTCTCGTTTGCGGAGAAAAAAAAAAAAACTTTCTCCACATTCTCCTTTCTGACAGTCCGAGAAAATCAGACTGCACTCGGAGTGTGGTCCGACTTTTTTCAAGCACCCATACACTTGCATTGATGATTTTGATCCAAGCCTCGGTATCAAAATTGGACGTGTCTCCGCAATTTTTCTAGGGCTGTGAAAATTCAAGGACATGTAAATAGCCCCATAGACTATTACAGGTATGAGTACTACTCGTGAAAACCATGGATAACACTCATACCCGAAAAGTGGACATCTGAATGAAGCCTAAGAATAAAATTGATATGCAAATGAGGCTGAAGAATTATTTATAGACTTGAAGCCTCTGTCACTCCAGCTCTATTCCCTGCCCAGCAACGCCACCTTCTGCTTGACAGACAGCTCCTTTGCTCTAAGTCATACAGCATGGAGGCTGCCAGTCAGCATTGGGCAAGGAATAGTGCCGGAGTGGCTGAGGCTTCAGATCTACCATAGCTCTTCAGCCTCATTTGCATATAACTTCAAACTCCAATTTCTCAATAACGGAGGAACAGACTGGCCATGTAAAAGGTATTGTTGGATTTGTCTTTGAAAGAGCTACATGCACATATGAATATTTTGGGGCTGAAATCCTGCTGACAGATCCCCTTTAAATCCTTCATACTGTTTGGTTCCAGAGACATGGGCCTTTTTATTTAGTGATAAAGACCATAAAAATTATCAATGGGGCGTGGCATAGATGATCTGGGGGCGTGTTTTAAGGCTGCTCTTTATTACCCTGTGAGCCACCCCTCCTTAATAAACATCATAATAGTTAGCACTATATTTAAAGGAAAAACACATGGTCGACTTGAAAAACAAAAATAAAAAACAAAACAAAAAAAGTCCCCAACAGACAGATTACTCAGGGGGGCAGGAAGGAATAAAAGAAGACCAAAAACTGACCACTTTTGACCTGGGGACAGGTCCCTTTTAATATTCTTACTGCATGGGAATATATGGGAAAGAGCAAATAATGATTTACTCAAATTTTATTTAATAATAAAAAAAAAACATTCGATTTCAATTAAAAACTTTGTGGCTGTTGGGTGAAGAGGCCTCTTGACTATTATTAACATTTTAGTCTTCATCTAGGAAATTTTGGCTTTTGACCTCGAATTACAGTATGAGTCACTGGAAAAGTATGTGTTTTACAGGCAAGTTATTGAGAGCGAGACCAGGTGTGAATGATACTCACAGGTAAAGAATGTGAATATCAACATACGAGAAGACAATGAGGATCCGTGACGTTGGCTGTGGGCTCGTGTATTTTGGCTACAATATCAGCTAATAGATCATGTTTTTAACTCTATCCCGACTGTGTGATTTTCCATTTTTGTGCACTCTCATTTTTACCTTGGCTTCTCCCAAGAGCTGTAACTTTATTTTTCCATAAACTTAGCCGCCAGACGAGGGCTTGTTTTATTGCAGCACAATTAGTAGATTTGAATGACACCATTCATTTTACCATACTCAAAATAGGAAAAAAAATCCAAGTGGGTGAAAAGAAAACAAATAAAGCAAATGGAAGTATTGATATATACAGGCGATTGTGCGGGCACAGGAGCTGTGCCCGCACGATCCTCACCGATAGCTCGAGCTTCTGCAGCAACAGCCAGGGCCTGGTGCCAGCGTGCAATCAAGCGAAGCCAATGACAGATATGACAACTTGAGGTTAAATAATGACCTCCAGGTCTTCTAATTATGATGGCTTGTTAGGCACTGCCATAAGCACGGTATTACATGAGTTCTGTCAGTGAAAACCTTAATGCACTGCAATGCAGAAGTATCTCAGCGCAATAAACCAGTGATTAGACAAATAAAGTTAATAAAAGTTACAAAACGGGACTTAGAAAAAAAAAGAGACCAAAAAAATTGTATGTAAATAAAAATGGTGCCCATGAAAACTGCAGCTCGTCCCTCAAAAAAAAACAAGTAAAAAAAATAGGCTACAACTCTCAGAAGATGGCGATGCAAAACAAAAACTTTTCAATAAAATTGTTTTTATTGTGTAAAAGCAGCAAAACATAACAAAAAACTATATCAATGCGGCATCGCTGTAATCACACTGACCCAAAGAATAAAGCTGCCTAGTCACTCTTACAATACGGTGAACGGCGTTTAAGAAAAAAAAACAAAAAAACAATTGAACTGCTGTTGATTTGTTTCACTCGGCCTCCCAAAGATCGCAATAAGGGCTCGCTCACACCATCGTATCGGTAAAAGTGCGATCCGACAAAACAGAGTCAGTCCGAGAAAACAATCGCAGCATGTCTGAGCTTGATCCGATATTCGGCAATAAGTGTGTGGAATTCCACAATGGGGAATACAACAATTGTTCAAGTAGTGGACAACCCCTTTAAAAAGTGTCAAATTTATCACAGTTGTTCATGTACCTTATTTATCAAACAGCATGAACCTCTAGATTAAATTGGGCATATTTTAAGATTGTCTAAAGCTGAAAATTAGTATTAGCAAAATGTATAAAACTTTTTGCTTCTTGCAATAAACCAATCAAAAAGAACCATTTTAAATACTTTGCCACAACTAATATATTAAGTGGTTTACATAAATTCAGCACAAAACGCCACTTTTAATGACTACTGCAGTCTCAGACGTTTTGAACTCCTTCATGACCCATATAACAAAGTTTCTATGGCTGTAGGCTTTGATCTAAAAGTCAGTGATTTTTCCACTTCGAGGAAAAAAAATAACCTAACCTTTCTTATGTTCACAACGCCCCATGTCATTTATAATAAGCTCTGGAGGCAGATTCCTCAGGGAGATCTATGCCCGGCCCATAGATCTTAACAGCTCATTTACATATAAGAAAAACTGGGATTTCTCTGGAATAAGAGATATCAAGGTATCATTTTATTCAACGTCCTATGATCAGCATGGCCACATAGACGGTATAGGAGGGTTGATCCCACTGACGAACCATCTGTCAGCAAAAACAACTTGACCTGTGCATTGTCCACCATACTATTACAGTATGTCCCGGGATACTGAAAGTTTAAAAAGCTGACAGCACAAGGACAACAAACACTGACATGAATAAAGCTTTATACAAGCAACAATGTTTGTTCTCCACATGCCATCGGTTTTCCACTGACAGCACGCTGACACTTTAGGTACCACGCGGATATTCACATGACAGATGACTGAAGGTTTGCATAAAAAAAAAAGAATAGAGAACCTACCTACTCTAGTACTTTTTGTGCACAGAAATTGCCTGTGTGAATGAAAGGATCAGTAAAGAAAAAAATAAAATCAGCACATGGATGGCTGCAGTTTTTCACTGACTGGCTGGCTGGAAGACGCTCGGGAAAATTTCCATCTTATTTTTGGCTACTAGAAAAACAGATGACAAAAAAAAAAAAACGAGAAAAAACTAAGACAGACAAAAGATAATCAAACGAACACAGATGAAAAATAGGAACTAACAGCTGTTGAGAGCACTTTATCAGACTCTTTGATGACGCCTGTATTATCAATAAACACTAACTACTGCCCTTGCTCTACCGGTTTGTGGTGATTGATACTAATCCGGGATGGCAGTCAATCTAAGCTACTCTACAATTGGAGCACTCCCATAGCAGTGTGACTGACATCCCCGCCGGCCGGCATGTACAGTGAGACCAGGAAGGAGGAGGAGGAGAGAGAGCAAGGAGACCCGGGGTACCAGTCACACTGCATTTTGTTAATTGTGCACGATGACAGCAAAGTGAATGAACAAAAGAGATCTAAATCACATCAACATTTGGGGTGATCACCCATTGTCTCCAAAACAGCATCAAAAGCATAACTTCTTCTACGTACTTGTACTTGCACACAGATTCTGAAGAAACTCATCAGGGAGCTTGTTCCAAAAATATTGAAAAACTAACCACAAATCTTCTGTGTATGAGGCGTGTACAAATCCTTCTGTGTCTCCATGTAATCCCACACAGACTGCATGATACTGAGATCAGGGGTCTGTGGGGGTCGGATCATCACCTCCAGGACTCCTTTTTCTTCTTTACTCTGAAGATAGTTATTAATGACATTGGCTGGATGTTTGGGGTCGTTATTCTGCTGCAGAATAAATTTATAGCCAATCAGATGCCTCTCTCATGGTATTATATAAAGGATAAGTCAACCGTGACGGAAATTTATCAGCTCAGGAATTTCCAGGTATGTAAATTAGCAGTTTGCCTCCCTAATGGTATTGCTTGATGGATAATATCTGCCTGTATTTCTCAGAATTGAAGACACCATTAATCTTTGCTAAATCCCCAACTCCATTTACTGAAATGCAGCCACAAACTTGCAAGGACCCTCCACCATGCTTCACTGGTGCCTGCAGACCCTTATTATTGTGCCGCTCTATAGCCCTTCAGAGCACAAACTGCCTTCTGTTACAGCAAAATAGTTCAGATTTTGACTCATCAGTCCAGAGAAGCTTCTGCCATTTTTCTACATCCCTGTTCCACTGTTTTTGTGCATAGTTGAAACGCTTGGACATGTTTCCATGTTGAAGGTGTGGGTTTTTTTGGCCACAATTTCTCCATGACGACCACTTCTGGTCAGACGTCTCTGAACAATAGATGGGTGTAGTTGGGTCCCACTGGTTACAACTACTTTTGAGCTGATGACACTGCTGGACGTCTTCAGATTTCAAAGGGAAGTAACCATGATGTGTTCCTCATCCGCTGCACAAAGTTTCCTTGACTGAACACTGGGTCTATGCTCCTCAACAGTGCAGATTTATTGGTGTCCTCGATGCTGAGAAATACAGGCGGATAATTATCCATCATGTAATACCATAAGGGAGGCGTCTGATTGGCTTCAAATTCATTCTGCAGGTGGACAACGACCCCAAACATACAATCAATGTCATTAAGAACTGTCTTCAGAGTAAAGAAGAACAAGGAGTCCTGGAAGTGATGATCCGAACCCCCCACAGAGCCCTGATCTCAACATCATCCAGTCTGTGTGGGATTACATGAAGAGACAGAAGGATCCGCACAAGTGATATCCACAGAAGATCTCCAAGATGTCTGGAACAACTTAATTGCCGAGTTTCTTCAAAACCTGTGTGCAAGTATAAGTATCTAGACCAGGGGTCTCAAACTCAGCTGGGTATATGGGCCGCACACGGAAAAACATTTAATTTGCATGACAATTTTGCATATTGCAGACATGGTCTCCCCTCCAGGTCCTTCATATTGCAGACATGGTCTCCCATCCAGGTCCTTCATATTGCAGACACGCTCCCACCCAGGTCCCCCATATTGCAGACACGGTCTCCCATCCAGGTCCCCCATATTGCAGACATGGTCCCCATATTGCAGACATGGTCCCCCATGCTGGTCCTTATCTTGCAGACATGTCCCCCATCCAGGTCCCCATGTAGTAGACATGTCCCCCATCCAAGTTCCCCCCCTATACTGCGCACAGGGTCCGCCCCCCCCCATACTGAGCACAGGGTCCGTCCGTCCCCATACTGCGCATAGGGTCCCCATCCCCCCATACTGCGCACAGGGTCCCCATCCCCCCATACTGCGCACAGGGTCCCCATCCCCCCATACTGCGCACAGGGTCCCCATCCCCCCATACTGCGCACAGGGTCCCCATCCCCCCATACTGCGCACAGGGTCCCCATCCCCCCATACTGCGCACAGGGTCCCCATCCCCCCATACTGTGCGCTGTATTTCACATGACAGAGGAAAAAAAAAAAAAAAAAAGATTCTCACCTGTCCTTCGTTCCCTCGGCGTCCTTTCTGCACCTGTGGCCCGCAGGCACATAGACCCCATAACGATCGAGGCCCCGTCCAGCAGCTGCCGACAGCTGCGCTTTAGTGCAGTGTATTGCCGAGCAGAGACTGGCTCTCTGCACAGTAATACCAGTGCCAGCCGCCGGCCTATCAGAGGCCAGCAGCTGACATCTGCGCATGGCAGTGACGTCATACACCGCTGCGCTGGGATGCAGAGGTCAGCTGCTGGCCTCTGATAGGCCGGCGGCTGGCACTGGTATTGCTGTGCAGAGAGCCGGTCTCTACGCGGCAATACACTGCATTACAGCGCTGATGTCGGCGGCTGCTGGAGAGAGCCGCGATCATTAGGGGGTCTATGTGTCTGCGGGCCGCAAGAAGCAGCCGGAGGGGCCGCATGGGCCCGTGGGCCACGTGTTTGAGACCCCTGATCTAGACGAACTTATGCTGTTTAATGTGTCAGCCTAATATGTGATGACAGTCTAATGTGTATAGGGCTCTCCTGACTCTTAACCAACAGATAATGTCGGGGAAGTGAAGGATCAACTCAAACTGCTGAGCATTCCTAGGTATGAAACAGTCAGGAGACTTCCAGAACAGGTGTCCACCATGCAGAAAAAGTCTTATAAAACTTGACCAAGGTGATAACTGCACTAAACCATCAGATGTGGAAGTTTAGGACAAAATGTAAAAAAAAAATAACTCAATTTGCCTTTAATTTCTTTCCAGAACACAGCATAATATTAAAATAAAGTGAAATATGGGTAAGTTTTGATAAACCAGAGAAAAGACCGTGCAACCAACATGTCTTTCCAGCTGTGCCTCACCAACAACTAACGGGACTTTGCGGATGGGATCCAGCACAGTTTAACCCTAGAACGCATGACCATAAAAATCTACATTTTCACATACCGGGGGCCTTTTAGGCCCGTGTGCAAACAAAAATGACAAACAACTATATACCTGAGGAATACCTAGAGTTTCAAAATTCTAACTAAAGTAATCTTGCAGAAAATAGAAAACAATTAACAGGGCGGGCCTGCGAGGCCCCAGGTATGCGTTCTAGGGTTAAGGACGGCTTTCAACCATTCAAAATTCTCTAAAAAAGGTAAATAAAAAGGAGTTTCTAAACCAAACAACCTCTTTAATAAAATTGGTCATTCAGAAATTAAAAAAAATACTGCTTTAATTGGACCCGTACATACAAAATGTTCCACATGGACGCTGATGTGAATGGAAATTTCCACTTTAGTTAGGTAAACTGGAATAAAGGTAAGGCAGAAGCACTAAAATTGCAAAAAGAGGTTAGCTAGGTGTGTAGGCAGTACAAAAAGTAGGTAATTTACTACAGGGAGGTCAGATTGAGAGAAGAAATCACCAAGGTTGTAGGTAACATCCAGAAATCACCAAGGTTGTAGGTAACATGTACATGATCTTTTTCAGGCACAGTTTCTTTTATTTTTCTTTAGTTTATGTTCCCTCTTATCAGCACAGATTGATGATGTGCAGGAAAAGGATGGAGCTGCTCATAAAAAACTCTACCTGAACTAACTTGAAGAAAACTGCGGAGTCCTTTTTTTCTGGGCACAGAAAACATAAAAAACAAATTTGTCTGACTCTGTAATTGAGTTTCCAAATACCCATGCTACCATTATTCTATTGTTTTTGGGCTACATCCTAAACTTCTTGCCAGCTCCCTCTCTGCACTTTTATGCTACATTTCACAAGAGGCAGACTTGTACATGTCCCACAGCTCCCTCATTCCCACCTACAAAAACACCCTCTAGAGACTCATATACAGTCTCAAGATGGATGCATTGCTGGACACACATTTTCTCCTTTACTATCACTTCACCTACTATGCACTTTCTCTAGAAACACTCCAACAGTCAGTAATGTTACACTGGCACCACACGGACTGAGTCTAATGTAGGCAAGCTATGAGTCAGATAACTTATTCATGTATTATAATGTAATCCATCACTCCAACGCCCATCACCAAGCCCTCTGGTCAAAGTCACAAGCTGATGGGCTTACTTAAGAACTCCTTTATGACCTATCACATTTCCACTGGAGGACATTAAATGGGTAGTCCAACAATTAAATGTTAATCCACAGCACTCATAGAAAACATATAGTTAAACACCCACCCCGACCCACCAAACCGTATTTCTATATTAGTACACAGGAGACACAGAGATTGTTGCAGCTTCTTATCACTAGCAGTATAGACGTACGTTGGGGGTTCTGAGAGATTTAAAAGAACACCAGTAGATACAACATACTGTATGTAACAATTAGATTTAAATTATTCCAAATGAAGATTTTTTTTTGTGATCTAAAAAAAAAAATCCCTATGTAATATTTGATGCATTGCGTAATGGCAAATGATTCACTTCCTTTAGGAGACTTCATTTCTCCATTCTCTCAACTTATGGTCTATGAGGTTCTATAGAATACATGAAGGTGGATTCTGTCGAGAACTTTTTGACTGTAGATAAACATGTTTGTTTCAACCATAGAAATTTATATGGGCACTATAAGGCTAGATACATAACCGAGGTCATGCACTTAGCCTACAGTATAAGTCTGGAGCTTTTCCAGGCGTACATTTTAATGTTCTCAAAGGTTGTCATTTTCAAGATGTGAGCCAGAAGTTTGTTCTTTTCACCTCTGTCTGGCTCATATACATCAGCTTATAGTTTGTCTAACTGTAATCAGAAGGAACTGTATACTGCGCTTTTCAATAAAGAGGAACATTTAAAAAATACGTAGTATACAGTACCTTGTGGCATATGGAGGACAGATGAATAGTCATCCACCCTAAGTGTATGTTCCCGAAAGTGGCCGCAAAGGCACGCTACACTAAAATCCATCCCGGTAAAACTTAATTTACACAATTTGAGCCATTATGACCAAATATTTCAGATTTTCTTGAAAATCTTTTTTTTTTTAAATCAAAATAGTGTTAACCAAGTACCCTATGTTATTTCCATGTACTATTGCTATTTACTTACTATAGGTATATTCTCTTTTTTTTTTTTTTTTTTGCTTTTCTATGAAATGGTCACAGTGTGAACATGCTCTTACATATGGCCATGTATACCAAATTATGGTCCGGCTCATTTCTTTGTTTTTTCTGTAGTTTCTTGTACTTTGTACAAACAGAGGCGTGGCCCCCCTTTCTGAGCTAGGCATTTAATGTATATAGCTTCCGATAGGCAGATGTCTGACCAGTCGGACCCCAGTCCTGCTCTGCCCTTATTCACATTGAGGTCGTCTCACACAAGGTAAGGCTTTAATACTTGAGACAGGAAAGGACTGTACCGATTGGGTACACCTTGTCGTGGTGAGATGGCTTTTACTCTTTTCTGATCTAAGTACTGTTAACTAAGTATATTATATTGTTATTTGCATGCACTATCAGGTATATGCTCATTTTGTTTTTTTATGTTTATTTTATTTTTTTTACAGACATACTTAATAGAAAAGAGAGAAATGAGGCTTAGTAAATCTTTGCAGTAATAACTGCCATTCAGCCAAAAAATAAATCCTAGAACTAGATCGTCTTTGTGATTGTAAAGTTCTACACTTTGACTTCTCTTGGTAACCAACCATGACTTAGTTTTTTTTTTGGTCATGTTAATTTCTACTTAAAGGGATTTCCTTACCTTATTGAATGGGTACATTTTTAAAATGATTGTAAAAACTTTCCAGTTTAAAGCACTAAAAATCCATGCTGCTGGCCCGAACTGTCATTAGGAACGAGTTGCCCCCCAAAGAAGGAAGCCAGCGCTGCTTTCTGAAGATCAAAAATAAGAAAATTCCCTTTAATTACACTTCTTGCTAATAGATTCAAGTTTGTAGCTACAAAGACTAAAATAGATTTTTTTTTATATCAATATCCCCCTTGATGAGTGACATCTCATCAGCGTCTTAAGTAAAGTCTTAGAGGCACCAAAACAGACTCTAGAATATGGAACCCCCATGCAATACACTTAATAATAATTATAATAATTATTTATTTTATAGTGCTCTCAATTACAAAAGGTCTGTACAGGGTATACAATCAGAGTTGGTGTAAATCGACTTCTAGGACCCCGTCCATCGACCACATCAGAACTCTGACCACTTGATGGGACCCCTGAAAGCCACCCCTTACCTGACAGCATACGCTGCTTCTCTTTCTTTTTTCAGACTATCTGGTGGGACGTCATATGGGGATCACTCCACAACGTTGACGTTGCACTAGGCCCGCCATACAAAAGAGCTACAGGCGAGGTCAGGTAAGAGGCAGTTCTCAGGGCTCCCATCCACCGGCCACAGATTACAGACATGGCGGATAGATCGGGTCCTGCGAATTGATTCGCACCACCTCTATTTCCAATATATAACAATCAGTCAACAAGGGGTAATAAGAGTAGATAAGGCTAGAAGATTCTGATATGGCAGCCTGTTATCTAAATTTATTGCTTTGTTGAAGCGGTGGGTTCTCTGGTTAGTTTTGAAGGTTTCAACAGTGGGAGAGAGTCCACTTGGTTGGTGTTGCGAATCAGACAGTAAAAATGGAGATCTTGTGAGGATCGGAGATTACGTGCGGAAAGGTATCGGGAGATTAGGTCAGAGATGTATAGAGGAGCCAGGTGGAAGACAGCCTGGTATGTCATCGTTAACATTTTAAAGATGAATCATCTGGTTAATGGATAGCTAGTGCTCCGGAAGTCGGTTTCTCAATGTAATGCTATGAAGCCTAAGTCTGACGCTCCATAAGCTTATACTGATGTAAGTAGCGCCACCACCACCACAGCCACAGTGGTCCCTGTGAGCCAACAAGGCTGAAGAGCAGCCACACGGGACCAGAACCACTCTAAAAACTGGAGAAAATGGTGACAGGCAAGTATTGTAATGCGCTTACATATCAATACAAAGATAATTTAGAGGAATTACAACATACACATTTTAATGAGATTTCTTTTTTAGAGATGGTTTGGAAAGTTACAAGCTAGAATTTATTAGAGGATGTTGGTAGGAGATAGTAGGAGCATGTGTAAGGAGATGGACATATTGCCCGGCCCCCTTGATGACATCAGTGCTGTGTATAATGTGATGTGTAATCTGAATAATGTCCTGCGTCTTGTGTACATATTGTGTTATGTGAAGTGTAAGATGTTTGCCCATGTATTGAATGTAGTAATTTAAGCAATGTATAGTACAGGATGTGATAGTATAGGATAAGCATTGTAAGTGTAATAGGCTTAGTGTACAGAGAGGTTTTACACTGTTAGTATGAAGCTATAGTTTATAGTCTGAAGCTACAGCCACAGGTAGCTGGCAGAGAAAAGGAGAGTTAGGATACAGGTAAAGTTTGGGAATAGCCCACAGTGGGAGGGCCTAGTGTCAGGGAAGGCAGATTACTTCAGAATAGAGCAGGGGTCTCAAACACGCGGCCCGCATGTGGCCCCTCCGGCTGCTTCTTGGGCCCGCAGGCACAGACCCCGTAACTATCGCGGCTCTCTCCAGCAGCCGCCATCAGCGCTTCAGTTCAGTGTATTGCTGCGCAGAGACCGGCTCTCTGCACAGCAATACCAGTGTCAGCAGCCGGCCTATCAGAGGCCAGCAGCTGACCTCTGCGTCCCAGCGCAGCGGTGTATGATGTCACTGCCATGCGCAGATGTCAGCTGCTGGCCTCTGATAGGCCGGCTGCTGACACTGGTATTGCTGTGCAGAGAGCCGGTCTCTGCGCGGCAATACACTGCACTACAGCGCTGATGTCAGCGGCTGCTGGAGAGAGCTGCGATAGTTACGGGGTCTATGGTGCCTGCGGGCCACAGGTGCAGAAAGGACGCCGAGGGAACAGAGGACAGGTGAGAATCATTTTTTTTTCTCTGTCATGTGAAATACAGCGCTCAGTATGGGGGGAACGGGGACCCTGTGCGCAGTATGGGGGACGGACCCTGTGCGCAGTATGGGGGGGGGGACGGACGGACCCTGTGCGCAGTATGGGGGGGGGACATGTCTGCAACATGGGGACCTGGATGGGGGACATGTCTGCAAGATAAGGACCAGGATGGGGGACCATATCTGCAATATGGGGACAATGTCTGCAATATGGGGACCATGTCTGCAATATGGGGGACCTGGATGGGGGACCATGTCAGCAATATGGGGGACCTGGATGGGGGACCATGTCTGCAATATGGGAGACCTGGATAGGGGACCATGTCTGCAATATGGGGGACCATGTCTGCAATATGGGGGACCATGTCTGCAATATGGGGACCTGGATGGGAGACCATGTCTGCAATATGGGGACCATGTCTGCAATATGGGGGACTTGGATGGGAGACAGTGTCTGCAATATGGGGGACCTGGATGGGAGACCGTGTCTGCAATATGGGGGACCTGGATGGGAGACCATGTCTGCAATATGGGGACCATGTTTGCAATATGGGGGACCATGTCTGCAATATGGGGGACCTGGATGGGAGACCATGTCTGCAATATGGGGGACCTGGATGGGAGACCATGTCTGCAATATGGGGGACCTGGATGGGAGACCATGTCTGCAATATGGGGGACCATGTCTGCAATATGAAGAACCTGGATGGGGGACCATGTCTGCATATATGAAGAACCTGGATGTGGGACCATGTCTGCAATGTGAAGGACCTGGATGGGAGACCATGTCTGCAATATGGCGAATCTGGATGGGAGACCATGTCTGCAAGATGAGGACCAGTTCAAAAGGTGTATAGAAACTAAAATGGTATCACTAAAAATGTCACTTTGTCATGCAAATAATGCGGTCCCCCAAATTAAATGTTTTTCCGTGTGCAGCCCTTATGCCCAGCTGAGCTTGAGACCCCGGGTAAAGAGTGAGTGAGAAGTTGGAGAGCAATGAGTGTGCAGTGCTGCCAAAGGGTGATCCACAACTAGAAGGAGATGAGAACTGACAGGAGAGACAGTGGCCTTCCACCTTAACCCTTTCGCAACCTTGGGTTTTGTCGTTTTTGCTTTTTCGTTTTTTGCTCCCCTTGTTCCCAGAGCCATAGCGTTTTTATTTTTTGGTCAATATGGCCGTGTGAGGGCTTTTTTTTTTTGCGGGACGAGTTGTACTTTTCAACGCCATTACTAGTTTTACCATATCATGTACGGTAAAATGGGGAAAAAATTCCAAGTGTGGTAAAATTGCAAAAAAACTGCAATACAACAGTTGTTTTTTATTTTTATTTTTTACCACGTTCACTGAATGCTAAAACTGACCTGCCATTCTTATTCTCCAGGTCATTACGAGTTCGTAGACACCAAACATGTATAGGTTCTTTTATATTTAAGTGGTGAAAAAAAATTCCAAAATTTGGTAAAAAAAAAATAAAAAAAAAAATAGCACCATTTTCCGAGACCTGTAGCGTCTCCATTTTTCGTGATCTGGGGCTGGGTGAGGGCTTATTTTTTGCGCGCCAGGCTGATGTTTTTATTGATAACATTTTGGGGTAGATCCGATGTTTTGATCGCCCGTTATTGCATTTTATTGCAATTTTGCGGCGACCAAAAAACGTAATTCTGGCGTTTAGAATTTTTTTCTCATTACACCGTTTACCGATCGGATTAATTCTTTTTTATATTGATAGATGGGGCGATTCTGAACGCGGCGATACCAAATATGTCTATGTAGGGGTTTTTTTTTATATATTTTATTTTGAATGGGGTGAAAGGGGGGTGATTTAAACTTTTATATTTTTTTAATTTTTTTTATATTTTTAAAAACTTTTTTTTGTCACTTACTGCATGCTTCAATAGTCTCCATAGGAGACTAGAAGCAGCAGTTGTCTGATCGTCTCTGCTACATACAGGGGACGAGCAGATCCCCTGCATATAGCAGAAATGGTCCTGTGCTATGAGCGCCGACCACTAGGTGGCGCTCATAGCGACCAAATCATGACAACCACAGGCGTCTGCTGCAGACCCTGGGTTGTCATGCCCACCCATCGGTGACCCGCGATCACGTGACGGGGTCGCCGATGGGCGGAGCTTATGACGTGCTACCCGGAAGCGCGCGTTAAATGCCGCTGTCGGAGATTGACAGCGGCATTTAACATGTTAACAGCCGCGGGTGGATCGCGGGCACATGTCAGCTGTAAGAATCAGCTGACATGTGCTCGGTTCAGTGAGGGCTCAGCGCAGCAGCCCTCACTGAACAGGGGGTACGCAAATGTGCGTACTAAGACGTCATGGGATGGAAAGGGGTTAAAAAGTGTCCTTGGATAGGATGACGTATCACGAGAAACCCCGAAGGTATGGACGGACCTAAAGAGTACTGAGACTGTGGGACTAGTGAAGGTCCTGTGTGGTGGATCCAGGGCATTCATAGTGATAGAACGTGGAGCCGCTGAGAGGGTGTAGAGAAACTCGCTGAACTGTACTGTGGCAAAAAAGCTAGGCTGTGATGAAGTAGGGTGAAACAGTGTGCTATACCGGCCCTGGAGTAGACTACAGTGGAAGGAAACAATGTCTGTGAAAAGGCTTCTAGCTGTGAATGAAACGTGCTGAAGACTGTGTACTCGCTATTCCTTGTACATAACCCTTATTCAGTTCAGTAAAGTTCCCATGTTTGCACAGAACTCTCCTTCATTGATCTGTGGAAGTCGTAGACCTTGCAAGCCAATACCATCGGCTAAAAGCGGCCTGCACGAGCACAAGGCCCACACAACACCAACACCCAGCCAGGACCCGCACAATTTTCCTGTAAAGTGCCAGAGCGTGACAGGACAACAGCTCGGTCGCGATGCGACTACCGCTCTCGGAAACTTTACATTTGCACTAACATTTTTGTTGATTTATAATTGAGAAAAGAGTGGATTTGAGAAATGTTTACGAGTTGGGGGGCAAGAGGCAGTAATGGCCCGAATGTGTGGTTTCAAGGCTAAAGTGGAGTCAAAGGTTACCACAAAGCATAGGAAAATGTGTAGCCATTAACAGTGATAGTTAAGTCTGGTGGGGAATTAGAGCTGTGGTGATGCAGAGATAAGGAATTCCGTTTTCTCCATGTTGAGTTTAAGAAAGTAAAAGAGTGTGGGTGTAGCCGATAAACACTCTGGAGTTCCAGACAACAGACGGGTAACATCTGGGCCTGACAGTCATCAGCATAGATGTATGCTGTAGAAAAAACAGTACACGTGGTTGTCCTGAGGAAGATGTCAGATGACTTTGAAAGGCGTCAACATTAAACCACTTTGAATTATCTTCTGTTTCGTGGATCCTTTGCCGGAATCACCAGCAGCACAGGGAAACCCACCAGCCCATCTTTACTACATCAGGATAGAAGTGGCACTGAAAGCTTTCGGAGTTTATGAGAGGTCTCAAGCCAATGGTGGAAATGAAGAAGACAAGAGCCTTGAGGGAAATCAGCAGAAATGAGGCCAAATGAGAATGACGTTGAGGGAGAGCAGCTAATTATTAGCAGCTTCATCTCCCCGAGTCTTCCCATGTCGGCTCAGGCTGATAGCCCAAGTGTTTTATGAATGAATACAGGGTCCAACAGTGAAGTGCCCTCTCACCTCCACTATATGTAGCTTACAGATGCAATATTCTATGTGCTGCCACCTCCGTCCTTCAATGTTGATGTCTGCTCCCCAAACTGCTCTTCTACTGCCCCACCATGTACTCTGTTGACTCTTTACCTTTGTGTGTGGTTCTCCTATAAAATTTACACTGTAGTTGAGCTTCACAGGAGGACTAAGATGGAAGATAAGGGGGTTTCAGCAGACCCTCCTACTATCATGGTAACGGTTCTGTGTATATGATCATGGTGGGAGGCGATGAGATCCAGTGCAAGCGCACTCCGGCAATCATGCCATTTATATGCCTCTGTCAGAGATTGCCAGAAGCATGCAAAAGGATGTCAGAGCCCCGGTGTAGGCGGTGTGATTATGTCATTGCATCACTTTGCCAACCCTCAAATGTTGACTGTGCCGCAGGACTCAAAGTTAGGGGAGTGTATAGTATTTATTTTATAAGTCAATACTTATAGGAGAAAGTGAGGGCATTATACTTTATGTAGGTCCAATGCTACTGTATACAGTGGGCTGTGGGGACCCATACTGTATATAGTGGGTTGTGGGGACCCATAGTGTACACAGGGAGGTATGAGGGTTATTATATGGTATATAAGGGAATTGTGGGGCCATCATAAAGCATTATAGAGGAGCTGTGGGAGCCATCATTCTGTATTATAGGGGAGTTGTGGGGATATCATACTGTATACAGGTGATCTGTGGGGGACATCTTAAAGAAGGTGTCCTCAACTTGTGGCTCGGGAGCTATATGAGGTTTGTGGGCCCATGATGTGTGGTTCGCAGCTGTCTGCCAGACGAATGAATTAGCACCAGGTCTAGCAAACAGCTATAAAGAGGAGGTCTCCAGATGGCAAGTAACCAACTCTCAGAGCTGAATGTGGCTCACAAGGTAAGAAAGGATGGGGACCTGTGGGTTACATCATACTGTTTATGGGGGGCTGTGTGAGACATCAATCTGCATACAGGGGACATCAATTTGAGTATAGGGGCCTGTTATTAGGAGATGAGCTGCTGAGAATGTATAAGGGGATAGATCAATCTATTATTGATCATTCTACCTCCATCATTGTTTTTCAGCCTGTGTAAAAGAGGCGGTAAACAAGCACCAAACAATTGGAATTTAGTCAAATGGCACCCATTTACTGATCAAAACATTTGCTGATTTCATGTGTAATGGTACAAATAGGTTAGCATTTGGGCCCCACTTTTAATTTTTTGCCAGGGCCACACTTTGTCTAAAGCTAGCCCTGCATACATGGAGACCATAACATTCCTCACTTTGTAGACACTTGTTATCTGCAGAGCAGTGCTGGACGAAAACTCACTCACCGGAAGACTTTACCACAAACCATTTTCACAAGTTGGCCCTCACATCTGCTAAACAGGAATATTTCACAATGCTCATATCTTCTCTATCTCCTATCTCTATCTTCTACCCCACCTCTGTCCACCATGACCCTCTTTGACCTTCCTAATTTCTGAAGAAAATTTTGCCTCACATTTCAAAAATAAGATCGACCAAATCAGACAAAGCTTTAATGTTTAATGACCAAAACCTATTTGTATAACAGAATATTGCCCTTCCCACATAAGCTTCGTTCCCACAATCACTGAAGAAAAGCGGACTCATCTCTCCAAATCACACCTCAATACCTGTGCACTTGACCCTATCCTATCACATCTTCTCTTCCCACCTGGTTATCCCATCTCTAACCCATCTCATAGAATCATAGAATGGTAGAGTTGGAAGGGACCTCCTGGGTCATCTGGTCCAACCCCCTGCTCAAAGCAGGATTCACTAAATCATCTCAGACAGATGTCTGTCCAGCCTGTGTTTGAAGACGTCCATTGAAGGGGAACTCACCACCTCTCGTGGCAGCCTGTTCCACTCATTAATCACCCTAACTGTCAAAAAGTTTTTTCTAATATCTAATCTGTGTCTCCTCCCATTCAGTTTCATCTCTTCAACTTATTAAATTTCTGGTATCTTCCATTCCACTTTCAAAACACACAACTATCATGCCTGTCCTGAAGAAACCATACCTTGACTCAACATCTACGTCCAACTATTGCTCCATATTGCTAATCCCTTTTTGCCTTAAAACTCCTTGAACAGCAATTCCACATTGAACTTTTATCCCACCTGTCATAGATCATACTCTGCGACAACCTACAATCTGTCTTCTGTCCCCTCTACTCCACCGAAATTTCATTAACCAAACTTACTAATCACTCACCAACCACCAAAGTGAACAGACCATATTCTTTACTCCTCCTTCTAGACCTGTCCTCTGGCTTTGACAAAGTTGATCACTCCCTCCTGCTACAGTTCATTTCTTCCTTTGGCATCAAAGACCTGGCCCTTTCCTCATTCTTCACTATCTGCACATTTAGCATCTTCCATTCACATCCTATCTCCTCATTCTCATCACACTTTCTAAAACTCAATGTGGACAAATCTGTACTCCTCTTTCCGTCATCTCACTCAATTCCCCACCTGAAACCTGATCTATCCCTCTAAGGCTGTGTGCCCCGATGCAGAAATGCTCCAGATTTTTCCTGAGTGTTTCTTCATCTCCCTGGCAGGAAAAACGCATGCGGATTGTACATGCGGATTGTACATGCGTTTTTCTGCCAGGGACAAGCGGATGTCCTGCGTTTTTCACATGCGATTTCGAATGGGGGTTGTCAAGCGCTTTTCCAAGTCATTTTAGAATCACTTGGAAAGTGCTTGACAACTTGGTCAGACTATATAAATCCATGCAACCGGCATGGATTTATATAGTGTGACCAAGTTAATAGTTAAAAAGAATATTAAAAAATAAAAAATAAACAGAGGCAGCAACAGTGGCCGGGTGACCCGTCACATGACTAAATGACGTCATGGAAGGTCCTTTTAGACCATCTCGAGCTCCCGGGGAGCCAGGACGCATCGCTAAGGAGACCGGGGTCCATCAGAAGGTGAGTATAATGTATATTTTTTATTTTAATTATTATTTTTTTTTAACAGGTACTATGGTACCCGGGTCTGGAGGGGAGTCTCCTCTTCTCCAGACCCGTGTACCATCCGCACATTAAATCGCTTAATATCCACATGTGCACATGTAGTCATGCGGATATTACGCGATTCAATGCAAGTCAATGGCGGCGAAAACGCCGCGCTTAAGCAAAATAATTGGTAGTGCTGCTGATTTTTCCGCAATGATAATCCGCAGCGGAAATTTCCGCAGCATGTGCACAGCACGTGCGGATTATCATTGGGGGACATTGCCGCTGCGGAAACGCTTAAAAAAACGTATAGTTGGCACACAGCCTAAATGACATCACACTTTCCCATTTCACAAGTCCGCTACCTTGGAATAACTCTCGACTGTGCCCTTCTTCAAATAACGCATCCAAGCCCTTACCACGTCAAACGCACAAATATTTCCATAATTCGTCCTTTCTTCAAACCCAAATCTATTAAAATGTTAGTGTATGCCCTCATCACCTCCCGCCACGACTACTGTAGCCTCCCAGCTATCAATCTGGCATGTCTCCAGTCTGTCCTCGTCTCCGCTGCCCGGTTAAACTACTTCTCTCCTCGCTACTCATCCACCTATGCTAATCCCTTCATTAGCTTCCAATTCCCCAGGGAATTCAGTTCCAACTACTAACAATGACTTACAAGGCCGTCTATAATCTGTCTCCCTCATAAATCTCCAAACTAATCTAACAATATCTTCCCACAGGTAATCTACAGTCCTCACAAGACCTTCTTCTCTCCTCTGCTCTCATAAGTCTCTAACCCCATTCCTTTCAAGATTTTTCCTGAGCATTACCCCATTCTCTAGACTTTAGTACTTCAAAATATCTGACTGTCTCTCATATTCATTCAGAACCTTCAGACGTAACCTGAAAACCTTATCTCTTCAGAAAAGCCTACAGCCTTCAATAATCATGCTGCCACCTCACTACCACCGCAGCTGCTGCAACTCCATGACCTACTGTCTCCACCTCATCATCCTGCGCATTGTAAGCCCATGATGGCAGGGTCCTCACCCCCATGTACCAGCCTATCACTTTTAGTTTGTTCATTGTCATTTATATATGTATTTTGTATGTAAAACCCTTTTCACATGTACAGTACCATGGAATCAATGGTGCTCTAAATATAAATAATCTGCTCTGGCTACAATTCACTGAGGGTCTAACACGAGGGTGGGGTACCTTTTTTCTACCAAGGGCCATTTGGATATTGTGACAGAGTTACTGGTATTATATGCGAGGGGAGGTATGTGTCACTCAGGATGCTCTCCTGTGTGAACTGAGACATACTGAATTTCTGCCAGCATGTTATATGCTGGGGGATTAACTCCTTTAAAGGGTGTGGTTTTATGGGAATGACAGAGATGGGAGGGAAGACATTCCCCATACCTCCCCTCAGGGTGTGGCTGAGCAGTGTTTAAATGCTCAGTCACCATTTTTTCTGTTGTTGAGTTTGGAGTGGCAAAGACTCTAGACTGGAAGGGCACAGATCAGAGAGGAGCTGAAAGCTGGGACTACAACCTGTGTGGCTAATCCCACACTGCTATGGACTGTGCTATCGTTTATCTTTTGTTTTGTTGTTTTGCCAGTAAGGCTGTGGTTATTTTTCCTGGAGCTGCAGGGCTTTATGCCACTAAATAAAGCCTGCAGAGAAGACACGGTTCCTGAGGCTACTTCCGGAAGCGGCCGAGTGAGGCGTCTTACTACAGTGCGAGAGTGCGTGCGAGATTTCAAGAACATGTGTATCTGCTACAGAGACCGGTGGATGTCTTGGGTGAAGGCTGCCAGCCAGCAGGAGATGTCCGGCAACATGGAAGAGCTAATTAAGCACCTGGTGCAGAGCCAGCAGAGCATGCAGCAACAGCACTTGCAAAGCCAGCAGAGCATGCAGAAGAGCCAGCAGATCATGCAGCAGCAGCACTGTGAGCAGATACAGCAGCAACAAGAGACCACTAAGCTGCTGATACAACAGGCTCAGCTCCAGAAACAGCAGCAATAGGATCAGCATTGCCAACAGCAACAGCAGATCGAGTTACTTGCAGAGACGATCCATGGCAAGGCGACGGCTTTAACAACTCCATGTGATGACGCATACGTCAGGAAGACAGTGAGGAGAGCGTTACAGAAGATGACCCCGGGGGATGATGTTGAGGCGTTCCTGACTGTTTTTGAGAGGGTGGCGGAATGGGAGAAATTACCGCTGGAGCAGTGTGCGGAGTTTCTGGCGCCATATTTGACCGGGAAGCCGTAGAAGGCCTATTACAATCTGACTTCACAGGATGCAAAGGAATATGCTAAATTAAAAACTGAGATATTAGCACGCTCAGGAGTCACTATGTCTGTCAGAGCGCAAAGGGTCCACCACTGGTTGTATGCTGGCGACAAACCAGGGAGATGTTAGACTTGCTGCATCTGGTCCAGAAGTGGCTGCAGCCAGAGTCTTCCTCTCATGCCCAGATGGTTGAGCGTGTAGTGATGGACAGGTTCATCCATTCCCTACCCCGGCCGGTGCAGACCTGGGTTGCCCAGGGCGACCCTCGAAACGCGGACGACATCGTGGGCCTGGTAGAGAGGTACCAAGTGGTGGAAAAATCCTTAGGGAAACCCGACAGTCAACTTCTCATACTGGAGTGCCCAAAAGGGGGCGGGTTCACCACAGAAGGGGTTCAGAGCCACAACTGTGGGGCGTCCCACTTCCACTGAAGGGGCTGCAAGGAATGTTGTGAAGGATGTGATCTGTTGCCGATGTCGCGATCCGGGTCACGTAGCCACCCAGTTTCATACGTCTGCTGAGCCAATGGACTGCAGTCTAGGCAGACGTTGTTCATACTATGCTTACCCAGCCTGCAGTATGGACTGTCCTGCCGGCGAAGGGCCGCAGGTGTGTGCCGTGTCCGTTAATGGAGTGATGGTCCTGGGGCTGTTGGACTCCGGGAGTCTGGTGACCTTGATCAGTGCCACACACTTTGCAGTTCAGGGGGAGCAATTATATCGGGTAACCAAACTGAAAGAAGAGGTAGTGGAACAGCTGTTAGTTCCAGGGCCATACCCTAGGAGGGTATTAGACATGGCCCAATCACATATTCTGGGGGGACACCTAGGGGTTGAAAAAAACTCAAGAGAATAGTGAGGAGGTTTTATTGGCCAGGATGTTACCGGGATATCTTAAACTATTGTAGGTCGTGCCCCACCTGCCAGATAACTGCGCCCACCTCCCACTACCGTAGTCCCTTAGTTCCACTACCTCTGATAGAAGTTCCCTTTTGAGAGGATTGCCATGGACTTAATGGGCCCCTTAGTTATATCAGCCCGGGGCCACCAATACATCTTGGTCGTCATGGACTGTGCGACCCGGTACCCTTAAGGAACTCGTCCAGTAGGAACATAGCCCGGGAACTTGTCCACATCTTTGTCAGGACCGGCCTGCCGAAGGAAATCCTGACAGACCAAGTAACCCCTTTCATGTGCAAGGTGATTAAGGAGCTGTGTAAAGTGCTTCAGATTACCCAGCTGCGAACCTCCGTTTACCATCCGCAGACCGATGGCCTGGTGGAGCGCCTTAATAAGACCCTGAAAGAGATGCTCGAAAAGGATGGTCGAGACTGGGACTACCTGCTTCCGTTTCTACTTTTTTCCGTCAGTAAAAGTTCCCAAAGCCTCCACTGGCTTCTCTCCATTCAAGCTTCTATATGGCCGGCATCCAAGGGGTCGCCTAGACATCGCCAAGGAAACCTGGAAGGCAGAGGTCATACCCACCGGAGCATCATCGAACATGTCGCCCAGTTACAGGAGAGAATGGCGAAAGTGATGCCCATCGTGAAGGAACATCTCCAGGCGCAGGAAGCCCAGGTGAGGGTATCTAACTGAGACAGTTCCTGTTAGAACTCTCCTGTTAGTTTTTTTCTAGTTTGCTGGTCACATGACCTTTTTTGCCTATTTAATCCTGCTCCGCCCTCCTGGCCTTGCTGGACTTCATTGTAATTTCTACTCTTAAGTTAGCCTGGTGCTTAGTTACCTTTCTCAGTCAGTTTAGCTAGGTCTTCGGACCTTTATGTTCTATGTTGTGTGTTTGTCTTTTACTGCTACAATCTCTGCTAGGAGGTGTCCAACTTTATCCCAGTCCCTAGTTCGTGTAGGGATCCCTACCTTGCATCTATAGGTCTTCGTACAGACTAGCCGAGGACTTTAGCGGGTCTGATCGCAGGATCAGGTTCCCCGTTACATGATAGGGATCTAGCTTAGTTCTATTGTAGGGACAGATCTCCTTTCTTTCCTTGGTGCTTGTAGCAGATCATAACAGTTCCAGCCTGTGGATCATGTTCTGGTTCTCATTCCTAATGTCGAAAGTAAGTTCCTAGCCAAGTGGCAAGGCCCGTATGAGGTGGTGGAGAAACTCAGTGAAGTGAACTACTGAGTGCACCAGCCTAGCCAAAGAAAACCACACCAAGTATACCATGTGAACTTGCTCAAGCCGTGGCGAGACCGGTAACCTGTGGAAACTCCTTGCTTGGGAGCTGCTCCCGAAGGAAAGGTGGAAGAGGTCACTATAGTAGAGACTCTATCGCCGGGCCAGAAGCAACAGTGTAGAGAACTACTACAGCGGAATCGGGAGCTGTTCTCAGAGTTGCTGGGGCATACTCGGGTGATGGAGCATGACGTGCTAATAGAACCACATGTGAGAGTAAATCTGAAGCCGTATCGGATTCCGGAAGCATGCCGGGAGATGATCTCAGCCGAGGTGAAGAGGATGTTAGACCTCGGTGCGATAGAGGAGTCAAAGAATGGGTGGTCGAGCACAATCGTCCTCGTGCCAAAACCCAATGGAGAGTGGAGGTTTTGTAATGACTACCGCCGGTTGAATGAGGTGTCCAAGTGTGACGCATACCCGATGCCCCGCATCTACGAACTCATTGAGAGGCTTGGACCGGCGAGATACATCACCACTCTTTACCTGACGAAGGGCTATTGGCAGATCCCCATGTCCCAGACGGCCAAGGAGAAGACGGCTTTCTCAACACCGGATGGGTGCTTTGAGTACACCCGAATGCCATTCGGACTGCAGGGGGCCCTAGCCACCTTCCAAAGGTCCATGGATCGGATCCTCGGCCCACATAAGAAGTATGCCGCAGCCTACTTTGATGACATTGGCAGATGACTAGCCCAGTCTGGGCTCAAAGATGACAAAGGTACAGGCGATTCTGGATGCTCTGAGCAAGGCAGTATTTACGATAAATCTGAGAAAATGTGCCATTGGGAAGGAGGAGGCCAAGTACTTAGGCTACGTCATCGGGAGAGGTGAAATTAAGCCACAGGTCAATAAGATCGAGGCAATTCAGAACTGGCCGCAACTGCTCTCCAAGAAGCAGGTGAGAGTGTTTCTTGGAATCATGGAATATTACCGGCGGTTTATCCCAAATTTTGCCATGATTGTTGCACCACTGACGGACCTTCTGAAAGGCACCAAATCAACGATGGCGAAATGGACGGTTGAAACTGAGATGGCGTTCCAACAGCTGAAGCTGGCACTCTGTAAGCAGCCAGTTCTGGTCGCACCAGACTTTACTAAAGAATTTGTGCTCCAGACAGACGCCTCAAAAGTTGGCTTAGGAGCTGTGCTGTCGCAGGAGATAAATGGGGAAGAGCATCCCATCCTCTATATGAGCCGGAAGCTCTCGTCCTGCAAGAACAATTATGCCATCGTGGAGAAAGAATGCTTAGCCATAAAATGAGCTGTAGACACGCTAAGATATTTCCTATTCGGCCGGATGTTTAAATTGGTGTCAGACCATGTCCCTTTGAGAAGGTTGAGGGAAAAGAAGGGTAAGAATGCCCGGGTAACTAGGTGGTTCTTAGGTCTCCAAGACTTTAATTTTCACGTGGAGCATAGACCCGAGAAGTTACATGGGAATGCTGATGCCCTCTCTTCGATTCCCTGTCTGGTATCGGAAGGTGCCCAAACCCCCAATGGGGGGGGGGGGATATGTGACAGAGTCACAGGTATTAGATGCAAGGGGAGGTATGTGTCACTTAGGATGCTCTCCTGTGTGAACTGAGACATACTGAATTTCTGCCAGCATGTTATATGCTGGGGGGGGGGGTTAACTCCTTTAAAGGGTGTGGTTTTATGGGAATGACAGAGATGGGAGGGAACTCATTCCCCATACCTCCCCTCAGGATGTGGCTGAGCAAGCTTTAAATGCTCAGTCACCATTTTTTTCTGTTGTTGAATTTGGAGTGGCAAAAACTCCAAACTAGAATGCCACAGCTCAGAGAGGAGCTGAAAGCTGGGTCTACAACCTGTGTGGCTAATCCCACACTGCTATGGACTGTGCTATCGTTTATCTTTTGTTTTGTTGTTTTGCCAGTAAGGCTGTGGTTATTTTTGATGGAGCAGCAGGGCTTTATGCCACTAAATAAAGCCTGCAGAGAAAACATGGTTCCTGAGTCTACTTCCCGAAGAGGCCGAGTGAGCCGTCTTACCACAATATTAATAACATCATTTGCGGGCCATACAAAACTATCAACTTAAAAATTAACCTCCTATATTTGGGCAAACATTTAAATAACTCACCCCTAATGTGATGGCTGGACCTGCTTCTTTTTGGTGAGGTGTGTGATGTTAGGTGGAATTAAAGGGAATCTGTCACCACTTTGGAGTTATTAGACCTCTACTATGGCCATACAGGGTATTGAAACGTAAATCTAAAAATACCTGTATGGCCCATAGCAGAGGTTTGATTGCAGAGTAAAGCGCTTTAATCAATTCTATTTTATACAGGCTTGGAGTCTGGGGGATGCCAAGCAAACTCTGCCTATTTGCTTATTATTCCCCCAAATCCCCGCCTACGTGATTAATTATCATATTCCCCCCTCCCCTGCACGTGACAGGGCCCTGCACATGCACTGTGCTCTCTGATTTCTCGGGCATGCGCAAAGTGCTGCTCACATAGAGCTCACATACAGCATGCTTTGCTTCATCCCGGCCCCGTCTCTCTGTGCGCCGCAGGGTTCTATTGTGCAGGCAAGTGACAGTGACTCCCCGGCGCCTGCGCAATAGAAACCTGCGGCGCAGAGCACAGGCAGACAGAGCGCGGTTTGCTTCATCCAGGCCCCATGTGAGTGGCGCTTTGCGCATGCCCGGTAGGTCAGGGAGCACAGGGCACGTCACAGGGCCCTGTGACGTGTAGGGGAGGCGGGAATATGATAATTAATCACGTAGGCGGGGGATATGGGGGAATAACAAGCAAATAGGCAGAGATTGCTTGGCATCCCCCCGGACGCCAAGCCTGTACAAAATAGAATTGATTAAAATGCTTTTCTCTGCAATCATACCTCTGCTAGGCCAGCTGCTGACACTGGTATTGCTGTGCAGAGAGCCGGTCTCTGCGCGGCAATACACTGAACTGAAGCGCTGATGTCCGCGGCTCCTGGACCGGGCCGCGATTGTCAAGGGGGCTATGGTGCCTGCATGCTTCATGTGCAGAAGGACGCCCCCGAGGGAACGGAGGACAGGTGAGAAAAATCTTTTTTTTTTCTCTGTTATGTGCACTATGGGCACCTGGGTGAGCACATATGGGCACCTGGATGGGCGACGCTACGACAAGATGGGGACCAGGATGGGCGACGCTACGACAAGATGGGGACCGGGATGGGCGACGCTACGACAAGATGGGGACCAGGATGGGCGACGCTACGACAAGATGAGGACCGGGGTGGGCCCATTACGACAAGATGAGGACCGGGATGGGCACATTACGACAAGATGAGGACCGGGATGGGCACATTACTACAAGATGAGGACAGGGATGGGCACATTACTACAAGATGAGGACAGGGATGGGCACATTACTACAAGATGAGGACCAGTTCAAAAGGTGTATAGAAAAAAAATGGTATCACTAAAAATGTCACTTTGTCATGCAAAGAACGCGGCCCCCCAAATTAAATTTTTTTCCGTGTGCGGCCCATATACCCAGCTGAGTTTGAGACCCCTGGTCTACAGTATATAATATACACTGATGATCTGTGTGCAATTGGCTTGCAAAAGACTGGAAAAATTAGTTTAGAAAGATCATTCGAATCTCTTGTTTGAAGGGGTGTAGACTGAAAATTTTTGAGTTTTTGTATGCATTTCATCAAGATAGATATATCAATATCACACGGAAGGCAGAGACTGCTGTAGGCATCACATAGGATACGACGCATATGTTTTATACAACACACAGGATACACTGAGACTACTGAATACATTATATAGGATACACTGAGACCGGTGAATATACATCACATAGGAGACACAGACTGCTCTATACAGTACAGACCAAAAGTTTGGACACACCTTCTCATTTAAAGATTTTTCTGTATTTTCATGACTATGAAAATTGTACATTCACACTGAAGGCATCAAAACTATGAATTAACACATGTGGAATTATATACTTAACAAAAAAGTGTGAAACAACTGAAAATATGTCTTATATTCTAGGTTCTTCAAAGTAGCCACCTTTTGCTTTGATGACTGCTTTGCACACTCTTGGCATTCTCTTGATGAGCTTCAAGAGGTAGTCACCGGAAATGGTCTTCCAACAATCTTGAAGGAGTTCCCAGAAATGCTTAGCACTTGTTGGCCCTTTTGCCTTCACTCTGCAGTCCAGCTCACCCCAAAGCATTTCGATTGGGTTCATATCTGGTGACTGTGGAGGCCAGGTCATCTAGCGTAGCACCCCATCACTCTCCATCTTGGTCAAATAGCCCTTACACAACTTGGAGGTGTGTTTGGGGTCATTATCCTGTTGAAAAATAAATGATGGTCCAACTAAACGCAAACCGGATGGAATAGCATGCTGCTGCAAGATGCTGTGGTAGCTATGCTGGTTCAGTATGCCTTCATTTTTTAATAAATCCCCAACAGTGTCACCAGCAAAGCACCCCCACACCATCACACCTCCTCCTCGCACAAAGACACTGTGGTTGGAACCAAAGATCTCAAATTTGGACTCATCAGACCAAAGCACAGCTTTCCACTGGTCTAGTGTCCATTCCTTGTGTTCTTTAGCCCAAACAAGTCTCTTCTGCTTGTTGCCTGTCCTTAGCAGTGGTTTCCTAGCAGCTATTTTACCATGAAGGCCTGCTGCACAAAGTCTCCTCTTAACAGTTGTTGTAGAGATGTGTCTGCTGCTAGAACTCTGTGTGGCATTGACCTGGTCTCTAATCTGAGCTGCTGTTAACCTGCGATTTCTGAGGCTGGTAACTCGGATAAACTTATCCTCAGAAGCAGAGGTGACTCTTGGTCTTCCTTTCCTGGGGCGGTCCTCATGTGAGCCAGTTTCTTTGTAGTGCTTGATGGTTTTTGCAACTGCACTTGGGGACACTTTCAAAGTTTTCCCAATTTTTCGGACTGACTGACGTTCATTTCTTAAAGTAATGATGGCCACTCGTTTTTCTTTACTTAGCGGCTTTTTTATTGCCATAATACAAATTCTAACAGTCTATTCAGTAGGACTATCAGCTGTGTATCCACCAGACTTCTGCACAACACAACTGATGGTCCCAACCCCATTTATAAGGCAAGAAACCCCACTTATTAAACCTGACAGGGCACACCTGTGAAGTGAAAACCATTTCCGGTGACTACCTCTTGAAGCTCATCAAGAGAATGCCAAGAGTGTGCAAAGCAGTCATCAAAGCAAAAGGTGGCTACTTTGAAGAACCTAGAATATAAGACATATTTTCAGTTGTTTCACACTTTTTTGTTAAGTATATAATTCCACATGTGTTAATTCATAGCTTTGATGCCTTCAGTGTGAATGTATAATTTTCATAGTCATGAAAATACAGAAAAATCTTTAAATGAGAAGGTGTGTCCAAACTTTTGGTCTGTACTGTACATCATATAGAAGACACTGTGTAGCGTCGGCGTCCCTGCCTCCTGCTAGGCAGAGACGCCGTTCTACTCACCTCCCTGCTCCGTCCTCGGCGTCCTCTTCCCGCGCTGCTGGCAGCGCTCGCCGCTTCCCGGGCACTGTGCTTAGGACGCGCGCGCACTCCCTCTCTCTTAAAGGGGCCGCGCGCGCCGTCCTAAGGAGTCCCCGGCCAATTGCCGGTGGAGCTCCCATATATAAGGCACCTCCTCCAAAATGGAGGTGCCCGAGCAAAGTTGTTGCAAAGCCTTTCACCTCTGCTTCAGCCCTCAGGTCCCGTTGCCAGTCTGTTTTCCAGCTCTGTTTACCTGCTTGCATTCCCTGCGGTCCGACAGTCTGTCTACCAGCATCCGCCAGTCTGTCTATTGACCAGTCCGCCTGCGGATTAGGAAGCACCTGCCTGATACCTGCCTGATACCTGCCGTGACCACCTGCCAGCCGAGAGACTCTTACCCGCTCACCTGGGAGCGCTCACCTGCTACCTGCCAGCTAGCCTACCTGGAGGCTCTGCCGTCACTTGCTGTGACCACCTGCCTGTCCAGAGACTCTTACCCGCTCACCTGGGAGCGCTCACCTGCTACCCGCCAGCTAGCCTACCTGGAGGCTTTGCCGTCACTTGCCGTGTCCACCTGCCGGTCTAGAGACTCTTACCCTGCTGTCACTTGCCGTGACCACCCGCCTGTCAAGAGACTTTCCCCGTCACTTGCCGTGACCTCCTGCCCTTCTACCCAGAGATTGTCCCTGTCCTTGCCGTGTCTACCTGCCCGCCTTTCCTGGGAGCCACCCGCTTCCTTACAAGGACTGCCTCCCAGACCCGTTACACACTGAAGCTGTTATATACATCATATGTGAGACTGTTGTATATACATCGTATAGGAGACACTGAGGCCCATATACATGTATCATATAGCAGACACTGAGGCTGGTGTACATATATCACATAAGATAAGATGTGTCTTCTTCAAACATCCCATAGGACTAAATGTCAAAAAACACGGAGCCAAAATATTCAATCAGTATAAGTAAATTGCCTTTTATTTATATTAGGATTGAATAAAGGAGTATATGTTATCATAATTCATATAACAGACAGGTTAATTGATGGAAAAGAGGGAGGGGGGACTCAGGTAATCAAAATAAGGGATCAGTACATAACTGTAGGGTTGGGGGGAAGTAGGTCTATAAAAAGTGCCAGTGCAGGGATAGATTTTATATATCCCGAAGGCTCCCCATCACTAGTCTAACATATAGTTGGTTCCCTGATAAACCTGCATCATTTTGGGAGAAACAAGCTGGAACCTTATTGATTGCATCTACATTGCTGACCATGTATTACATTTCTTTTTCTACATGTTTTTTTTTTTCAAATACTGACAAATATGACAATATTTCGGCTAATATTGTATACTATGTGGTTACTCTTTCAGGATTTTCTTCATACTTATGTATATTTTTTTCTACTGTTTGGTGTAATTCTCTCATTAAAAGTGACGTTTTACTCAAGGTTGTGCTGTTATTTCCGGTATCTGATAAGACCATTACGGTATGTAAACTTTCGGGAACTCATAGTCACATAGTATTCCGTTTATGGTGTACCAGATACAAAAAAACGCTGAAAAACCTGACACCTGCGTTTTTGGTGTGTTTTTTCAGCGTTTTTTTCACCACAAATTACTTCCAAATGGGTGAAAAAAACGCTGAAAAGAAGTGACATGCTCTTTTTTTGCAAAAAATCATGCAAAGCACAAAATCCTGATAGAAAAAAAAAACAAGATGTGTGCATGAGATTTCTGGAATCTTAGACTGGAAATTTGCATAAAAAAAGCATAAAAAAACAAACAAGATGTGTGAACATAGCCTTGCAGTCAGAAGCTATAGATGAGCTGTCTTCAGGATAGTTCATCAATATCCGATCTGTGGGGATATAGCAACTTACACCCACACCGATGATTTGTTATAAGCTCCGGAAGGCCAGATATAACAGTGAATGGAGCTGACCGCGCAACTCCATTTAGTGTGTAGCAGCCACTGCTGAGTACTGCAGTGCAGCACCTATTCCTATGAGAATCCTATAAGAATAGGAGCTGTTCAGCAGTACACATTAAATCTGACAAAGGTCCCTTCTCCCCCATCTCCTGTCTTTTCAGAATTGAAAATATTCAGCATGTCTCTGCCCCTTCTCACCTCTTGGTGTGTGCATTAACTCTTACCGCCTCCTTCTGCATCCAGCTTGTGAGGTTTTTTGCCTTTGTTGTGCAAAAGGAGAGGAAAGGGTTGACCCCACTCCCTCTTTCTCACTTCTGTGCTACTGACCCCTGTGGCTTCTCCATACCCTCCATGAACTGCAATAAAGATCATTCCTTTGTCTCCTACATCCCTTCTCACAAATTAGGAGTAGCTGGTGAGGGTGAACTATTCCTCTGATTTATTAAAAACGAAAAAAACTTTTTTTTTTCCCAATGCGTGATTAACAAACACTTGAAAAAAATATTGTCAGAAATTAGAAAAACTGGAATAAAAAAAATTAATAGAAAAGGTCAGAAAAAAAATTTCCTGCACAAAAATCTTGGAAAACATCACACAAAATATTTTTTTTTATTATTTCTATTAATTTTATTGTACAATAGAAAAGTAGCAAAATGTCCTCCTTATTACCTGAACTGTATACTGAAAAGTCTGACAATGTGTCTACATAAAAAAAAAAAAAAACACACACAAGAAAAAAATAACATGAGCATATACCCAACAGCAAGTAAATAGTAATAGTACATGTAAATAACATAAGATACTTAGTTATTGGGATCAAGATCAAAAAAAAAAAAATATATATATATATATATATATATATATACAGTACAGACCAAAAGTTTGGACACACCTTCTCATTTAAAGATTTTTCTGTATTTTCATGACTATGAAAATTGTACATTCACACTGAAGGCATCAAAACTGTGAATTAACACATGTGGAATTATATACTTAACAAAAAAGTGTGAAACAACTGAAAATATCTCTTATATTCTAGGTTCTTCAAAGTAGCCACCTTTTGCTTTGATGACTGCGTTTCACACTCTTGGCATTCTCTTGATGAGCTTCAAGAGGTAGTCACCGGAAATGGTTTTCCAACAATCTTGAAGGAGTTCCCAGAGATGCTTAGCACTTGTTGGCCCTTTTGCCTTCACTCTGCGGTCCAGCTCACCCCAAACCATCTCGATTGGGTTCAGGTCTGGTGACTGTGGAGCCAGGTCATCTGGCGTAGCACCCCATCACTCTCCCTCTTGGTCAAATAGCCCTTACACAGCCTGGAGGTGTGTTTGGGGTCATTGTCCTGTTGAAAAATAAATGATGGTCCAACTAAATGCAAACCGGATGTAATAGCATGCTGCTGCAAGATGCTGTTGTAGCCATGCTGGTTCAGTATGCCTTCAATTTTGAATAAATCCCCAACAGTGTCACCAGCAAAGCACCCCCACACCATCACACCTCCTCCTCCATGCTTCACGGTGGGAACCAGGCATGTAGAGTCCATCCGTTCACCTTTTCTGCGTCGCACAAAGACACAGTGGTTGGAACCAAAGATCTCAAATTTTGACTCATCAGACCAAAGCACAGATTTCCACTGGTCTAATGTCTATTCCTTGTGTTCTTTAGCCCAAACAATTCTCTTCTGCATGTTGCCTGTCCTTAGCAGTGGTTTCCTAGCAGCTATTTTACCATGAAGGCCTGCTGCACAAAGTCTCCTCTTAACAGTTGTTGTAGAGATGTGTCTGCTGCTAGAACTCTGTGTGGCATTGACCTGGTCTCTAATCTGAGCTGCTGTTAACCTGTAATTTCTGAGGCTGGTGACTCAGATAAACTTATCCTCAGAAGCAGAGGTGACTCTTGGTCTTCCTTTCCTGGGGCGGTCCTCATGTGAGCCAGTTTCTTTATAGCGCTTGATGGTTTTTGCAACTGCACTTGGGGACACTTTCAAAGTTTGCCCAATTTTTCGGACTGACTGACCTTCATTTCTTAAAGTAATGATGGCCACTCGTTTTTCTTTACTTAGCTGCTTTTTTTCTTGCCATAATACAAATTCTAACAGTCTATTCAGTAGGACTATCAGCTGTATATCCACCTGACTTCTGCACAACACAACTGATGGTCCCAACCACATTTATAAGGCAAGAAATCCTACTTATTAAACCTGACAGGGCACACCTGTGAAGTGAAAACCATCTCCGGTGACTACCTCTTGAAGCTCATCAAGAGGATGCCAAGAGTGTGCAAAGCAGTCATCAAAGCAAAAGGTGGCTACTTTCAAAAACCTAGAATATAAGACATATTTTCAGTTGTTTCACACTTTTTTGTTAAGTATATAATTCCACATGTGTTAATTCATAGTTTTGATGCCTTCAGTGTGAATATACAATTTTCATAGTCATGAAAATTCAGAAAAATCTTTAAATGAGAAGGTGTGTCCAAACTTTTGGTCTGTACTGTATATATATTATATATATATATAAAAAAAAATACATCCCACCACGACAAGGTGAACCCATCGGGACGAGACTCACCTGTCTCTAGTATTAAAACTTTACCATGTGTCAAACAACATCAATGTGAAAAAGGGCAGAGCAGAACTGGGCCATGGGAAGCTATATAGATGAAATACTTACCTGCTCTGCCCTTATTCACATTGATGTCGTTTGACACATGGTGAGGTTTTAATACTAGAGACAGGTTAGGACCATCTCAATGGGTACACCCTGTCGTGGTGGGATGGCTTTTATGCTTTTTAGATCAAAATAGCGTTAACCAAGCCCCCAATGTTATTTTCATGTACTATTACTATTTACTTGCTGTATGGTATATGCTCATTTTGCTTCTTTTTCTTGAGTTTTTCTGTGAAATGGTTACAGTGTGAACGTGCTCTTACACCAACTTATAGTCCGGCTTATTTCTTTGCTTTTAATGTGTATGCATGTGAAAGAGTCACATGTATACATATTATTATGGAATTGCGATGGTAAAAAAAAGGACATGCTGACCAAACCTTTGATGAAAGTCTAGCAGAAAATAGTCTGAGTTTCATCAGTATTTTTGATCAAAGAGAAAAATCAGTGACCTGTGAAGGAGCCCTTAAGGAATGAAGCGGATGTGAGACCACATGCAGAGACACAACTTAGGTGACCCGAAGTTTAGCAGAAGGAAAGCTGAGATTAATGCCGCCTGAAAAAGCACTGTAAAAACAGAAAAAAGAATGGACAGATGCACAGCAATGTAAAAACGCCTTGCTGTGCATATGTTCCGTCTTTCTGAGCTTCTTTTAACTGCTTTAGGTCTTTAAAGACGTGTAGTCGCCAGTACATTCAAGACGCTCACAATTAATACAGAATAAAAGGAACAAAAAGAATAAAAAGCCGTCCAGTAAGATGTCTAAATAGACACTTCCGGAAAAATGCTGTTTTCCTGAAAAAAAAAAACTATTTGGAGTACGCCAGTATCTAATAGACGCCATGTGCACATAGCCTTAGGCCACGTTCACACATTCAGTATTTTACATCAGTATTTGTAAGTGAAAAACAGGAGTGGAACAATCAGAGGAAAAGTATAATAGAAACACGTCACCGCTTCAAAATTTTTTTGTATTGGCTTACAAATACTGATGTAAAATACTGAACATGTGAACATGGCCTAAATGTGCAAAAAGAAAAAAAAAATCCAAGTTTTATTTTAATTTATGCAAATGTTATTTTTAGGCCATCTCGCCCAGTCCTAGTTTTTAGAGTTTTTAGCATAGCTTTGAAAAAAAAAAGAAACCTGATTTTGCAACAATCGCAGTCATTAGCCATGATCTGACCACACAATGTGAATACGTCCTTATTTTACACACCTGGTGATAAAAAAAAAAATACATGGACCTGTCCAATTTGCCATCATTCCAGAAGCCTTTTGTTTTTCCATGAACAAATTAATAGTACCCATTTAACACAGACATGGCAAAAGGTGGAGCTCGCGGCACAGCCGTCAGTTTGGTTGTTTCTGACGGGCCCGTAGACAACAAAAATGGAGGAAAGCAAATGCCATGTGATCCACTATTCAGATTTTTCTCAGAACTGCAAATGATATTTTAGCCCCACCCCCGACGGCGCAGTCTTACTATTGGTGAAGAGGGTGCTGCCGGAGGAATCGAGGAGCCGTCGAGATCCTTGGCAGCAGAGGAGCTTTAGCGGGAGCCTCAGTGAGAAGCAGGGACTGCCTCCTCGCCCAGCAGATTCTGCCATAACTGCTAACTAGTTACCTGCTAAGTGGGGGATGTGTTAGGCAACAACTAGGCAGCATTGTGTGCAGGCAGCATGGCCACACTGTCTCCTCACACTTAACTCCATAACTGCCAGATCAAAGCTTGAATTCAGACTGTAGTTTGTTTGGAGGGAGAGCAACTAAAATCGGACAGCGTTCAGATGCCATCAGGTAGAGAAATTGTTTTTTTTTTTCATCGGAGACAAAGTGACTAAACTCAGATGAAACTGACACTGTGGAAAATCTGATAAAACGCTGAACAAAATAACTGGTGAAACAAGGGCTGTGCATGCAAAAAAAACGTAGGTAAGAATGAGCCCTTCTCGGGTTCACCATTGAGTCACCGTTGCTGTTCCTGATGCCTGTCATTGTATGCAGCGCTGACATCCTGTCGACAGCAGTGGAGCCAATAACTGAGCTCACTGACTGGCTGCAGCACTAAAGTCAGCACTTAAGACAATAAGGCTAAGTTCCCACTGTGAGTTTTTGACGTGAAAAATGCAGAATCTTACAATTACAGCAAAGCGGATGGGATTTATAGAAATCTCCTGCCCTCCGTGCTTCTTTTTACCGCCGTGCAAACTGACCTGCTTCAAATCCACAGCATGTCAATTTCTCTTGCTGGAACGCTGAGTTTTCTGTGTGGATTTTCCACATCAACTTAAATTAAATGCAGAAAATCCCCATAAAAAAAACAAACCGCAGCGTCGAAAAGGCTATAAAGACGCATGTTAAAAAACACAAGTAACTTAATTTAAACAAGAGGTGCAGAAAGCCTGACAAGTTTCTTTCCGCCCTTAGTCTAAGGGGGTCAGGTTATTAATATGTCATTTTGGATTCCTAAACCTTTTAATGGCTTCACCATAAAGTCCTTTTTTATTGATGGACGGTTGTGCCAGATTTCCTCCTTGTTTTCCTGCATATAATTTATTGCTTTTTATAAAGTGATAACATCCGTGTTGGCCTATGTTCACATGGAGCGTTTTTTTTTATGCAAATTAAAAGCTGCTTTTTACAAGCCAAAGTTATGAGATCTCTTCAATCTCTTGCATATGCTTTTTTTTTTTTTTTTTTACCTGACTGAAATCGAAAACTGCAGCATTTTTTTTTAGTGCAGCATGCCCATTCTTTCGGCGCTTTTTTCCCTTTTTAGGCTACGTTCCCACGATGAGTTTTTTTTTTACGCTGCTGATTTTTGAAAAAAATGAAAGTAAACTATTTTGGGGCATAAAATCTGCGACATCAAAAGCTCACATAAGGCTATGTTCCCACGCTGAGCTTTTGACGCTGCAGAGTTTCTACGCCATTTCTGCACCTATTTATTAAATTAGGTTACTTGCGGGGTTTTTTAACATGCGTTTTATCATTAACATTTTTTTCTCTTTTTGGTGTATCATGCTATAATAAATAAAGCTGCTTTGTTTTTGATACTTCCTGGTATTTGGCTTTGACAAAGCTTTATTAATATTCTTAGGTGTAGATTACATGCGGTTTTGATGCATTTTCGCTGTAAAAAATGCATGTGCATTTTTTTTTTATCTGAGGAATTTCCACACCTAATGTTAGTCTATGGGGAAATTGCACAGAGAAAGCTCAGCGTACCCGCAAGAGAAATTGTCCCGCTGCGGATTTTAAGCTCGCACCACGGGTCAGTTTACGCTGAGTAAGGGCTCTTTCACACGTCAGTATCTCCGGTACAAGTGGTGACAGTTTCCACACGTACCGGAGACACTGACACATGCAGACCCATTCAAATCTATGGGTCTGCGCACATGTCAGTGTGTTTTCACGGACCGTGTGTCCGTGGTCTCCATACAGAGACAAGCCAGTTTTTTTTGCGGATACATGGTCCGCAAAACGTCCCACACGGATGACATCCGTGTGACACGTACCGGCGCCTGGGAATTAGAGCTACAGTTAGCGCTGTTCCCAAGCATCAGGTGCTGAACGCTGCCCTCATCATGGTTCCCAGCCGGCGCTGCAATCAGCACCAGCAGGGACAATGATGAGGGTAGTAGTAGTCTTCTCCCGCAGTGTTCCCACCTGTAAAAATAAGAATAAAATAATAAAATGCATGTAGACACCTCTGCTACGTGTCCCCCACTGTAATCCATGTGACCGCTGAAGCCAGGGAGAATGAGCAGCTCCGGAGCTGCGCTCAGTGAGTGACAGGACACCTCACCTGAGCTGCAGCTCATTCTCCTCGGCAGCAGAAGTCACATGAATTACAGCGGGGGACACGTAGGAGAGGTGAGTACATGGATTTTATTATTTTATTCTTATTTTTACAGGTGGGGACACTGCGGGAGAAGACTACCACTACCCTCATCATTGTTCTTGCTGGTGCAGATGGCAGCGCCGGCAGGGAACCATGATGAGGGCAGTGTTCAGCACCCGGCGCTTGGGAACAGCGCTAACTGTAGCGCTGATTCCCAGGCACCATCCGTGTGATCCTGATGCGGCACACGGTTGCCACACTCGGACACACGGGACATGGATATCTCAGATACCGGAGAAATGCGGACTTGTGAAACAGGCCTAAAGAAATCTCCGGGCACGAGATCTCTATAAATCCCATCCACTTTGCCGGAACTGTGAGATGCTGCGTTTTTGACACAGCAAAAATTTCCATCAAAGCTAAGAAATCATTGAGAAAGTTAAAAAATGCTGCAAAAAACACACAATTTTTGCAGCGTTTTTGAACCCTTTTGTGCGAACATAACGAATTTTAATAAACAAGTGGGTGAAAAATGCAGAACTGATGACGTGTTTCTATTATACTTTTTTCTGATTGTTCTACTCCTGGTTTTTGTCTTACAGATATTGAGGTAAAATACTGAACGTGTGAACGTGGCCTAAGGATAGGTCATGAATATTTTATGACTGGACTACCTGTAACCAGTGTGATAAGCATTTCCTGCTTCATTGATTTACGCTTTCCTCACACTACACTGAACTTTGAGCAATTGAGGTAAGGGCTCGCTCAAACCGACGTAGAGAATCAGCCGATTTATGCTAATGACCCTCGGCTCAAACTCCATCAAAGTATGAGCTGAGTGTCCCCTTACTGCGATCCCATCCTCGCATGAGAATCACAGGTGTGGAGAAGACGGAGAACTTAATTTCTTAATCTTTTCCATTGTCTGTGTTTGCGGATGTCCAACTGCACTCTGATGTCATCTGAGTGCAGTCTAATGTTTCACATGCATCCATAACTTGTATGGGTGCGCGTGATCTGAATTCTGGAGCCCCTTACAGCATGCTGCGAATCTGCATGAGAAAACAATCGCAGATCTGAACCGCCCCATAGTATAATATTGGGCCGGGTGCTTTGCTATAAAACATCAGAGCGCACTCAACAGAGGAATACGCTCACATGAGCCCTTAGTGTTAACTGCTGCTGTTTTGTTGGCTTGATGGAGCCATGTGAGCTCCTTCTACTTCCACCTTGAACACGGCCATTTTTTTTTCATGAGCAAAGAACACCACACAGTGCAGACAGGAGAGAGAAAAGTGATGCTAGGAGTTTTGCCTTAGGTGCAGTGCAATAGCAGAACTCCAGATCTGCTGCTCCTGTGCTCCTGCCAGTGTTTGCTGGTTGTCCTGCAGTGATTACTGTGTGACTGCTCTCTGATGACCACTGCATGGAATTACTCACCACTGAGGACAGCGACTATCACCACTGAGGACAGCGACTATCACCACTGAGGACAGCGACGATCACCACTGAGGACAGCGACGATCACCACTGAGGACAGCGACGGGCTGCAGCAGTTACCGGAGAGTAGTTGGATCATCACATCATGACAGCTGACAAGAAATTGCTTCCACACAATAGTGACAACCAAAGCCCCCCTAGTAGTGATACAGTGACAACCAGAGCACAATCGTGACAACCAAAGCCCCCCTAGTAGTGATACAGTGACAACCAGAGCACAATAGTGACAACCAAAGCCCCCCTAGTAGTGATACAGTGACAACCAGAGCCCCTCCACAATATTGACAACCAAAGCCCCCCTAGTAGTGATACAGTGACAACCAGAGCACAACAATGACAACCAAAGCCCCCTTAGTAGTGATACAGTGACAACCAGAGCCCCCTAGTAGTGATATAAATGTGGGAGATGTAGATGCACAGCCAGGATCAGTGATGGGGTGCTACCACTGCATGAAACAAACGGATGCAGATAAAGGAACACAGCGATGCAGACTGAGGTGCCCACCTATAAATCACAAGCTTAGTTTTATTGTACACAGTATAACGCTATAGTTAAAATCAATTAAAAACAAAACCAACTCTCCCCATCAGCAGGGATAGAAATAGATACTGTATGTAAGGAATAATAGACACTACAATACATAGGCTTATAACAAAGAAACTATGTAACGACAAGGTGTAAACCAGACAATACTGGTCAATAACATGAATAAAGTATCTCCGAGAACTAGATGTTCTAGAAATAATGTACACGGCCAGTTCAATACAATACTAAAGTGCTGGGAGTGCAAATAAGGTAAGTATAATAGAAACTGGATCCACAAGTATAACAATATACTATGGAGATATCAAGATATCCAATCCCAAACAATAAAGTAACTCAAACATTGGTAAACTGCAAAAAGCAAAAGTAATAAATGAACAAGTGAATGAAGAATAATAAAGATATGGTCAGAAAAATAAAGAAATCACACCAAAATAAATAAATAGGTATGACTACTGAATAATACCAGAATGGATGATAAGATCCAAACCCATAAGTGGCAGTAAGATAAATGGCTGAAAGGGAAGCGAGCCGCACGCGTATCTCTGCAGCACCAGCAGCTTCTTCAGGGGAAAAAGAAGCTGCTGGTGAAGAAGCTAATGTCGCTGCAGCGAAACTTGTGGGGCTCGCTCCTCTTTTAGCCATTTATCCTACTGGCACTTTAGTATTGTATTGAAAAGGCCGTATACATTATTTATAGAACATCTAATTCTCTTTGAGATACTTTATTCGAGTTAGACAAGTTTTGTTTGGTTTACACCTCATAGCAATACAGTGGTATCCAGAGCCCCTCCACAATAGTGGTATCCAGAGCCCCTCCACAATAGTGGTATCTAGAGCCCCTCCACAATAGTGGTATCTAGAGCCCCTCCACAATAGTGGTATCTAGAGCCCCTCCACAATAGTGGTATCTAGAGCCCCTCCACAATAGTGGTATCTAGAGCCCCTCCACAATAGTGGTATCTAGAGCCCCTCCACAATAGTGGTATCTAGAGCCCCTCCACAATAGTGGTATCTAGAGCCCCTCCACAATAGTGGTATCCAGAGCCCCTCCACAATAGTGGTATCTAGAGCCCCTCCACAATAGTGGTATCTAGAGCCCCTCCACAATAGTGGTATCTAGAGCCCCTCCACAATAGTGGTATCTAGAGCCCCTCCACAATAGTGGTATCTAGAGCCCCTCCACAATAGTGGTATCTAGAGCCCCTCCACAATAGTGGTATCTAGAGCCCCTCCACAATAGTGGCATCTAGAGCCCCTCCACAATAGTGGCATCTAGAGCCCCTCCACAATAGTGGTATCCAGGAGCCCCTCCACAATAGTGGTATCCAGGAGCCCCTCCACAATAGGGACATCCAGAGACCTCTTAGTAGTGATATACTGACAACCAGAGCCCCTCCACAATAGGGACAACCAGATCCCCCTTAGTAGTGATATAGTGACCACCAGAGCCCCTCCACAAAAGTGTTATCCAGAGCCTCCTAGTAGTGATACAGTGACCATTGCAGTAGCTTAGGTATCCATGGTTACAACTCATATAGTAACAGGTAGCAGCTAGTGGTCGTAACCATGGATACTTAAGGTCCTGCAATGCCCTGCACATGGGGTAAACGACATAGCGAATCAGAAGGACTACACTACATTTCTAACTGGTGGTATTTGCTAATATTACCACCAAACCTACTACATATTGGGTGGGATATGATCTTGGAGATGGGAATACCTCTTTAATGTCTACTAAGATTTCTTCATTGTGCCAGAGGATATTTAGGGATAATGTGAGACCATCTGTCAGCAGATTAACGCTGCAGCACGACAGTGACCTTAAAGCCTGTACAAGACTGTATTAGCGCTTTGTTATGTACTGAGTAATTATAGGGCACCAAAAATGCACATATGGCTTTACTGTCCAGCAGATTGATGCCATCCGGGTGCTGTCTGTGATTTTTACGGACCCAGACACTTGTATTGGTATTTTTTTTTATCTGTCATGCCAGTAGAAAATGATGGACCATGTCCTGATCTTCTGGCAATAAGAAGTCCAATTTTCCCGAATTTGTGACTGTTTGTTCCTGCGGGAGACTCCATGAACATAAAAGCCGCTTGTGGCCAGTTTTTAAAGTACTCCACTATAATGAAGTAGAAGTTTTTTATTTGGCAACCACCTTGCCCCCTAAGTTGTCAAAAAGGCTAAAAAAAAAAACTAACAAATTATACACATCATACTCAAGCAGTATTACTTTTTGTCAAAATGCCTAATATGCCAGGCAGAGATAATATACCCCATTATTTCCATAAAAGCGGCTATTGGTTTTTCTGTCTAAGGGTATGTTCACACAACATGTTTTTAAAGCGGATTCCACTGCAGAAACCACAGGAAAAATATTAGATTACACTCTTGCACTTCTCCAGTCCCTCCTTTACCATACTGCTTGGTTAATCCATCTCTCCTCTCTTTATTTCTTTGCCTCTGCAAGTCCCTTCATTGGCGTCCAACAAATCCAGCTCAAACTACTAACAAGGCCATCCATATTCTGTCTCCTCTATACATCTCCAAAATAATCTGCTGGTATATCTTCCCTCATGTAAGAACCTCCTTCTCTCCTCCACTCTCGTAGGTTCCTCACCCAATCTCCTCCAGGATTTTTCCCGAGCATCCCCCATCCTCTGGAATTCAGTGTCTCAGCACGTCCAATTGTCTCCAACATTTGGAAACTTCAGAAGTAACCTGGAAACCCATCAGTTTAGGAAAGTCTACAGCTGGCTATACTCCTGGAGCTGCTCCACCTCCTACCTAACTCCTGCTGTCACCTCACCACCACTGGAGCTCCTCCACCTCCTACCTAACTCCTGCTGTCACCTCACCACCACTGGAGCTCCTCCACCTCCTATCTAACTCCTGCTGTCACCTCACCACCACTGGAGCTCCTCCATCTCCTACCTAACTCCTGCCGTCACCTCACCACCACTGGAGCTCCTCCACCTCCTACCTACTGCCCATTCCCCCTTATCCTGTACATTGTAAGCCCCTGAGGGCAGGGTCCTCTCCCTCTGTACCAGTCTGTCACTTTTATGCCACGTTCAGTATTTGGTCAGTATTTTACCTCAGTAAACCTGATAGGACATATCTGGTTTTGGCTGTACAGTGCTTAATTAAGGCTGCCACAGTGCATTAGTTCGGTTCTGATTAGAGACCATAATCTTTACTATAAGGCCTCATTCAGACATCCCTTTTTTGTGTACGAGAATAAAAAAGCAGACTGTTTTTCATCAGTTTCTTGTCAGTTTTTACTGTTAGTGAGGCATTAGTTTTTCTTGTATGCAAAAAAAAAAATCCAAGCGTCTCCTGCCTATGAAATAGTGAAAATTGGACATGCGGATGATGCACAGATGGCATCAGAGAGCTGTTTTATTTCATGGATTCATTAGCTAGAATCTGTAAATCAGAAAGAAAAAGAACGTGCCTGTTCCTCTAGTACAGACGCTTCAGGAGTGCGTGCCTATACAGTCATATGAAAAAGTTTGGGCACCCCTATTAATCTTAAGCTTAATGTTTTATAAAAATTGGTGTTTTTGCAACAGCTATTTCAGTTTGATATATGTAATAACTGTTGGATACAGTAATGTTTCTGCCTTGAAATGAGGTTTATTGTACTAACAGAAAATGTGCAATCTGCATTCAAACAAAATTTGACAGGTGCATAAGTATGGGCACCTCACCAGAAAAGTGACATTAATATTTAGTAGATCCTCCTTTTGCAAAAATAACAGCCTCTAGTCGCTTCCTGTAGCTTTTAATGAGTTCCTGGATCCTGGATGAAGGTATTTTTGACCATTCCTCTTTACAAAACAATTCCAGTTCAGTTAAGTTTGATGGTCGCCGAGCATGGACAGCCTCTTCAAATGATCCCACAGATGTTCAATGATATTCAGGTCTGGGGACTGGGATGGCCATTCCAGAACATTGTAATTGTTCCTCTGCATGAATGCCTGAGTAGATTTGGAGCAGTGTTTTGGATCATTGTCTTGCTGAAAGATCCATCCACTGCGTAACTTCAACTTTATCACTGATTCTTGAACACTATTGCCAAGAATCTGCTGATACTGAGTGGAATCCATGCGTCCCTCAACTTTAACAAGATTCCCAGTGCCGGCATTGACCACACAGCCCCAAAGCATGATGGAACCTCCACCAAATTTTACTGTGGGTAGCAAGTGTTTTTCTTGGAATGCTGTGTTTTTTTGCCACCATGCATAACGCCTTTTTGTATGACCAAACAACTCAATCTTGGTTTCATCAGTCCACAGGACCTTCTTCCAAAAAGAAATAGGCTTCTTCAAATGTGCTTTTGCATACCTCAGCCGACTCTGTTTGTGGCGTACTTGCAGAAACGGCTTCTTTTGCATCACTCTCCCATACAGCTTCTCCTTGTGCAAAGTGCGTTGTATAGTTGACCGATGCACAGTGACACCATCTGCAGCAAGTTGATGCTGCAGCTCTCTGGAGGTGGTCTGAGGATTGTCCTTGACTGATCTCACCATTCTTCTTCTCTGCCTTTCTGATGTTATTCTTGTCCTGACACTTCTGGCCTTAACAAGAACTGTCCCTATGTTTTTCCATTTCCTTACTATGTTCCTCACAGTGGAAACTGACAGGTTAAATCTCTGAGACAGCTTTTTGTATCCTTCCCCTGAACAACTATGTTGAATAATCTTTGTTTTCAGATCATTTGACAGTTGTTTTGAGGAGCCCATGATGCCACTCATCAGAGGAGATTCAAACAGGAGAACAACTTGCAAGTGGCCACTTTAAGTAGCTTTTCTCATGATTGCATACACCTGGCTATAAAGTTCAAAGCTCAATGAGGTTACAAAACCAAAAAAAGTGCTTTAGTAAGTCAGTAAAAAGTAGGCAGGAGTATTTAAAACAAGAAAATGATAAGGGTGCCCATACTTATGCACCGGTCAAATTTTGTTTGAATGCAGATTGCACATTTTCTGTTAGCACAATAAACCTCATTTCAAGGCAGAAACATTACTGTGTCCAACAGTTATTACATATATCAAACTGAAATAGCTGTTGCAAAAACACCAATTTTTATAAAACATTAAGCTTAAGATTAATAGGGGTGCCCAAACTTTTTCATATGACTGTATTTTGCCCCTTTACAGCTACCATAAAAACTTTTCTAAACAGTAGGTGGAACTTAATGAAGGGGACATCTACCTTTAAGAGACATGCGGCTCCTGATAAATGTGGTGCTTCTTTCCCCAGTACCGTTTTGATGCATGAACGCTGCTCTGAAGTAACCATCACCCTGAGGTTTCGCTGCTTCAACCGGGGCTCTCCACAATTTGTCACATTTGTGAGAAATCTTAAAGGGACTGACACATACCAGCCCAGAACTGCCATTAGATCGCACCTGCTGCACAGAGCCTCAGTCGGCACACAGTACAGACCCGAGCGGCGCATCAGGGGAACAAAGCTACTGGGTAATTTTTTTTTAATGCAGTTTTTTTTGTAGTACAGAAAAGCTGTGATTCAGTACTTAAAAATGCAACCGTGCTTTTTTTACATGCGTTTTTTATAGGTTTCCATAGAAACTTTTGGAGAAAAATGCACAGTTGAACCCCATTCTTAAACCCCCAGTGGGCATGGGTTTTCTTGGTATCTTATCCACTTTGCTTGGACTGTCAAACGCAGCAAATTTTCTGCACAAAAAAAAAATGCATCGGAAAAAAAACACAGCATTTACGCTATGTGGGAACATGCCCATAAGGTTTTATCAAAGCTAAGCAACATGAAGGTTCCAAAACAAAGCAGTTTTATTTAGAACATGACATGCCAAGAGGAGATAAAAAAAAGAAAAACCAACGTGTAAAAACAACAACATAAGGGTATGTGAACACAGGAACCCGCCTGAAAAAGTGCTTAAAAAATGAACATCTAATGTCAAAACGATTTGCTGTGCATACATTCAGTCTTCTTTGAGCTTCTTTTATCCACTTCAGGCTTGGAAAAAAAGTGAGTTAACCGTTTGGAAACCACTCAGTATTTTATAGATAAAATAAAAAAAACAAAAATGGAAAAAAAAAAAAGCCCATTCAACACGATTGAAAAGACGCAGAAGAAAACTTTTCAGAAAAACTTCACTTTTTTGTTTTTTTTTCAGCGTTCATTTTCTGCAACAAAACCTGATCTCTTGCCAGGAGGTTGTTCAGTATTTTCGTTGCTGTTTTTTTGGTGCATTTTTTTCAGCATTTTTCTCACTGTCCCTTTCTCTCTGTTATGCATGTACATAAAATTCAGTGAAAAATAAAACTCATTCTGGTTTAGGCACAAAAAAAACACTGAAAAAACCTAGATGTGTGAACATAGCCTAAGAGTTTTTGACTTCGTTTGGCTCCACATTGCAGATCAATAGGCTGGACTGGATTGACATGTCTATTATTCAGCCTTACAAACTATGCTAATGCTAAGAGGATGATCAAGGACCATTTTTTATTATTTATTTTAAGCGAATCATTAAAGAAGTTGGCTGTGGCCACTGGCTGGAGGTATTCACTTGCGCAGCTTGGCCGTCTAGTTGTAGGGGCCGCTTTGTGGTGCTGCACATCCGCCTCCCATTGAATTAAATAGGAGGCAGATGTACAGTACCAAGCCTCAGCCACTACAATGTGACGGCCACGCCCTACAAGTAAGGACTTCCAGACAGTTGTTACGAGTACCGATAATAGCTGATCGTTGGGGTGCCGGGTGTCGGACCCCGGCCGATCAGACATTGATGCCCTATCCTATGGATGCGGCATCAATGTAAAAGTAGTGGACAACTTCTTTAATTCCATGGTGCTGTTCATGTGTACCTTTATTAGCTTTTAATGGCAAACAATACAGGACATATGACTTTCAGGGAGGAAGATGGAGGCATTATGACTTAATTCCTAAGTAGGGGAACGAAAGGGGCAATGTTGCCATATAAGATCACAATTTGGGCACTATTACTATAATGGGCCACCAAGAGAAGCACTATCACTGGGGGCTAAATAAGGCACTGAGAAGGTTACTGCGGGTACAATAGATCATAGTACAAGGCTAAGTTCCCACAATGAGTATTTGGTGAGTTTATGGTATTGCAGATTTTCTGGACCTATTAGGTTACATGTGTTTTTATTACTAGCGCTGCAGTTTTCGTCTCTTTTGGGAACATCATGTTTAAATTGCTTTGTTTTTAAAACTTCATATTTTGTTATGACAACTTTTATTGATTTAGTCATGTGTGGACTATGTGCTTTTTTTTAATGTTTTTCCGCAGCGGAAATTTCCGCATCTAGTGTAATTCTATGAGAAAAATTCACACATAAATCTCTGGTTACCCCTGAGAGACTGACATGTTACACATTTTACAAATACAGGTCAGTGTACACAGCATATAAAAAAGCACATTGGGGGAGAGATTTCTATGTATCCCATCTACTTTGCTCACCAAAACTCATTGGAACTTAGGCTATGTGCACACAGTGCGTTTTTGGTGCATTTTTTTGTGCGTTTTTTTCAGAGCAGAAATAGGTCAAAAATGCACTCCAAACCTTTATCCCATGGTTTCCTATGACATTTTGTAAGTTCTGTGCACATGATCAGGAATTTCATATGCAGAAAAAGAAGCAGCATGTCCATTCTTTGTGCGTTTTTCCTATACAAAACTCATGGCAAAAACGCATCAAAAAGGATGTGGATTTTCCGCAGCGTTTTTGCTGCTAAGAGGTGCAGAAATGTTGCAGAAATGTTCCTGATCGTACGCACATCGCCTTAAAGGGGTTTTCCCACAAAGTTCACTTTAATTAATAGATCTGCAACATCAAATACTCATCATGGGAATGTAGCCTAAACCAGACATGTACCACATACTGAGGTAAAATACTGACCAAATACTGATAGTGGGGCCGTAGCCTTATACTTTACCTCTGATTGTAAGCCAAAACCAGGAGTGGAACAAATACTGAGGTAAAAAACTCACCAAATACTCAGTGTGCACGTGACCTTATAGTCTTTGGGACGGTTCATATCTTTCCATGAAAACCACTGATAGAATTTGTGAGAGAAAAACTGACGTCTAAATGAGCCCTAATACTTTAGCCTCCTTCATACATCAGTTTTTCCAGTATGAGCGCGGTCAGTGTTTTTCACAGATAGCGCTTGTACCTATATTAGTGAATGGTGCCGTTCTTATGCGCCATTCATAGAAGGAACTTTCCAGGCAAAATAACAGAGACATGTCTGATATTGATCCTAGTCTCAGATCAAAATCAGCAATGCAAGTCTATGGGGTCATGAAAAGAAAAAAATCAGACATCACTTGGATGACATCCGAGTGCAGTTCGATTTTGACCGACTGTTTAGATAGGAGAAACTTTTTTTTTTTATTTTCACATCCAAGAAAAACTTATTGAAAATCAAACCAAACTTTGATGAAAATCAGATGAAACTCGATCCATTTTTCTTGTACATCAAAAAAAATATTTGAATAAGGCCTCAGTGCGCCTCCGTGTGTGAGAGCGCCTCCGTGCGTATCAGAGCCTCCGTGCGTATCAGAGCCTCCGTGCGTATCAGAGCGCCTCTGTGCGTATCAGAGCGCCTCTGTGCGTATCAGAGCGCCTCCGTGCGTATCAGAGCGCCTCCGTGCGCATCAGAGCGCCTCCGTGCGCATCAGAGCGCCTCCGTGCGCATCAGAGCGCCTCCGTGTGTATGAGAGCGCCTCCGTGTGTATGAGAGCGCCTCCGTGTGTATGAGAGCGCCTCCGTGTGTATGAGAGCGCCTCCGTGTGTATGAGAGCGCCTCCGTGTGTATGAGAGCGCCTCCGTGTGTATGAGAGCGCCTCCGTGTGTATGAGAGCGCCTCCGTGTGTATGAGAGCGCCTCCGTGCGTATCAGAGCGCCTCCGTGAACATCAGAGCGCCTCCGTGCGCATCAGAGCGCCTCCGTGCGTATCAGAGCGCCTCCGTGCGCATCAGAGCGCCTCCGTGCGCATCAGAGCGCCTCCGTGTGCATCAGAGCGCCTCCCTGCGCATCAGAGCGCCTCTGTGCGCATCAGAGCGCCTCTGTGCGTATCAGAGCGCCTCTGTGCGTATCAGAGCGCCTCTGTGCGTATCAGAGCGCCTCCCTGCGCATCAGAGCGCCTCTGTGCGCATCAGAGCGCCTCTGTGCGTATCAGAGCGCCTCTGTGCGTATCAGAGCGCCTCTGTGCGTATCAGAGCGCCTCTGTGCGTATCAGAGCGCCTCTGTGCGTATCAGAGCGCCTCTGTGCGTATCAGAGCGCCTCTGTGCGTATCAGAGCGCCTCTGTGCGTATCAGAGCGCCTCTGTGCGTATCAGAGCGCCTCTGTGCGCATCAGAGCGCCTCCGTGCGTATCAGAGCGCCTCCGTGTACATCAGAGCGCCTCTGTGCGTATCAGAGCGCCTCTGTGCGTATCAGAGCGCCTCTGTGTGCATCAGAGCGCCTCTGTGTGCATCAGAGCGCCTCCGTGCGTATCAGAGCGCCTCTGTGCGTATCAGAGCGCCTCCGTGTGCATCAGAGCGCCTCCGTGTGCATCAGAGCGCCTCCGTGTACATCAGAGCGCCTCTGTGCGTATCAGAGCGCCTCTGTGCGCCTCCGTGCCTCACTCCCCTGAGTATTATTTTTTTTTTTAAATTCCCAATATAGTTACAGAGATAATGACCTTTTTATCCTGTCATTTTCTATGGTCTTTACCAAGGGGCAGAGCTCACCGGATTCCCTGGGTGTGTCGTCAGCCAGCTCCGCACATATTTACCTTCAGTACACCACCCCCCTTGTAAAGAGAGAGACTCGTATCTCTGGAACCGTATGGCGGAATAAAATATATGTGTGCGTATGTATGTATGTATGTGTATATATATATATATATATATATATATATATATATATATATATATATATAATATATGAAATACTTGGGGGAATAGAGCGAATGGGAAGAATAATATACTGTAAGAGCATTAATTAGCCACTTTTGATCTGGTGATACGTCCTCTCCAGAGGGGTGTCCATGCTTGAGACAAATGTCCGTAGCCCCTCTATGTAACTGCAGAATGTCAAATTGTAAGTGTGTGAACAAGGTCTAAATTCCTTCATATCAGTCACGTGAACGCTCTCTCGCACCGCTAATACTGGTGTGTCGTGACAGCGCATGCACCGCACACGGCCACAATTTGGCAACCTGCAGTCACATAGAACCCTTATATCCCCTTTAAGCAATTAAAGGGGTTGTACCCCATCGTAACTGAACACTTCTGGTAGCCGCTGGCACCTAAAACAGCTGATCAGCAGGGGTGCCGCGTGTCGTACCACCACCGATCAATGTTAAAGTAGCGGACAAGCTCTTTAAAGGATTAAAATCATTGTAATCCCCCCCAACAACTAAAAAAAAGTTTGACTACGATTCCTCACGCCGGTCTTGATGAGGGGGCATGCTAAAGTCAGCACACTCCTTGAAAAGGAATCCGGCATGTCGGTAATGTGGTATGAGCCTCACCACAAATCCTACTCCAGTTCCCGACTGGAGTAAGATTTCTGGTGTAAGATATGATACAGCTCATCCCGAACTTCCACATTCTGCCCCTGTCCCACCCCAACCTCGTGAACGGAGCGGGGCAAAACTGTCGTGAAAACACCAAAAGTTGATAGATAAAGCGTCCAACATAAACATCATTCTTTTCCATGCAACTAGTTGCCTAATGACACTGAGAAATATGGCTCATTGTTCGACTGAGTTCAGGAAAAAAAAAATGAAAACACTAGTTAATTGTAATAGACAGCGATCTATAAAGCAGCATGGAGTGACGACGCCATTGTGTGCGTGTGATCCATTGCAACACAATGGTGGTATAATCTTATCTTGCCTAATAAGTCACTTTTCTAATAACCGTGCCATCTTACATTTCTGTGAAAGTAACATTACTTTATGTTCCGATGACTTAAAAAAAAAACGGTAAAGAAACCGGTTTTCACTTTTGCTCCTGCAGCAATCTGCAAATGCCAAGTGGATATAATAGATCTCTGTTGTGCCTGCCTGACAAGTCGCACTCCCTCCCTCGCCAGCTCGCAAAGGGCACAAGACCCTATTTTTTTTTTCCTTCTACATGAGAAAGAAAAAAAAAATAATGGCAGGTGCACTTATTTCTTCTGTAAATTAGATGAGACTCACCCATGCAAGTCTACGGTTGCACAACAAAAAAAATGAAAAGACGGATATTAAAAGGAGCCGCAGTACAGCGTCTGATTATTACGGATACATTGAAGGAATGTCATACGGAGCCGCAGTACAGCGTCTGATTATTACGGATACATTGAAGGAATGTCATACGGAGCCGCAGTACAGCGTCTGATTATTACGGATACATTGAAGGAATGTCATACGGAGCAGCAGTACAGCGTCTGATTATTACGGATACATTGAAGGAATGTCATACGGAGCCGCAGTGCAGCGTCTGATTATTACGGATACATTGAAGGAATGTCATACGGAGCCGCAGTGCAGCGTCTGATTATTACGGATACGTTGAAGGAATGTCATACGGAGCCGCAGTGCAGCGTCTGATTATTACGGATACATTGAAGGAATGTCATACGGAGCCGCAGTACAGCGTCTGATTATTACGGATACATTGAAGGAATGTCATACGGAGCCGCAGTACAGCGTCTGATTATTACGGATACATTGAAGGAATGTCATACGGAGCCGCAGTACAGCGTCTGATTATTACGGATACATTGAAGGAATGTCATACGGAGCCGCAGTACAGCGTCTGATTATTACGGATACATTGAAGGAATGTCATACGGAGCCGCAGTGCAGCGTCTGATTATTACAGATACATTGAAGGAATGTCATACGGAGCCGCAGTGCAGCGTCTGATTATTACGGATACATTGAAGGAATGTCATACGGAGCCGCAGTGCAGCGTCTGATTATTACGGATACATTGAAGGAATGTCATACGGAGCCGCAGTACAGCGTCTGATTATTACGGATACATTGAAGGAATGTCATACGGAGCCGCAGTGCAGCGTCTGATTATTACGGATACATTGAAGGAATGTCATACGGAGCCGCAGTGCAGCGTCTGATTATTACGGATACATTGAAGGAATGTCATACGGAGCCGCAGTACAGCGTCTGATTATTACGGATACATTGAAGGAATGTCATACGGAGCCGCAGTACAGCGTCTGATTATTACGGATACATTGAAGGAATGTCATACGGAGCCGCAGTGCAGCGTCTGATTATTACGGATACATTGAAGGAATGTCATACGGAGCCGCAGTGCAGCGTCTGATTATTACGGATACATTGAAGGAATGTCATACGGAGCCGCAGTGCAGCGTCTGATTATTACGGATACATTGAAGGAATGTCATACGGAGCCGCAGTACAGCGTCTGATTATTACGGATACATTGAAGGAATGTCATACGGAGCCGCAGTACAGCGTCTGATTATTACGGATACATTGAAGGAATGTCATACGGAGCCGCAGTACAGCGTCTGATTATTACGGATACATTGAAGGAATGTCATACGGAGCAGCAGTACAGCGTCTGATTATTACGGATACATTGAAGGAATGTCATACGGAGCCGCAGTACAGCGTCTGATTATTACGGATACATTGAAGGAATGTCATACGGAGCCGCAGTACAGCGTCTGATTATTACGGATACATTGCAATTCTGCAACATCGGAAACTGTAAGGCTATGTGCCCACGTTGCATTTATGAAGCAGAAAATTTCTGCTTCATTTTTTCTGCTTCATTTCTGCAAGTCCTCTCCCAGAAAAACGCATGCGGAATTCCGCATGCGTTTATCGCGCATTTTTCGCGCGTTTATCACGCGTTTTCCACATGCGGAATTGCCTTGCGTTTTTTATGCATTGGACAAAGGCAATTCCGCTTGCGGAAACGCAAAATTTAATGACATGCTGCGGATTTTTGAACGCAGCATAAACGCTGCGGAAAAATCCGCAGCATGTGCATAGAACTTGCGGAATCCCATTGGGGACCATGGGGTGCGGGATACCAAGCGTTTTACAAGCGTTTCCGCTGCGGAAATTCCGCATCAAAAACGCTTGAAAAACGCTACGTGGGCACACAGCCTAAATGATTCATAAACGGATTGCACACGGATGACAAGTGAGAACATCATCCCTCTTTTCTGGATGGAGCTCTGATTTCTTTCCCTTCCCTGAATCACAGAAAGTAGGAGATGGCAGAGACCTCTGTACAGCAAAGAGATTGGGCCAATATTACCCTGATCACATGTAATAACTCTGATTAGTCCTCCCTGATCATGGTAGACCATCTTCTTTAGCCTTCGGACTGCTGCTACACCACAATTCTGCAAACCAGATTAGTTTGGAAAACAGAGGAATAAAAAGAACAAAACAGGCAGAGAAGCCATTACCTGATGTCTTATGGCAGCGGGAAGAGATATGTGCACTGTATTCCAGAAGAGAAGCTTCTAGTCCTAACAGCAGGACATGAGGACAGAGATTACATCCAGTGCAGAGTCTGCAGACTGTGCCGGACACTCTCAGGAAGTCCCAGTCATTGCCAGGCGGAGAGGGAGCAGGGTGGAGCAGTACCGGCCGCAGGCGGAGTCTTGCTGGCTCCTCACTCCAGCTTAGGGCTGCTGCTCTGCAGACTCCAGGGCTTAGTCCTTTCCTGGGTAAACACCCTCTAAGTTGTGCACATTCTTGCAGGGGCGGACATATCATTGGTGCCACCTATTCAGCCGCACAAGGGGCCTCTTCTACCTCCAAAGCAGGTGGAATTGTGCATTATGATGAGCTATTGGACTGCAAAGGGCCCGTATAGTCTCCTTGCACACGGGTCATCGGCCGCTGCATTCTTCCGGAATCTAAGGTCAATTTGTAGATTTATCATAACTGAAGAAAGAGACGAGAAGTTTTTAAAAACTGAGCAAAGGCTGAATTGTTCTCCTCTCCCCTCCCCCACTTAAAATCAGGAATTCTGCATCAAACACAAAACCCTGGTAATTATTAACTTGGCAGCAATTCGGAGGTCAGTAGCCGGGAAGGTTTCAGAATGTGCTTCCACACTTGATTGAGAATACGACGTTCAGCCTTCAGACTTTTTGGTCCCTTATCAAACTCCCGTGAACAGCGTTGAATGCCAAACGTGAATACGCACATTTACTACACATTTTGTACATTTATGCGTTACTTTTCTTTTAGTTTAAAGCAGAGGTGTACTTTGGGGGTCAACACAAACACCACTGGGTGGGCACAAATCCTGGGTAAGGCTTGTAGCGGCACATTTTAAGTATAGTGACTTTGAACACCCCAGTGGGCACCTCCATAGATAACTATGACTTCCGAATGAGCAAGAGTACATGTTTGAGAACGTCCAGCCCATTGGCCGTATATCATTTGATATACCTCTCAACTTTTACAGAATGAGGGGCGAACCATGGGGGTGCGTTTATTTATTTAGCATTACTTATGTAACATCATATTCCTCAGCGATTTACAGACATTATGGGCACTGTCCCCATTGGGGCTCACAATCTACATTCCCTATCAGTATGTCTTCGGAGTGTGGGAGGAAACCGGAGAACCCGGAGAAAACCCACGCAAACACGGGGAGAACATACAAACTCCTTGCAGATGTCGTCCTTGGTGGGATTTGAAACTAAGACTCCAACGCTGCAAAGCAACAGTGCTAACCACTGAGCCACCAAGATGCCTGCCAATTGTCAGGACAATCACAAAATGGACTGACGATTGATGGACGAGGCAACAGCTACTGCTACTAGGCAAGTTATTGGGCGCTTTCACCGTGAACTTATAATATATACACATCTGACGCCATCCTTGACCAGAAACCGTCCAGGGAAAATCCAACACATTGATGTATATACAGTGCCTACAAGTAGTATTCAACCCCCTGCAGATTTAGCTGGTTTGATAAGATGCAAATAAGTTAGAGCCTTCAAACTGCAAACGAGAGTAGGTTTTATGAACAGAAGCATAAATCTTACAAACCAAAAAGTTATGTTGCTCAGTTGAATTTTATTAAATTTTAAACATAAAAGTGTGGGTCAATTATTATACAACCCCTATGTTTAATATTTTGTGGAATAACCCTTGTTTGCAATTACAGCTAATAATCGTCTTTTATAAGACCTGATCAGGCCGGCACAGGTCTGTGGAGTTATCTTGGCCCACTCTTCCATGCAGATCTTCTCCAAGTTATCTAGGTTCTTTGGGTGTCTCATGTGGACTTTATTCTTGAGCTCCTTCCACAAGTTTTCAATTGGGTTAAGGTCAGGAGACTGACTAGGCCACTCCAACACCTTGACTTTTTCCCTCTTGAACCAGGCCTTGGTTTTCTTGGCTGTGTGCTTTGGGTCGTTGTCTTGTTGGTAGATGAAATTACGACCCATCTTAAGATCCTTGATGGAGGAGCGGAGGTTCTTGGCCAAAATCTCCAGGTAGGCCGTGCTATCCATCTTCCCATGGATGCGGACCAGATGGCCAGGCCCCTTGGCTGAGAAAAAGCTCCACAGCATGATGCTGCCACCACCATGCTTGACTGTAGGGATGGTATTCTTGGGGTCGTATGCAGTGCCATCCAGTCTCCAAACGTCACGTGTGTGGTTGGCACCAAAGATCTCGATCTTGGTCTCATCAGACCATAGAAACTTGAACCAGTCTGTCTCAGAGTCCTCCAAGTGATCATGAGCAAACTGTAGACGAGCCTTGACATGACGCTTTGAAAGTAAAGGTACCATACAGGCTCGTCTGGAACGGAGACCATTGCGGTGGAGTACGTTACTTATGGTATTGACTGAAACCAATGTCCCCACTGCCATGAGATCTTCACGGAGCTCCTTCCTTGTTGTCCTTGGGTTAGCCTTGACTCTTCGGACAAGCCTGGCCTCGGCACAGGAGGACACTTTCAAAGGCTGTCCAGGCCGTGGAAGGCTAACAGTAGTTCCATAAGCCTTCCACTTACGGATGATGCTCCCAACAGTGGAGACAGGTAGGCCCAACTCCTTGGAAAGGGTTTTGTACCCCTTGCCAGCCTTGTGACCCTCCACGATCTTGTCTCTGATGGCCTTGGAATGCTCCTTTGTCTTTCCCATGTTGACCATGTCTGAGTGCTGTTCACAAGTTTGGGGAGGGTCTTAAATAGTCAAAAAAGGCTGGCAAAAGAGATCTTTAATCCACACATGTGAAGCTCATTATTCTTGGTGCCTGAACTACTTCTTAATACTTTAGGGGGACCAAACCGAATTCTTGTGGTTTGAGGGGTTGAATAATAAATGACACTCTGAATTAACTTTTAACGTTTTAAAAAAAAAAAAAAATTTGCTGCAGTGCATTTCCCAATTCCAGGCTGATCTACAGTACAAATGTCACAATGCCAAGTTAATTCCGCATGTGTCAACCAGCTAAATCTGCAGGGGGTTGAATACTACTTGTAGGCACTGTATATACTTTGAAAATCCTACAAAAAAAGGAAGGCACGACACTTGTATAAAAATAAAATATATAGTTTATGGGATATATTACAAACATGAATTCATTAAAAGGTAACCAAGGAAATAAATATACACTAAAGTGGAGACACAAAATGGTGAAATAGAAGGGAAAGTATACAGTGGCTTGCAAAAGTACTCACCCCCTTGCCTTTTTACATATTTTTTTACCTTACAACCTGAGGTTAAATATTTTTGTAATCTGATTTGTGTGTGATGCATCAGCACTAAATAGACTAAGTTGGTGAAGTGTGAAAAATATAGGCAGAAATTAAATTTATGGGATTAAATAACTAACAAATTGGCATGTGCATATGTATTCATCCCTTTTGCTATGAAGCCCCTAAAAATTTGTGATGCAAGCAATTACCTTCATTAGTCCCATGCTTAGTAACAAGACGTCCACCTGAGTGCAATCTAAGTGTCACACATCTGTCAGTATTGTAAGGTTGCAGCTGATCAGGTTGTGGACGGGGAGGTATGTGTTCCCGAGGTGCCAAGCTTTGGTGATGTAGGACCCCGAGAAGCAGGCTCCAGCACACATAGTGCTGAGAGGTGGTTAATGGGCCCCGATTAAAGAGCCGGGTTTTACGAGCAGCTGAAAGAGCTGGGGGGGGGGGGGGGGCAGTTGCTCACTTACCTCCAGTCCAGGTCTTGGAAGGCTGATTTAAGACAGCTGCGCCTGTCTCAGTCTGTCTGTGTGTTGTGCAATGTGAGCAGACCTTGCATGTGCTGCTCAGACTCTGCTGGAGACAGAGGATAGCACTTAATTTAAATGGCTGAGGCCGTGCTGTATGGACTTGTTATTTTGAGTTTTGTTCTGTCATACCTTTTTGTGCCAGAAAGAGGCTGTTATGTTTTGTTTTCCTGGCTGGTTTATGGACATTTAATAAACCACCAGCTTGTTTTGGAACCTGCGGACTGCATTCCTGTGTGCATTCCTGTATAGCTCAGGAGCTGGTCCGTATGTTTTCGAGAATGGGGTTGCCTAAGAAAATTCTAACCGACCAAGGGACTCCATTTATATCGAAGGTCATAAGGGAATTGTGCAAGACACTGCAGATTGCACAACTGAGAACCTCAGCGTACCATCCCCAGACGGACGGACTGGTGGAGAGGTTTAACAAAACCTTGAAGGCAATGTTGAAAGCAGTGGAGAAGGATGGCCGAGACTGGGACTGTCTGCTTCCCTATCTGTTGTTCTCCATCAGGGACGTTCCCCAAGCTTCCCCAGGTTTCTCCTCATTTGAACTACTCTATGGCCGACACCCTCGAGGACTCCTGGATGTGCCGAAAAAGTCCTGGGAAGCTGAGACCACTCTCTATAGGAGCATGGTCAAGCACTTTGCCTAGATGCAAAAGAGGATTGCCAACGTGAAGCCCATTGTGAAGGAGCACCTCCTCAAGGCACACGAGTCACAGTCCCGGGTGTATAATAGGTCAGCCAAGTTGAGACAGTTCAACTCAAGAGATCGAGTACTTGTGCTAGTGCCCACAGTGGAGAGCAAGTTCATAGCCAAATGGCAGGGCCCCTATGAGGTGGTAGAGAAAGTTGGGGAAGTCAACTATAAAATCCACCAACCGGGGAAGAGGCAGTCCTACCAAATTTACCATGTTACCCTGATTAAATCCTGGCAGGACAGAGAACCCGTGGAAGTTCCTTGTCTGGTGGCTGAGGCTGACGCCGACGTGAAAGAGGTCAAGGTGGCAGGGTCGCTGTCGCGTGCCCAGAAACAACAGTGCAAAGAGTTGCTACATCGGAATAGAGACATATTCTCAAAGCTACCCAGCTGTACTCAGGTCATAGAGCATGAGGTTATTACTGAGCCTCATGTCCGGGTAAACTTGAAGCTGTATCGGATTCCCAAATCCCGCTGAGAGGTGATCTCGAAAGAGGTGAAGCAGATGCTTAGCCTGGAAGTCATTGAAGAGTCCAAGAGTGGCTGGTCCAGTCCCATAGTCTTAGTGCCGAAACCAGATGGAGAATGGCAGTTTTGAAACGACTATAGGAAGCTGAACGAGGTCTTGAAGTTTGACGCCTACCCATTGCCTAGTGTAGATGAGCTTATTGAAAGGCTAGGACCCGCTCGGTACATCACCACCCTGGACCTCACCAAAGGATACTGGCAAATTCCCCCATCTAAAGAGGCCAAGGAGAAGACAGCTTTCTCAACGCCAGACGGATGTTATCAGTACGTCAGGATGCAGTTTGGGTTGCAGGGAGCTCCAGCCACTTTCTAGAGAGCCGTGGACCTTATCTTAGCACCCCACAAAAAGTATGCAGCGTCCTACCTGGATGACATCGTCATATTCAGCCAGGACTGGGAAAGTCATCTTGGCAAAGTTCAAGCCATACTTGATGCTCTAAGGAAGGCGGGCTTTACCATCAACCCGAAGAAATGTGCTATGGGGATGGAGAAAGCCAAGTATCTGGGCTACGTGGTTGGTAGAGGGGAAATAAAAACCACAAATAAATAAGGTCGAGGTGATCCTGAACTGGCCACAGCCCCTCTTAAAGAAGCAGGTCAGGGCATTTCTAGGCTTCGTGGGCTACTATTGAAGATTTGACCCTAACTTTGCCCTGATAGCAGCCCCGCTGGCAGATCTTCTGAAAGGGACGAAGTTGGCTATGGCTAAGTGGTCCCCGGAAGCTGAAGCGGCCTTGGCGCCCAATTTCTCCAAAGAGTTTGTTGTCCAGACGGATGTCGGGCTGGGAGCAGTCTTGTCCCAGGAGATTAATGGAGAAGAACACCCTGTAATGTACCTCAGTCGGAAGCTGTCCACGTGTGAGAAGAGCTACTCCATAGCGGAAAAAGAATGTTTGGCCATCAAGTGGGAGCGTTGGACATTCTGAGGCATTACCTGTTAGGTAGAAGGTTCAGGTTAGTGTCGGACCATGCCCTACTGAGGTGGATGCAAGAGAAGAAGGGGAACAATGCCCGAGTAACTAGGTGGTTCCTAGCCCTATAAGATTTTAGTTTCCAGGTGGAGCATAGGCCTGGGAAACAACATGGGAATGATGATGCCCTATCAAGGGTCTTTTGTATGGTGGCAGAAGGTGCCAAGCCCCCTGGGTTTGGGCAGAGGAGGGAGGTATGTAAGTTTGCAGCTTGACAGGTTGTGGACGGGAGGTATGTGTCCCCGAGGTGCCAAGCTTCGGTGATGTAGGATTTGAATAAGCAGGCTCCAGGACACATAGTACTGAGAGGTAGTTAATGGGCCCGGATTAAAGGGCTGGATTTTACAAGCGGCTGAAAGAGCTGGGGGGGGGGGGGGGGTCAGCTGCTCACTTACCTCCAGTCCAGGTCTTGGAAGACTTGATTTAAGACAGCTGCACCTGTCTCAGACTGTCTGTGTGTTGTGCAATGTGAGCAGACCTTGCATGTGCTGCTCAGACTGCTGGAGGCAGAGAAAAGCACTAAATTTAAACGGCTGAGGCCGTGCTGTATGGACTTGTTATTTTGAGTTTTGTTCTATTATACCTTTTTGTGCCTGAAAGAGGCTATGTTTTGTTTTCCCGGCTTGTTTATTGGCATTTAATAAACCACCAGTTTGTTTTGGAACTTGCGGACTGCATTCCTGTGTGAACCTGCGTCTACCCAAGAGCTGATCCTTCACAGTATATACATTTTACATTTTCTGAAAGGCAACAGAGGCTGTAACACCATTAAGCAAGAGGCACCACTAACCAAGCAACATCATGAAGACCAAGGAGATCTCCAAACAAGTTTGCAAAAAATTAGTTGAGAAGTACAAGTCAGGGTTATAAAAAATAAATAAATAAAAAATATCCCAATCTCTGATTGTACCCGGAGAACAATCAAATCCATTATCATCAAAGGGAAAGAACATGGGACCACAAAAAACCTGGCAAGAGAGGGCCGCCCGCTAAAAATCTCAGCCCGGGCAAGGAGGGCATTAATCAGAGAGGCAGCACAGAGACCAAAGGTAACCCTGAAGGAGCTTCAGAGTTCCCAAGTAGAGACTGGAGTATCTGTCCGTTCGACCACAATAAGCCAAACACTCCATAGAGGTGGCCTTTATGAAAGAGTGGGCAGAAAAAAGCCTTTACTTACACACAAAAATTGTAAGGCTCGTTTTGAGTTTGCCAAAAGACATATGGGAGACTCCCCAAATGTGTGGAGGAAGGTGCTATGGTTAGATGAGACCAAAATTTAACTTTTTGGCCAACAAGGTAAACGCTATGTCCAGCACCAAACCAACATAGCTTAACACCCCAAGAACACCATCCTCACAGTGAAACATGGTGGTGGCAAGATCATACTGTGGGGATTTTTTGCAACAGCAGGGACAGGAAAAATGGTCACAGTCGAGGGAAAGATGGATGGTGCAAAATACTGGGATATTCTTGAACAAAACCTGTTTCTGTATGTCAGTGATTTGAGACTGGGACGAAGGTTCACCTTCCAACAAGACAATGACGCAAAGCATACTGCTAAAGCAAAACTCGAGTGGTTTATGGGAAACGTGTAAATGTTTTGGAGTGGCCTAGTCAAAGGCCAGACCTTAATCCAATTGAGAATCTGTGGTCAGACTTGAAGATTCCTGTTCAACAGAGGAAACCATCTAACTTGAAGGAGCTGGAGCAGTTTTGCCTTGAGGAATGGGTAAAAATCTCAGTGGCAACATGTGGAAAGCTCAGAGACTTATCCAAAGCAACTTGCAGCTGTAATTGCTGCAAGAGGAGGCTCTACAAAGTACTGACTATAGGGAGGTGAATAGTTATGCACACTGAAGTTTTCAGTTATTTTGTCCTATTTGTTGTTTGCTTCACAATAAAAATAAAACCAAATATTCACAGTTGTCGGCATGTTCTTTACACAAACTGATGCAAACCCTAAAAAAAGCAGTGAAATTTCAGGTTGTGAAGTAGCAAAGCATGAAAAATGCCAAAAGGAGTGAATACTTTCACAAGCCACTGTACATTCAAATAATGGGGATATCATGTAGTACATGATTCGAACCACATATAAAAAATAATTGCTATATTATATAGCTAATACTGATATAGAGTACATCAAAATAAATAGGTAAAAACAAATGGAAACAAAATCATGAGCTGTAATGAATCGCATAGTAAATCATATTTATCTCAAGCAGGGTCGGCTCCAGGTTTTCGTGGGCCTCGGGCGAAAGAGTCTCAGTGGCCCCTTTAACACATACCACTATACATGATGCACAGATACCACAGAGAAATAAAAGTATAGTACAATGCAAAGATTTCACTTCTTACATTACACGAGCGATATCTATTGTAAGTTAATAATTCAGAAACCGGTGAATCCTCGCAGTGCACAGTGTGTGCCCTGGGGGGATACAAAAGATTTAATTTTAGACCGGACAGTATAGTCCTCCATACAGTATTATGGTCACCACATAGTGCTCCATACAGTATTATGGGCACCACATAGTGCTGCATACAGTATAATGGACCCCATATATTTCTTCATACAGAATAGTGGACCCCATATAATGCTCCATACAGAATAGTGGACCCTATATTATGCTCCATACTGAATAATGGGCCCCATATATTGCTCCATACAGAATAGTGGACCCCATATAATGCTCCATACAGAATAGTGGACCCCATATAATGCTCCATACAGAAGAGTGAACCTTATATAATGCTCCATACAGAATAATGGGCCCCATATATTGCTTCATACATAATAGTGGACCCCATATAATGCTCCATACAGAATAGTGGACCCCATATAATGCTCCATACAGAATAATGGGCCCCATATATTGATTCATACGGAATATTGGACCCCATATAATGCTCCATACAGAAAGGGCCCCATATATCGCTCCATATATATATAAAAAAATCAAATACGCACCTCTTCTCGCTGGCGGCTGCTCTGGACTCCTCCAGCGTCGCCGTCTTCCCGCTCTCTGCACTGTGACTGCAGAGAGCGCGCTGTAGTAACGTCATCGTGCCCTCTGCCCTGAGTCGTCACAGACACCGGAGCTGCAGAGGAACAAGGTGTGGTAAGTATTGCAAGTGCCGGGGCCTAGAGCAAGGGGGAGGGGCAATCTCGGGCTCTGGCACTGGGATCCCCTGACTCACAGGCCCCATAGCGCATCGGTGTCCCCGACGACGAGTGGGCCCACTGCTTAATCAGGGTCTCGGCACTTGCCCGGGTGCGCCGGGTGCTGACGCTGTCCCTGATCCCAAGTATTCACATATTATGTCCTCGCCCCAACACGCATTTCACTGCCGTTTTCTAAAGAGGACATTAATTTACATTTAGTGAATCGGTGTTCTCATATGTATACTTTATTATGATCATCGCCAAGCTCCGCAATAACTAAAGAAAAAGTTTCTGCTACCACCAATAATTTATTACAGGCTGATTGGACGACTGTTACTGGTAAAATTGAGCCTCACAAGGCTTCAGGGGCGCGGTTTATAGAGCAAGAGAAAGCTATTACATTTTACATATTTAATTCAACAATTAGGCAGTGCTTATAAAAATATACAAGAGATGTTACAAAAAGGACAAGACAATACAGTTTATACAGTCACATTAAAAATAAAAGGGATAAACAAAAGAAAGTTACTAGACTTGTTATAGGAATGGCACAGATCTTCGAAGGAGAGCACTCCATTTAGAAAATGGCATAGTCCTTACATTACGCCTTATCTCCCAGCGCTGAACATGGGTTGTAGGCCAGAACCTTCTTTTATCAGGTACCAGCCACTCCCAACTACCTGCCGTGATGACTTCAGCCGGTAAATAAGGTATGAGCTCAGCTACTAAAAATTATGAGAACCCCGATTTTAAGAATATCTGCCCCCCCCCAGGAGGTCCCAGGAGGAAGATATTAATGCCATATTTCCTATTACAATTTTAGCTTTCTATAGATATGAGACATGGCATGTACAACTTTATCCGCCTGGGTGATATTAATTCTGGCCTAATGGGCGGGGTGCACAGCAATGCAAGGGAAAATGTTGTGTTCGGCACTACATCGCAATGCTGAAAATGTATCTCTCATATCTATAGCACCTACACCTGTTACAAAAAGAACAATATTCATATCTATTAATGAAGCCCCACAAAGGGACATTTGCCGTGTGGCTGTACCACTGCTTTGAAGTCAGGAAGAGTCTAATTATAAAGGAATAGAAAAATGTTGTGAGCCCTCTTCTCAGTGAGGGGAGGGGGGGGGTTATGGAACACATGGGAGGAAAAGATTGTCAGCTCTAATTCCCATGGCCCTGATTTACAAGCCATACTCCTATGTATGATATGAAGATGACATGTCCCCTCTCAAGAAATGCTCTGAGAGATTGGTCCGCAGACCATCCGCTAAGACAAGGGTCCCCAACCCCTAGCTTGAGAGCCACATGTTGCTTGCGGTTGTCTGCCAGCTTGGTGCATTAGTACCAGGTGTGGCAAACCGCTACGAAGAGCAAATCTAAAGATGGTGACTTTTGTGTGTAGCCTTGCACAGAAGAGCAGATCTGAATAGAGGTCAGATAGGAAACCCTGGAGCTTAGCATACTACCTTGGTGAGATTAGAGTGGAAAAGCTTTGGGTGTAATTATAGCGGTAATGGGGGCTCTTGGTGACACTACCATGAATTGGGCAGGAGCTGGATGTGGCTTGTGACCCTCTTTCATAGCTGAATGTGGCTGTCAAGGTAAGAAAGTTTGGGGATCTCTGCTCTAAAGTATTCTCCCCAGCACCACTTTGGCTGGTCAACCCATCAATATTGCCATGCTCGCTAGCCTTCTTGTGCTGAAAATCATACTGCTGTAGAGCCAAGCTCCACCACAGTAATTTATCATTGTCTCCGATCTCCCGAAGCAGCCAGCTGAGAGGGTTGGTTTGGTCTATGATAAAGTTGCATAAGTACAAGTAGGGCTGCAGCTTCCACAGAGCCCACACTATAGTGAGACATTCCTTATCCACAGTGGCGTATGCCACCACCCGGGACACGAGCTTGCAACTGAGGAACATCACTAGATGCTTTTCCCCTCCCCGTTTATCTGGCTGAACGCGGCACCCAGGCCATGTGCACTGGCCTTGGTCTGGAATACAAACTGCCGGATGAAGTCCAGGGCTTGTACAACCTGAGAACTATCAAGGGAGGCTTTTAGTGCTGTGAAGGACCACTCAGTCGACTGTTTGTGGGAGGTTTTTTTGTGAGATCCGTCAAAGGCTTGGTAAGGGCACTATAGTTGGAGACGAACTTCCTATAGTACCCTGATTTACACAATAAGGACATCACCGGTATCTTGGTCTTTGGAGTATTCCAGGTGGCTGTAGCATCCATCTTCCGGGGCTCTGGCTTCAAGACTCCGCCAACCACTTGGTGACTGTGGTACTGTGGCGCCCTGCAGCGCACAGGTGCCACAGAACCCAGTAGGGTGCATGGATGGACTTCTCCACAAGATGCCCTCACACATTCACACACCTCCACCCTACCACCTCAGACCACCAGAGGGAGCCCTGATAGGGATATAAATATGGAGGGTGGAGCCAGGCAGCTCAGTGCAGTGCAGTGTTTAGTCTGAGACAGAGCATGCTGACGCTGAGAGCAGCGAAGACGCAGCTCGTCTGCTGCTGAGTAGTGAGGGCCCCGAGTGTGGCCGACGGCAAAGAGGAGAGAGGAGTTGAAGGGGCAGAGGAGCATACCAGGCTCACCCCGCACTATACACCGGACACCCGGTCCACGCCTACAGGGTCCCTTTATACCCAGTAGGGACCACCGGATACCTGGAGGACTACAAGTCCCAGGTCGACCAACGCTGACTACTGTACCAGGGCTAGGAGTCACGGAGGCCCCAGCGACCAGGGAGAGTGATCTCCAAGAGAAGGCCCTACCACCAGGTCAGCAGGTGCAAGAGAGAGAGAGAGACAGTAATAAAGCCAGGTCTAGCTACAGGCAGGTCAGAAGCTTAGCAAGTGAAAGCAACGGATCAGGAGGCCCTATACCTGCTCACTGGGGAGAGTCCAGAAGTTCACCCTTCGTACCGAGTACCCTGGACCATACCTGCATCTACACCAGTAAAGGTACCGAAGCGAACCCCCGTTTGAGTGTCTGTCACTTCTCCCTGAACAGTCCTGGCCATCTCTCACCCATACCACCATCCATATCCCCACGCTGCCCTGAGGCCCGCTCCACCTGTGGGGAGCCGTTCCATCATAAGCTGCCCTAACATCTGCCTCAGAGGACTGCTCCGCAGCGGCGGCTCCCTTTAGCTGCATTCCACAGGTGGCATCACGAACACTTTACAGATCCCCTATAAATAATTCCCCTTTTTGTTGACCGCCCTGGGCCACGGACCGGGCCAGCCACCGTGATATCCTCCCCCACCAACATCCATAGGCCCGGCTGCCGAGTACCCTATTGCCCTGGGGGTGCGTCAGCTTCTGGCGTCACGAACAGGATTCTGTGCCCGTTGCCACCGGGTACTGCGCGCCTTAAAAGACTGTAACACTTACTGTGGTGAAGATTTCCCGCCATTTCCGAGGTTTCCCGCCATTATCCGCCATTTTCCCGTCGCTGTGCAGGAAGAAGAGGGGCGTAACCGCTGGAAGCACGCGAAGCCCAGGACACGCCCCACCCTTGACGTCGAATCAGGAAGCGTCAGGTCCTGGAAGGGAGTCCAGTGGACACTGACGTCAGACGCGAGCGACGCAAGGTCCTGGAAGAAGACAGTCGCCCGCGGAGCTGCGGCCTACCTGATAAAAAGTGAAGAAGGTAGGCTACGGTTTACTAGGGGGGCGCAACCATGGCCGGCGACCAGCAAGCCGCCGGAGCACCGGTTAACGCTCCTGATGCCCAACTTGCGCCCGGCGCTGCACAGGCCGGAGCGGCCGCCCCACCAGCAGGGGTCGTGACTCCGTTGATACCCATGGCCCTGCCGTATATCCCTGGAGCGAAATGGCTTCCCCAGTATGATGGCAAACCAGACACCCTGTCTGGGTTCAAGAGAAAAATATGCGGTGTACTGGACGTGTATTCTATGACTGGTAAGCAGAGAGCCGCTGTTGTGCTGGGACAATTGACTGGTGCCGCAGAGCGGGAAGTTGAAACCTGGCCAGCCGCAGACCAGGAATCAATATCCACTATCTTTAAGAGACTGCAAACTGTGTCTGAAAACCGCACTATGACAGGTCTCCGGATGAGGTTCTACCACTGTGTCCAGAAACCTGAGGACAGTATCCGGGACTACTCCTGGCGCTTTCAGGAAGCCCTGCGGGCCCTAAAACTGGTTAGTCCAGCCAGCATACAGGATGAGAATAAAATGCTGACGGAACAGTTCATCCGGTGGTTGAGGTCCCAGGAGGAGAGCAGAACTGTACAGTGGTGGGCTTTAGATCATCCAGATGCCACCTTTGACACTCTGAAGGACATGGCTATTAAGGGTCTACAGCCCCTGGAAACATCAGGGACTGCTACCCAGTGTTACCAGGGTGGGGCCACCCCAGTGGCCGCAGCACCCACTGCTCCTTCATTAACGGCTGAAACAAAGAAACAAATAGTGCCCCCTAGCGAGCTGGACAGCCTGCGCTCTGAAGTGCGTCAGCTAAGTAAAACCCTGGCCACTGTCTTGAGCACCCTGCAACTACAGACGAAGCCCGAGCTGGAAGGAAGGATCCTACTCACCGACAGCCCTGAGGATGTCCCCTGGATGAGGAGAAGGAGGACAACGCCACCTTGTAGGAGGACAACGCCACCCCGGAGGAGGACAACGCCACCCCGTGGGAGGACCAACGACCATAGTCGCCCTCCAGGAGACTTCATCTGCTACCGTTGCCACAAGGCAGGCCACACTGCGCGGAACTGTCCTTTAAACAAGCAAACCCTGGGGCTGAGGGCCGACAACCAGGAGTAAATCAACCAGGCCCATCAAGCTGGTACCATCTGTTTGTAGGAGGAAGGCCTTTCCTGTCCATCGTGCTGGATGGTATAGCAACACCTGCATTACTGAACACCGGCTCACAGGTAACCATCATACCTGATGTCCTCTACAAAAGGTACTGGTCTGTAGATGAACTCCAGCCGCCACCTCTCTGTGTATGCCTCTAACGGCCTTCCTCTTAACCTAGTAGGGGTTAAGGACGTGACGGTGAAGGTGGGGAGAGCTCAACTAAAGGACCAAGGACTGATTGTAGTGGAATCTAACCCTGGTGATACAGACTTGTATATGATACTTGGTACAAATATTGTTGGTAACTGTTTGGGAGAAGTGTTGTTTTTGCTCCAACAGATTGCTGACACTGCCAAGCCAGGGCAGAGGAAGGTGCTCCAGAGAGAGATTCGAGCCCTCCTGTACCAGCAACAGGTAAAGCTAACAGGTGGTGAGATTGGGTATCGGGTCTGTCACCCGTACATTACAATTGTAATTCCCCCAATGAGTGAAATGCTGATTTGGTGTAGGGCAGCAATAGGTCTCAAGGGACAGAACTACCAGGCGGTAGTGGAGCCCATTAGCTCGGAGCACAGACCTACACTCTTAACTGCTAGAGGGGTGGTTGATGTACGCAATGGGAGGGTACCCATACGTCTCCTAAATTGTGGGGAGGAGGAAGTTAAATTACCAAGATACGCCACTGTTGCCAGATTGTATAATGTGAATGATGATGCCATACACACAGTGGAATCCTTGACCCCACCAGATACAGTGGAGGACAATGACTCCGAAGCTCAGCTGGAGGATTGGTGTCAACAGCTCCATGTTGGGACTGATGCCACTCCTGTCCATCAAAAACAAGGTGTACACAGGGTGGACCAGGAATACGAACAGGTATTCAGCAAACACCCACTTGATTATGGGAGGATTAAAGGGGTGCAACACCATATACCCACAGGTGACCATCCACCTGTCAAAGAACGTTACAGGCCCATACCACCAGCACACTACCAGAAAGCGAAGGAAATGTTGCATGACATGAAGAAAGCAGGGGTAATAAGAGATAGCTGTAGCCCCTGGGCAGCTCCCCTGGTCCTGGTCAGGAAAAAGGATGGAAGTATGAGGATGTGTGTAGATTACAGACAGGTAAACCGCATAACACATAAAGATGCATACCCTTTGCCCCTTATACAGGAATCCCTGGCTGCACTAAAGTCTGCAAATTACTTCTCTACCCTTGACCTCACTAGTGGGTACTGGCAAGTAGCAGTTGCTGAGGAGGACCGGGAGAAGACTGCCTTCACTACCCCAATGGGACTCAGCGAGTTCAACAGTATGCCGTTCGGACTCTGCAACGCCCCTGGAACGTTCCAGAGATTGATGGAGTGCTGTTTGGGACACCGTAACTTCGAGACCGTGCTGCTATACCTGGATGATGTGATAGTGTACTCCAAGGCGTATGAGGACCATTTGAAGCACCTGGCGGAGGTATTGAAGCATTGTCCCGGTACGGGATGAAACTAAAGCCTTCTAAATGCCATTTGCTCAAGCAGAAGATTCAGTACCTGGGGCACGTAGTCAGCTCGGAGGGAGTAGCACCAGACCTGGAGAAGGTCACTGCTATCCAGAAATGGCCGGAACCGAAGAATCTCAAGGAGGTACGTCAGTTCCTGGGACTGGTCGGGTATTACCGGAGATTTGTAAAGGACTACACCAAGAAGGCAGCGCCTTTGCAAAATCTCCTGGTAGGACAGTCCAACAGAGGCAAAACCCCCCCTTCCAGTGGGGATAAAGAGCAGGCTGAGTCCTTTGCAGCGATGAAAGAGATCCTGACTGGCGAAGAAATCCTGGACTACCCTGACTACAGCCAACATTTCCTGCTGTACACTGATGCCAGCAACGAGGGACAAGGAGATGTGTTAAGCCAGAAGCAGTATGGCAAAGAGAAGGTGATTGCCTATGCCAGCAGGAAGCTCTGTCCTACCGAGAGGAATCCAGAAAACTATAGCTCCTTCAAGTTGGAGCTCCTGGCCTTGGTCTGGGCCATCACTGAACGATTCAAGCACTACCGGGTCTCCACTAATTTCACGGCCTATACTGACAACAACCATTTGACACATCTAGAGACAGCCAAGTTGGGAGCCATGGAACAGCGTTTGATGGCCCGACTGTCAAACTATCAGTTCACCATCAAGTACCGGGCAGGCCACAAGAACGCCAATGCCCTATCCAGAATGCCTCACCAGTCGGACACTGAAGAAGAAGTGGATGACCTGGAGGAGGTTGAGCTACCTGCCTTCCACAGAAACGGGATGGTCCACGAGCAGCGCACCTCCAGGAGGTATCGTGGTAAGACACTAAACCCTTTACCTCATCACAGTTGGAAGGAAACCCAGGACAGCGACCCGGTTGTCAGCCGTACCAAAGAACTGATAACCCAGGAAGGTTCTTCCCTGGAGAAGGACGCTTCTCCACAAGCCAAGCAACTGTGGAATGAGAGAAGCCGGCTGTTCATCTATAGAGAGAAGCTGTGCCAGAGATATTTTAACCCTATGACCCATGAGATGGTATGGCAGATCGTAGTGCCCAGGGCGGACATCCAGATGGTGTTGGAGACCTACCACGATCAAGCAGGGCACTTTGGTTGGAAGAAGCTGGAAACCCTCCTGAAGAGTCGGTTTTATTGGGTTGGAATGCGGAGCTCCATAGAGAGGTGTTGCCGGGATTGTGGACCCTGTAGCCTCAGAAGAAAAGACTACAGCAGCCAGAAAGCACCCTTGCAGTCCATCAAGACACCCCAGCCCCTGGAGATCATCGCTCTGGATCACGTCAAGCTGTCGCCCAGCAGGTCAGGCTATTCCTATGCCCTGACCATGGTGGATCACTACTCCCGGTTCCTGGTGGTAGCCCCCGTCAAGGATCTGACGGCAGAAACTGCAGCAAGGACGTTTCAAGCATACTTCTGCAGGCCCCATGGATACCCGGATAAGGTGATGACAGATCAAGGCCCTGCCTTTGAAGCCGAGCTGTTCAAAGAGTTTTGCCATCTGTACGGGTGTAAGAAGATTCGGACTACGCCGTACCACCCTCAAACGAATGGTCTATGTGAAAAGATGAACAATATCGTCATAGACCTGCTGAAGACCTTACCTCTAGAAGAAAGGAATCAGTGGCTAGACAAACTACCTGACCTGGTAGATCTGTACAATCACATACCTGTGAGTTCCACCAATTGTACTCCAGCGTACCTCATGAGAGCAAGACCTGGAAAGTTGCCCATGGACCCGGAGCTTGGAGTGGTAGAGCCAGAAGCAGATATGTCACTGAAGACTGGGATACGACCCGACAGGAGCAGTACAAGAGAGTACAGGCCTGTGGCGAAGACAGTCTAAATAGGGTGAGAGATAAGCAGGAAGCACAGTACAACAAGAGTGCACCCGCAGAACCCTTAACACCCAGAGAAGTTGTGCTGAAGGGAAAGAGAAGAAACCACAAGCTTGATGACCAATGGGAAAGAGAGCCTTACACTGTGTTGGATTCCAGGTTCGACAATAGAAAAACCTGTCTAATAAGTAAAGATGGAGGTGTGACAGCTGTAACAGTCTCAAGAGACCACTTGAAGTTGTGCCCAGGTCTACTGAAGCCACAGGAAGAAGTACCTCCTATCATGACTGAAGAACCCAAAAAAGATGTACTCCATACTGTCTTAGGAGATTTCCCGGCAGATTGGCCTCAACTGGATGGAGCCGTAATAATACCTGTGATGCACTTCTACCAACAGCCAGAAGACCCTCCACTGCAAGTAAGACCTGTAAGTGCCCCAGAAGAGCCTGCTCAGGAAGAATCCCCGGAAGAAGGATCACCGGTAGAAGCAGAGCCAGTAGGCCCAGTAACCAGTGTACTTGCCAGTCCCATCGAGAGGTTAAGACAGTTCTACAATTTGCCCACATGTAGATCTGACAGGGTAGCAGACAGTGCAAACACAAACATCAACAACACCCCAGTACTACGTAGGTCAATACGCAGTACAAAAGGCCAGGTCCCTGCCAGGTATAAGGAATAAGTTAGAAATACCTGCAGTGTAAATAGTTAACCAGTTGGGTATTGCCTACTGTTATTATTTATTATGTGAACTGGACAATATATGTACATTTAGTTACCCGTAAGGGTATAAAGACTTGTAGGCTGAGGACTGTGAGCAGCCAAAAACTTTATTTGTAAATAGTTTGCACTTACCAAAAGTGTCCCTCTAGTTGACCACGGAACAAAAACCCGTTTGGCGTGGCGGAAGACGTGGTCCAGCACCTGGATCACCTATGCCCTGTAGCCACGCCCAGGGCCTACATTGAGGGTTTTCAGCAGGTCCCTCATCTTCCTTCATCGGTGAAATGGACACCAGGTTATGGGACTTACTGTAACTTTATTAATGTTGTCATATTTATTGTTTTTATTATAATTGTTATTTGTTAACCTGTTACAAAATGCTTCAGTCCAAGAATACTGAATTGTACTAGGGGGGAATGTGGCGCCCTGCAGCGCACAGGTGCCACAGAACCCAGTATGGTGCATGGATGGACTTCTCCACAAGAGGCCCTCACACATTCACACACCTCCACCCTACCACCTCAGACCACCAGAGGGAGCCCTGATAGGGATATAAATATGGAGGGTGGAGCCAGGCAGCTCAGTGCAGTGCAGTGTTTAGTCTGAGACAGAGCATGCTGACGCTGAGAGCAGCGAAGACGCAGCTCGTCTGCTGCTGAGTAGTGAGGGCCCCGAGTGTGGCCGACGGCAAAGAGGAGAGAGGAGTTGAAGGGGCAGAGGAGCATACCAGGCTCACCCCGCACTATACACCGGACACCGGGTCCGCGCCTACAGGGTCCCTTTATACCCAGTAGGGACCACCGGATACCTGGAGGACTACAAGTCCCAGGTCGACCAACGCTGACTACTGTACCAGGGCTAGGAGTCACGGAGGCCCCAGCGACCAGGGAGAGTGATCTCCAAGAGAAGGCCCTACCACCAGGTCAGCAGGTGCAAGAGAGAGAGAGGCAGTAATAAAGCCAGGCCTAACTCCAGGCAGGTCAGAAGCTTAGCAAGTGAAAGCAACGGATCAGGAGGCCCTATACCCACTAACTGGGGAGAGTCCAGAAGTGCACCCTTCGTACCGAGTACCCTGAACCATACCTGCATCTACACCAGTAAAGGTACTGAAGCGAACCCCCGTTTGAGTGTCTGTCATTTCTCCCTGAACCGTCCTGGCCGTCTCTCACCCGTACCACCATCCATATCCCCACGCTTCCCTGAGGCCCGCTCCACCTGTGGGGAGCCGTTCCATCATAAGCTGCCCTAACATCTGCCTCCAGAGGACTGCTCCGCAGCGGCGGCTCCCTTTAGCCGCATTCCACAGGTGGCGTCCCGAACACTTTACAGATCCCCTATAAATAATTCCCCTTTTTGTTGACCGCCCTGGGCCACGGACCGGGCCAGCCACCGTGATATCCTCCCCCACCAGCATCCATAGGCCCGGCTGCAGAGTACCCTATTGCCCTGGGGGCGCGTCAGTACTGCACCTTTGTCATGCGTCTCTGGCACTTTTGCAGCTTAATGGTCAAACAAGTGCACTGGACTTACCTGTGCACGTGCGACAGGTTCTCCAGGTGCTCCTTCCAGTTCGACTGATGACAGCAATGTCATCCAAGTAGTCAACAGCAAACCCATCTAGTCCCTCAAGCAGCTGGTTGTCCAATCACTGGAAGGTGTCAGAAGCATTTTTCATGCCAAATGGCATAACTAGGGATTTGTACAATCTGAATGGAGTAATGAAGGCGGACCTTTCCTGTGCCTCCTTGGACATGGAAATATGTCAGTACCCCCGACTCAAGTCTATGATGGTTAAACAGCTGACACCATCTAAGCTGTACAGCAGCTCATCGATACGTGACATCGGTATGCTTCGGGCGCTGTGATGGCATTTAGCCTCTTGTAGTATACACAGAACTTGGTCGTCTGGTCCTTTTTCAGGACTAGGACTAAAGGTGAGGTGTACACACACTTTTGCATCACTCCTACGCATCGCATCTCGTCTATTTCCTTTTTGATGTCCTTTTGCACCTCTAAAAGCCATGGTCATGGCATGCTGATTGCTGGACTTAGGCGTGGTTCCCTGTTTCTACCTGGTGGACAGCTAGCTGCATCTTCCCTGTTACACCAGTGAAGGTGGCCAGGTAGGGCCGGAATACCTCTCGCAGTTTGGACCCCTGGTCCGTGGATAGCTGTAGGCTGAAATCTGAGTTCTTAATAGACCATCAGTCCCTGCTAACAAATCCAACAGGACTTCACTCTCACCTTGGAGCAGGCTTTGCTGTCACGATGAGCTTTCATCATGTTGATATGGAAGACCTTCCGCCTCTTCCTGGCATGGTCAATGGTGACCTCATAATTTACGTCCTACTGACCTTCCCAGTCAGCCTGAAGCTTGTTCTAGTTCATGGGAACTAGGACCCACACCTTCTGACTCTCTAAGTACATTCACTCTCTGGCATTTTGGTCATACCACAGCTTTTAGCAGGCTTGGGCCTGCACCATATTCTCACACACCAACTGGGTCACTGACTGCATTCTGTCATGGAGCCGCATCACATACTCGATGACGAACACTTCAGGGATGACCAGCTTTCCTTCCCAGAATTCCCTTACCAGATCAAGTGGCCCACAGAATTGTCTGCTATACAAAAGCTTGAAAGGGGAGAACCCCGTTGAGGCCTGTGGTACCTCTCTGTAAGAAAACAGCAAGTGTGGAAGGTACCATTCCCAACTGTGCCTATGTGACTACACCAGCATCTTAAGAATTTTCTTAGGAGTACAATTGAATTGATAAAACAAACGATTAGTCTGTGGGTGATATGAGCTTGATAACAGGTGCTGCACCTGCAATTTATTACAGAGGGACTGAATCAGATGAGACTTGAACTGGGTCTTCTGATCTTTAAGCATCTCCCTGGGAACCCCTACATGAGAAAATAAAGCCAAAAGGGCACCTTATCAGCCTGAATGGAGGACAGGGCCACTGACTCTGGGTACTGGATAGCATAATGACAGTAAGTATTAAGAATTTTCCAGAGCTGCTGGGGATAGCAGAGGCCCAATGATGTCCACAACAATCCTCTGGAAAGGCTCCTCTATTACCGGCAAAGGGATAAAGCGAGCCTTGGGGAGAGGCCCAAACGTACTCACCCTGTGATCAATGATGCAAGAGCGGCAGTAGTTGGCAATATCTCATCCCATTTTGGGCCAATAGAAGTGGTGGGACAGCCGGGCTATGGTTTTCCTGACTCCCAAATGTCCGCCAATGGGACCTCATGGGAAATCAGCAACAACTCCTTCCTAAACCGATGGGGCACAACCAGCTGTCTTTCTCTTAGCCACTCCTGTTGGAGGTTACAGGGAACAGTCTCCTGGTATAACCTCCTCTGGTCCCAGAATACCCTCTCCTTGGTGCTTCTCCACAAGGTTCCTCATCGCCTCTTGTCTGGCATTTGCTGACCGTGCAGCCTAGAACTCCTGGCTAGAGGTAGCCAGAGGCGTTAAGGCCCCAATATCACTGGACTGCTCTGGGTCAGTAACTGGTCTTGTTAGCCCCTTGGATGATGAGGGTCCAGAAGGCAGAGTGTTACCTGAAACAATTGCTGCTGCAGATTGGCCTGGATCAATTGCTTAATAAGCTCCTCCGTGCTCTGACTGTTTGAAACGCAGTAGCTGCCTTTACCCAGGACACTGAGACTTTACACTGTAATCAACTGTGCCCTGTGGGATTTCTGCACACATCCTCCACCAATTGTAGGGGTTTTAGCTCTCTTGTAGCCGCTTGGACCCGCATAGGCACAGGGTTTAATGTAAAAAAAACAAAGGTTTATTGTCCTTCATAAACTTTGTAGCTTCAAAAGGAAAACTGCTTTCTTTAGCACAAATGAATAATAAAACAGTCCTTTATTTTGGATAAGGAAAAACAAATCAGTCTCACCAACTTGCTATCACAGGCACTTCTCAGTCTCTAACATAGACTATCCACCATGAATGGTCTTTCTCCAGCACAACACCACACTGCTGAGCTAATCCAGCTGCTGGTTATTAGGCCTGTAAGACATGGACTGGAGTATGGGAGCAACCTTTCCCACACAGGCTCTTTTGGTCACTCCGAAATCCAAGACCCAAAATTCAGTCAAAATAAAAACCATCTCAGTAAGCTATTGTTACTGTTGCACTTTCTCTCAGGACTCGCATCACTGAGGCCAACCACCTTGGTGATACATACCAGCCGTCAAGGACCTTACCTCCTGCCTTCTTAGGGTGCTTTCACATTGCGATCTGTGTCCCCGACGCGGCATACGTCCTAAAATTCCCCGCAAGACGGCGTCTGGACGAAAGCTGTGACGGGGGCCATAGACTGCAATGGTGACGGCAGAGCGAACGTGCGCTCTGTCGTGCACTTTTATCGGGAGTGTACGCCCACATGAGGCGGACACTCAGACATAGGCTGCTGCGTCTGAGTGCCCGCCTCCTGAGGGCGTACACTCCCAATTTTACCTGTTTTAAGATCAGAGAAACCTCCATTAAAGAAAAAAGTTATTTGGTTCTTGGTGTGATTGGACAATACTTATTAGATACAAGATGTCCAAACCCGCAAACTATCTGTTGTATTTGGAGACTTCTGGCTCTCACTCAACAGGTCCAGTCGGGGAGAAAAGGATTGGGTGGTTGGAATTTTATTGTCCGATGCTTAAGTTCTGCGGAAAGATAAGCTACTTCCATGTTATTCTGACAGCTTCATACTTCGCTCTCCCCATAGAGAAGAGAAGAAAGCTTGGCCAAGCTGAATCTTGTGTTTGAGAAAGTTGGGAACAGTGTAGTGTGTTCAACCAATACTTATCTAATGTGTCTGGCTGGCTTAAGGTAGGTATTAGAAGGTGGACGGTAAAAGAGTCAAGAAAACCAGGTACTGTAAAGCTTTATGTATAGTTTGCATTCCTCCTTACTGACCTCTGTATAATGTTTTTTCCTGCTGCCTTTTTTATGGGAGCGCTTCAGAATAATATGTGCTGCAAAATAGACGCCATAGTCCCCAAGATTGCCATAAGCATCTATTATCCCATGCGTGCCCCTAATAGATTGTCTTTCAATGTAATATATTTTTAAACCTTATAGAGGCAATAAAATGATTACCTAAAACCCCTTACACACGCCTGATGAAAAATAACTTTTTTTTTGTACACTTTGTCATTTAATTTGCATTTGACTATTTGGCATCACCGCACGAAATATTGAACATTAGTTCTTCTTTATTCCAGTAGTTTATCGGCGTAATGACGAGCAGAAAAGAAAACACCGTCACATACAGAAGGTGTAGCTATTGTACATAGATGCCATGCATAGTACATAGATATCACATTCAAAAAAAGGAACATCCTGTTCTACAAGTAATTCGATAAAAAGCATTAAAGATTCAAATCAAGGAATTGAAAGAAGTAAAAAAAGGCAATTACTGGCCAAGATGGCCACACACCTCCGGTACCAACTTGTTCACATATTATAAGTCCAGATACATTTAAACAAAGCGACCCTTTAACCCAGGGGTGGGAAACCTTTTTTCTGCCAATGGCTATTTAGATATTTATACCATCCCTCAGGGGCCGTACAAATTGCTATCTCCGCCCAGAAAGGCCATCTTGACGCGGGCACTGGTGTCAGGACGAGTCTTTCATTGCACCTAAGGGTTCAGTAGTGAATACTGCGTGTGCCTCGCAGAGTAAGAAAGAATTAATTGTACAGCAGATGGCAAAATACAGCTACGGGCCCAAGCACTGTGGTCCCCGAGAATCTGCCCGGGGGTTCCGATAAGAGATCATCGATGCGCCCACGGGTGTGAGGTTCCCCACTCTTGCTCTAACCTGACACTGAAGTGACTATAGATTTGTTATGTATTGTTACCCTACCTGGTGCCCTCTGTTTGCTTTCTCCGCTGAAACCGGTGTTCCATCTTCCTGCTTCCAAAATGGCTGCTGCAATGACATGGGGAGCACAGTTGCTGCTCATGTCACTTTGGCGCCCACCTTGGACGCAGAAGACAGTAATGATTTCAATAGAGACGTCAAACAGGTCGACCAACTATACATGATCAATGTGGAGGATGACTACAAGTACCAATCATCTGGTGTCCGTTTGTGCAAATGGTGATGTGTGTGTATATAACACAGGGAAAGGGTCCATCTGGGGTGTGGGAAATAGACGGCTCCTGTAGAGATGGCTATTCTCCAGTACTGCATATGGTGATTAGTCACAACCCTATTGGTTGGGGTGAGTATGACTTTTTTTACCGTATCTTAGGGTCACTGTGTATGATAATTCATGTGCCTATTTTCTATGTGATATACAGTGCCTACAAGTAGTATTCAACCCCCTGCAGATTTAGCTGGTTCACACATGCGGAATTAACTTGGCATTGTGACATTTGTACTGTAGATCAGCCTGGAAGTGGGAAATGCACTGCAGCAATTTTTTTTTTTTTTTTTTTTAAAACGTTAAAAGTTAATTCAGAGTGTCATTTATTATTCAACCCCTCAAACCACAAGAATTCTGTTTGGTCCCCCTAAAGTATTAAGAAGTAGTTCAGGCACCAAGAATAATGAGCTTCACATGTGTGGATTAAAGATCTCTTTTGCCAGCCTTTTCTGACTATTTAAGACACTCCCCAAACTTGTGAACAGCACTCAGACATGGTCAACATGGGAAAGACAAAGGAGCATTCCAAGGCCATCAGAGACAAGATCGTGGAGGGTCACAAGGCTGGCAAGGGGTACAAAACCCTTTCCAAGGAGTTGGGCCTACCTGTCTCCACTGTTGGGAGCATCATCCGTAAGTGGAAGGCTTATGGAACTACTGTTAGCCTTCCACGGCCAGGACAGCCTTTGAAAGTGTCCTCCCATGCCGAGGCCAGGCTTGTCCGAAGAGTCAAGGCTAACCCTAGGACAACAAGGAAGGAGCTCCGGGAAGATCTCATGGCAGTGGGGACATTGGTTTCAGTCAATACCATAAGTAACGTACTCCACCGCAATGGTCTCCGTTCCAGACGAGCCCGTAAGGTACCTTTACTTTCAAAGCGTCATGTCAAGGCTCGTCTACAGTTTGCTCATGATCACTTGGAGGACTCTGAGACAGACTGGTTCAAGGTTCTATGGTCTGATGAGACCAAGATCGAGATCTTTGGTGCCAACCACACACGTGACGTTTGGAGACTGGATGGCACTGCATACGACCCCAAGAATACCATCCCTACAGTCAAGCATGGTGGTGGCAGCATCATGCTGTGGGGCTGTTTCTCTGCCAAGGGGCCTGGCCATCTGGTCCGCATCCATGGGAAGATGGATAGCACGGCCTACCTGGAGATTTTGGCCAAGAACCTCCGCTCCTCCATCAAGGATCTTAAGATGGGTCGTAATTTCATCTTCCAACAAGACAACGACCCAAAGCACACAGCCAAAAAAACCAAGGCCTGGTTCAATAGGGAAAAAGTCAAGGTGTTGGAGTGGCCTAGTCAGTCTCCTGACCTTAACCCAATTGAAAACTTGTGGAAGGAGCTCAAGAATAAAGTCCACATGAGACACCCAAAGAACCTAGATAACTTGGAGAAGATCTGCATGGAGGAGTGGGCAAAGATAACTCCACAGACCTGTGCCGGCCTGATCAGGTCTTATAAAAGACGATTATTAGCTGTAATTGCAAACAAGGGTTATTCCACAAAATATTAAACATAGGGGTTGTATAATAATTGACCCACACTTTTATGTTTAAAATTTAATAAAATTCAACTGAGCAACATAACTTTTTGGTTTGTAAGATTTATGCTTCTGTTCATAAAACCTACTCTCGTTTGCAGTTTGAAGGCTCTAACTTATTTGCATCTTATCAAACCAGCTAAATCTGCAGAGGATTGAATACTACTTGTAGGCACTGTATCTATAGTGTTTAAATATTAGTTCATTAGTAGATTATATATTCCTACATGTATAAATATAGCTATATATGTACAGAAATACTCACCTATGTCATATGCAATGTATATTTCCAATATGTATGCATTGTACAGGATCCACAGTGTATGCGCGTACTGTACCTAGAATTAGAAAAGCAACTGGCTAATTCATATAATACTGAGCACAAGTATGCAAATTGTCTCTTTGAAAAAGAAGACTTGATCTCTAGTGCCATTTATTAGAAGAAACAATACTAAAAATCAATATCGACCCTTTAATGAGCCTTGTCCCATGGCTTAAGATAAAAAGCCAAACCAGACACTCCATTTACACATAAATACATAGATGCAAAGACGTCACCAATTAGGAGTATTGGTGTATTTTCAGGTTCTAATGTGGTTTTTACTAGAATAGCAAAATTCAAAAAAATGTATAAATACATGAAATGTGACCATCTACAGGTGTATCTCACTAAATTACAATATCATCAAAAAGTTAATTTCAGTTCTTCCATACAAAAAGTGAAACTCCTATATTATATAGAGTCATTACACACAGAGTGATCTATTTCAAGTGTTTATTTCTGTTAATGTTGATGATTATGGCTTACAGCCAATGAAAACACAAAAGTCATTATCTCACTAAATTAGAATACTTTATAACAGTTAATACTTAATACTTTAATACTTTATATAAAAATGATTTCAAAATCCGAAATGTTGTCCTACTGAAATGTATGTTCAGTAAATGCCCTCAATACTTGGTCGGGGCTCCTCCTGCATCAATTACTGCATCAATGCAGCGTGGCATGGAGACGATCAGCCTGTGGCTGCTGAGGTGTTATGGAAGCCCAGGTTGCTTTGATAGCAGCCTTCAGCTCGTCTGCATTGTTGGGTCTGGTGTCTCTCATCTTCCTCTTGACAATACCCCATAGATTCTCTATAATAGATTCTCTATGGGGTTAAGGCAGGGCCGGCTCCAGGTTTTTCTGGGCCCCGGGCGAAAGAGTCTCAGTGGCCCTTTTAACACATACCACGATTCATGATGCACAGATACGGCGGAGAAATATATATATAGTACACAGGGCCCAGCCTGTCCCCTCATCCTTCACATATGCAGACACGCCCACACACAGTACGCAGACACATGCACGCACACACGGTACGCAGACACACGCACGCACACACGGTACGCAGACACATGCATGCACGCACACACGGTACACGGACACATGCACGCACACACGGTACGCGGACACATGCACGCACACACGGTACGCGGACACATGCACGCACACACGGTACGCGGACACATGCACGCACACACGGTACGCGGACACATGCACGCACACACGGTACGCGGACACATGCACGCACACACGGTACGCAGACATATACACATACAGACATACACATATTTTTACACAAATTCTTAAAGACATATATAAAACAGACAAATATATATACACAGTCATACACACTGACATTCACATACATGCACTCACACAGACCCATTACAAGTATTTTTAATATGGGGATTGGGGAAGCCTCACTCACCTGTCCCCGGTCCAGTGTCCTGTCCAGCAGCTCCTCAGGTATGGGGCAGTGCAGGGCCCCCGGCATGTCACAGACATCATGGCCCTGGACCATCAGAGGGACCCACTTGCGGTCGGGTCCGGGCCGCCCCCCCCCATCTGTGCAGGACCTCCGACGGTGTTTGATTGCCGGCACTCCCCCCAGACACGGCCGCGCGCTGTGCGGCTGTGTCTGCTAGTAATGACGCGGCAGGGGCGACACACAAGCACAATTAAAGGTGCAGTGCCGTCGATCCTGCCGCGTCATTACTAGCAGACACAGCCGCACAGCGCGCGGCCGTGTCTGGGGGGAGTGCCGGCAATCAAGCAGCGCCTGCGTCACTGAACAGGTGCCGAAGATGCGGCCAGGACCCCGACAGTGAGTGGGCGGATAGGCGGGTGGGTGTGTGGGCCCGGGCCCCGACAGTGAGTGGGCGGTGGGCCCCTCTGATATTCCAGGGCCCCGGCACTTGCCCAGGTACGCCGGGTGCTGACGCCGGCCCTGGGTTAAGGTCAGGCGAGTTTGCTGGGCAATCAAGCACAGTGATACTGTTGTGTGTAAACCAGGTATTGGTACTTTTGGCAGTGTGGACAGGAGCCAAGTCCTGCTGGAGAATGACATTTCCATCTCCAAAAAGCTTGTCCGCAGAGGGAAGCATGAAGTGCTCTAAAATTTCCTGGTAGACGGCTGCGCTGACTTTGGTCTTGATAAAACACAGTGGACCTACACCAGCAGATGACATGGCTCCCCAAACCATCACTGATTGTGGAAACTTCACTCTAGACCTCAAGCAGCTTGGATTGTGGCCTCTTCACTCTTCCTCCAGACTCTGGGACCTTGATTTCCACATGAAAATTGGGACTCTGGGACCTTGTGGAGTGTATCAATGACTGCCTTCTTGACATCTGTCACGTCAGCAGTCTTCCCCATGATTGTGGAGCCTACTGAAACAGACTAAGGGACCTTTTTAAACGCTTGGGAAGCCTTTGCAAGTGTCTTTTGTTAATTATTTTAATTTACTGTGATAATGACTTTTGTGTTTTCATTGGCTGTAAGCCATATTCATCAACATTAACAGGAATAAACACATGAAATAGATCACTCTGTTTGTAATGACTCTATATAATATATGAGTTTCACTTTTTGTATTGGAGAACTGAAATAAATTAACTTTTTGATGATATTCTAATTTAGTGAGATGCACCTGTATATACTCGCTCATGTCTCAATGCCCTTTTCTGACAGAGCATAATGATGCAATGGGAATCCTTGCCTACACAATGTAGCCTCTGTTACTTACTGCAGATTTTCATAGTAACCATGACATCTTGTGGACATACTAAAGTACTACACCATTACCACTTCCTATCTCCTTACTAGTCTTTCCTACTATCCTGCATGTTATCTCCTGTAGAATAGCATTCACACCTATCAGTACAAAGCAAATGAGCATAAAGTAAATGATACGTATTGAGTGTATACAGATATTGAACATGACCGTTTACTTACCTGTACCTTGTAGGTTGTACACCGTGTCTCCTCACATTATTCCCACCCATATTGTCTCCTAACTGTTATGCTTGCGTCCGGACTGACTGGCGTGAGCGTGATTAGTGATCCCACTGTACCATGAACCCAGGAGTGCCTGGAGGGGCGTAACTAAGTATCAACTCGGTCCGACCAAGGTCGCACGGCGACTCAGTCGACTCCGTGAACCAGGGAGGAACCGAGCAGAGGGACCAGGTGCTACTCCAGATCAGACCCCGGTCACAGCTGTTGATCCACACCGGGAAATGCAGGAACAGACAGGTTAGACTGGCATATTGACAGGTGGGCACTGGTAGGCACGGCTGGTATGCAGACAGATGGATATTGACAGGCACAGCTGGTATGCAGGCAGGTGGGCACTGGCAGGCACGGCTGACATGCAGACAGGCGGGTACTGGCAGGTAGGAACGCAGGCAGGATAGGGACCAGTACAGACTGGGACACAGGAACGGAGCCGCAGGTGTGGTGGAGAGCAGAGCAGAGCGAAACCGCAGATGCGGTGAACAAGCAGGGCAGAACCACCGGAGCGGTGATCAAACAGAGCAGGGCGAAACCGCAGATGCGGTGAACAAGCAGAGTGGAGAAAAACCGCAGGTGCGGCGAACAAGCAGAGCGGAGCAAAACCTCAGATGCGGCGAACAAGCAGAACGGAGCAAAACCGCAGGTGCGGCGAACAAGCAGAACGGAACCGCAGGTGCGGTGAAGGAGCAGAGCGGAACCGTGGGTGCGGTGAACATGCAGAGCAGAACAGAGCAGAAGGTGCAGGCAGACAGGACAGGCCTCTGTTCACATGGAACAGACTGGAAAATACAGGAAGATGGTTAGAACACAGGAGGTAGATACGGAGGAAGGGAAAGGGGACAAGCAGAACCAGATACACACAAGGTGCTTACAATGAAGTAGGAAGTGGATACAAAACTCACAAACAGAAGTACAGAGACGAGTTGGAGTTAGGTGCAGGTTCAGACACTGCAGGAAAAGAGAAGGTTCGGACATAGAGACAAACAGGTAACGGGCTAGGACACTGTTCAGACAGGAACTGATACAGGAACGAGCCTGGGAACTCAGCCCCCAGGATGGCGGAAACAAACGAAGTCAGAGATACAGGTAGCGGCCCTGGGTACTCAGCCCTCAGGGTGGCGGAAACTGACTAGAAGTCACAGGTACAGGTAGAGGCCCTGGGTACTCAGCCCCCAGGGTGGCGGACAGACTAGAGTCAGGACAGGACCTGGCAACTCACAGTTGCACGGAACAGACTGTAAGAAAGTGTTGCTCAGGCACCTCCTACTGGGTGGAGGTGGTTTAAGTATCCAGTGACTCACAGCAATAGGCTGGGGACGCATTAGGACTGCGCACACTGTAGCTTTAAGAATCAGAAAGCAACAGCGCCGACGCCCTAAGCCAGCAGACAAGAGACATACAAACAGCAGGTACTGGAGCAAAAGTGTGCAGCCTGGCCTGAAAGGTAAGATTGCGGTCTTGCATGGTGGGAGATGGTAAGCCATGCAAGCACGCCGCCAGGGATGTTACAGTACCCCCCCTTTTACGCCCCCTCTTCTTCAAACCAGCAAGGATTTCCTGCAGAGAATTTGGAGGCCGATCCTTCTCTTCAAGAAGATTACCTCTTCTGTCCACTAGAGGGAACGAAACTGGTCTCGCCTTCTTGGTGACTAGGATGCTTCCTCCCATCGAGCCATCCTCAGCAACAGAGGAAGTGGGTGAAGTACCAGGAACAGGACACAGGAAAGTCTCTCTCCACTTGTTAATATCGGGTAGTACTCCAAAGGATTCACGGGACAACTGGAGGTCCTCCACCAGGTTGGAGGGGTGCAGAGACTTGGAGTTAACCACCACTTTGACGTACACTTTGCCAAGCTTACTGGATGAAGTGGGCAAAGTACCAGGTACAGGGTGCAGAAAAGTCTCTGTCCATTGGTTATCAGGTAGCACCCCGGAGGATTCAGGAGACAACTGGAAGTCCTCCGCCTGGTTGGAGGGGTGCAGAGACTTGGGGGTAACCACCGCCTTGACGTATACTTTGCCAAGCTTACTGGATGAAGTGGACGAAGTACCAGGTACAGGGTGCAAAAAAGTGTCTCTCCATTTGTTATCAGATAGCACCCTGGAGAATTCAGGAGGCAACTGGAGGTCCTCCGCCTGGTTGGAGGGGTGCAGAGACTTGGAGGTAGCCACCGCCTTGATGGACTTATTGCCAGATTTGTTAGAGATGGAGGATCCTTGCTTAGGGACCAACTTCAGTCTGGTTTCTGAGATGACACATCTGCGAGGCGGGGTGGTGCCTAAAGCCAGATCATTGATACAATCATTGAGACTGTGTGGGGACAATGCCTCTGCTTCCCCTCCTTCGAAGACTTCAGCGCACAGCGAGTCAGCGTTTAGCAGATCTGGTGAAGAAGAAGAAGAAACTGCTGACTGTCCTGAAGATATGGGGACTGGACACCCCTTGCACAACAGCAGTCCCCCAGGAAACACCATGCTGGATCTCCAGACCTGAGCGGGCACTAGATCTCTCGGCTCTGGACGACCTGTGCGTAAACCAGACAGCACCTGGAATGTGAACTTCTTCATGTGTAATGCTCCAATCTGGAGCTTAATTTGTACAGACATATTTTGACTGTTTCTGAGTAGGACTCGTCCTTCCGCTGACAATGCCCAAATCGGCTTCTGGAGTTGTCGGACAGGAATCAGACACGGACTCTTCAAGGCTTTAAGCCTGAAACTTCCGGTTAATCCGAGGCCTTCACTTGCCACGGAGACAGTCATGGTCATCTATGGAGAGGAAACACTAACGCCAAGGGCAGCCTCTCTTACAGGCCTAATGTCTTGGGATTCTCCAACCTTCGCTGGACAAAGACCGTCAGGGGATCCCAAACAACCGCAGCGGGACCGCAATCCGATTTTGGGACTGAGTTCTGGCCTCTGCTTTGCCTGATGAACATGGTCATCCCTCATGGATTCTGTGCAGACAGCTGCCTCTACAGGCCGGGGAAGAGAAGGTCTTTGGGGGGTCAGAACCTGGCGTGACGGTTTACCTCTACGCCTTGCATGTCTGGACTGCCTCTTGAGGTTGGGAAGGGAAGTAATCTGTAGAGCATTGTCATCCTGTGTGGATTCTGTGTGGGCAGCAGTCTATTCAGGCTGGAGAACTGGTAGGCTACCTACACACATCACCCATCGGGGCTGCTCCAGGATATTGGGAAGGGAAGCTATAGCAGAAGCTTCAGGATTAGGGTTATCGAAGACCATTAGAAAGGCCACCAGGAAGGCCTGCAGGTCAGAGACGATAGGATCCCATGCTTCCCATAGCGGGGTGATCCATTTCAAGGCATCACCCGCTAGGTAGGACATCATGAATGCTACTTTAACCCGATTGGTAGGGAAATAGTTGTTAGAACCTTGCTCTTAGGTTTTTTCCTTTGCTGGTCACATGACCTCGTTGGCCTATTTAATCCTGCTCCGCCCTTCTGGCTTTGCTGGACTTCATTGTATAACTACTTTCTAGCTAGCCTGTGCTCTGTATCTAACTCTGTTAGTTTGCTTGGTCTACGGACCTCAGTGTTCTATATATTTTGTTTGTTTGTCTGTCTGCTACTATTTCTGTTAGGAGGTGTCTCATTTTCCTCCCAGTCCTTAGTACTTGTAGGGATTCCTTCCCCACATCTATAGGTCTCCGTACAGACTAGCTTAGGACTTTAGCAGGTCTGATCGCAGGATCAGGTTCCCTGTTACATCGTAGGGATTCAGCTGAGTTCTATCGTAGGGACAGATTTCCTCTCTTTCCTTAGCTCTGGTAGCAGAACATAACAGTAAGTCCAGCCTGCAAATTCTCTAAGGAAAGATTTTTCTGTTCCATCATGGTGTCGGTTCAGGATTTGGTTCATCGCCTGCAGGGACTCTCTCTGGAGGTGGCCGAGCTCCGTCAGCACGTGAGTAACTGTCCTGGAGCACATTTCTTGGAGCCTAAGGGATGTTTGCCGGATTTATTTTTTGGTGAACACCGAGAATTTTTTTCATTTAAAAATGCTTGCTTATTGTATTTTCGTTTGAGACCCAAGTCCTCTGGGGATGAATCCCAGCGCATAGGGTTCATAATGTCACTTTTGCGCAAAGAGCCTCAGGAGTGGGCCTTTTCTTTGCAACCTAGTGATACATGCTTCAGATCAGTGGATAGTTTTTTTTTCTGCTTTGGGACTATTATATGATGATCCTGACCGTGTCGCATCAGCTGAGACTGAGTTAAGACGTTTGAGACAGGGATCAGGTAATGTGGAAAAATATTGTACTCATTTCCGTCGTTGGTCTACTCAAACAGGGTGGAACGATTCTGCTCTGAAAAGTCTATTTCTTGCTGGGCTCAATGAAAGGGTTAAAGACCTGCTAATTGCTTATCCTACACCTGAAGATTTGCAACAGGCTATGCAATTAGCTATACGGGTGGATAGGAGACTGCGTGCAAGGGTTAATGACAGCAAATCCTCTGCTATGTCAGTTTCTGGTTATGAGAATGTGTGTACTAACAGTGGTGAAACGATGGAGATTGGATCGGTGGCACCTCGCTCTCAAGAAAAAGACCGTCGATTTTCTGAAGGCTTGTGTTTCTATTGCGGAAAATCTGGTCATTTGATTAAAGGCTGTGAGCTTCGTATGAAGAAAGAAAAAAAAATGGTCAGTCATGCCCGTATTGCCTGTTTAAATTCCAAGGGTGTATTTTTAGCTGCTTCCACGATTGCTCAGGAAAAATTAATGGAATTTCGGGTGTTTGTTGATTGTGGATCTACTCTGAATGTAATTGATGGGGGATTCTTGGAAAGACTCAATTTAAAACCCGAACCTTTATCATCCCCCATTGCTGTGGTTTCTGTGGATGGTTCCCCTTTGAAGAATATTACTCTCAAGGTCTGTGAATTTCCTCTCACTATTAATGCTGTTCACCGTGAGAAATTGGATTTGGTAGTTTTGAATAACTTGCCTTTTCCAGTAATATTGGGATTGCCCTGGTTAAAATTTCACAATCCTGTACTGGATTGGTCTACCAATGAAATTAAATCCTGGAGCCATAAATGTTATGACAAGTGTTGTAATGGGCGTATTGCAGCTTTGGATAGGGGAGAATTGCCTGTTCCTATTCAGGATTTTTGGAGAGTTTTTTCTGAGAAGGAATCGCAGGTTTTGCCTCCCCATAGAGACTATGATTGTTCTATTGAATTTGTCCCTGGAGCGACTCTTCCTAAAAGTCGTTTATTTAACCTTACTATTCCTGAGAGGAAGGCTTTGGAGGAATACATACAGACAAGTTTGGCCGCCGGTCACATTAGGCCCTCTAAGTCTCCTGTGGCGGTTGGATTTTTTTTTGTAAAAAAAAAGGACGGCGGTTTACGTCCTTGTCTGGATTTTCGTGAGATTAACAAAATTACTGTACGCAATCCTTACCCACTGCCATTGATTCCTGATCTGTTTAACCAGTTAATGGGGGCCAAGTGGTTCTCTAAAATTGACCTTAAGGGGGCATACAATCTGTTGCGCATGAAGGAGGGTGACGAATGGAAGACTGCTTTTAACACTCCTGTGGGTCATTTTGAGAATCTGGTTATGCCTTTTGGTCTCACTAATGCTCCTGCATTTTTTCAGAATCTTATTAATGACATCCTTAGACCTTTGATCGGCAAAAATGTGGTTGTGTATTTGGATGACATTTTGATTTATTCGCCGGATCTGGAGTCTCATTGGCGGAGCGTACGTGAGGTATTACAATTGTTAATGGACAATTCGCTTTTTGATAAGCTGCAGAAATGTGAGTTCGCTGTACAGAGAATTAGTTTTTTGGGTTACATTATCTCCAGCGAAGGTTTTGAGATGGACCCGGTTAAAGTTCAAGCTGTACAGGAATGGCCTAGGCCTATTGGTTTGAAATCGATACAGAGGTTTTTAGGTTTCGCCAATTATTACAGAAAATTCATAAAAAATTTTTCTAGTATTGTCAAACCTCTGACCGATCTCACCAGGAAAGGTGCTGATGCGGTTCAGTGGTCTTCTGAGGCCATTGAAGCTTTTGTGTATCTCAAGGAGAGGTTCACCTCTGCTCCCATCCTTATGCAGCCTGATGTGACTAAGCCGTTTTTGGTTGAGGTTGATGCTTCTTCGGTGGGGGTTGGCGCAGTATTGTCTCAGGATAACGGGGATGGATTATATCCATGTGCCTTTTTTCAAAAAAATTTTCGGAGACTGAACTGAATTACGATATTGGTAATCGGGAATTATTGGCTATTAAACTCGCATTTGAACACTGGCGCCACTTCTTGGAAGGTGCGGAATTTCCCGTTCAGGTTCTTACGGATCATAAAAATCTGATATATCTTGATGCTGCCAAGCGCCTGAATGCCCGTCAGGCTAGGTGGGCACTGTTTTTCTCGCGGTTTAATTTCTCCGTTACTTACATCCCTGGTACTAAGAATGTTAAGGCGGATGCCTTGTCTCGCAGTTTTTCTCCCATAGTCGGTGCTGAGAAAGAGGAGAACATTTTACAAGAAGGTGTTGTGATAGCTGCTTTGGACTCCGTTTTGGAAGACGAGATTCTTAAAGCACAGGAGAATGCCCCATCTAACACTCCTCATGGGAGGTTGTTTGTGCCTGGGACCTTTAGGAGAGATTTGTTTATTGAGTGTCACGAATCTCGGTTGGCAGGTCATCCCGGAATCTCTGAGACCAAGAGACTGGTGGGTCGCAGTTTTTGGTGGCCTGGATGGCAGAAGGAAGTCATTAAGTGGGTGCGTCAATGTACTATATGTGCTAGATCTAAGTCCTCACATACTCCTGCTGCGGGGTTGCTTTGTCCTTTGGAGGTTCCCAGTGCTCCTTGGACACATTTGGCTATGGACTTTATAACTGACCTTCCCCCCTCTGAGGGTTTTACTGTCATCTGGGTGGTCGTGGACCGTTTTAGCAAGATGTGTCACTTGGTTCCCTTCGTCAAACTGCCCTGCGCTAAAACTCTCGCTAAGGCCTTTGTCAAGGAAATTGTCAGACTTCATGGCGTTCCTACTGACATTGTTTCTGATAGGGGTCCTCAGTTCGTGGCTCGTTTTTGGCGTGCCTTTTGTGACAGGTAGGGAGTTCATCTGTCGTTCTCGTCCGGATATCATCCTGAATCTAATGGCCAGACAGAAAGGAAAAACCAGGATGTTGAGCAGTTCTTGCGTTGTTTTGTGGCAGACAATCAAGAGGGGTGGTCTGAGTTTCTGCCACTTGCTGAATTTGCTCTGAACAATCATACATCTTCTTCTGCTGGTTGTTCGCCTTTTTTTTGTTGTTCTGGGAGACATCCGTCGTTTGGGTCGTTCTCCAAGTTGGGATCTGTCGTGCCTGAGGAGGAGAATTTTTCCGGTGATTTGGAGAGAGTTTGAACGGATGTGCGTGGTAATCTTCAGGAGGCCAACAGAAAATCTAAAGACTACTTTGATAGGAAACGACAGGAGGTTTTGTTCGCTGTTGGTGACATGGTTTGGTTGTCCTCTAGGAATCTGCGGTTGAGGATTCCTTCTAAGAAATTGGGTCCCAAGTTTGTAGGGCCCTTTAAGGTGCTTCAGGTTGTCAACCAATCTGCTGTTAGGTTGGAGGTTCCTACCTCCTGGAGAATTAATCCGGTATTTCATGTCTCTCTGTTAAAAAAAGCTGTTGTGTCGGATGGTGACGCCTCTGCCTCTGTTCCTCCGGTGGTGGAGGACGGGGAATATGAAATTTCTCGCATCCTTAACTCTAGACGGTATAGAGGTAGTTTGCAGTATCTGGTGGCCTGGAAAGGTTTCGGACCCGAGGATAACTCTTGGGTGAGGTCAGATGATGTTTCCGCGTCCAGACTTATCAGAGCGTTTCACAGGAGATTTCCTGATAAGCCTGGTCCTAGGGGATCCGGAGGATCCTCTTAGAAGGGGGTGTACTGTTAGAACCTTGCTCTTAGGTTTTTTCCTTTGCTGGTCACATGACCTCGTTGGCCTATTTAATCCTGCTCCGCCCTTCTGGCTTTGCTGGACTTCATTGTATAACTACTTTCTAGCTAGCCTGTGCTCTGTATCTAACTCTGTTAGTTTGCTTGGTCTACGGACCTCAGTGTTCTATATATTTTGTTTGTTTGTCTGTCTGCTACTATTTCTGTTAGGAGGTGTCTCATTTTCCTCCCAGTCCTTAGTACTTGTAGGGATTCCTTCCCCACATCTATAGGTCTCCGTACAGACTAGCTTAGGACTTTAGCAGGTCTGATCGCAGGATCAGGTTCCCTGTTACATCGTAGGGATTCAGCTGAGTTCTATCGTAGGGACAGATTTCCTCTCTTTCCTTAGCTCTGGTAGCAGAACATAACAATAGTGAGCATAGAATTTGAAATGCAGCATACATTGCTCCACGGCTTTGTTTTGGATCCCCATAGTACCGTGGTGGATCCGCAGGAACAAGTGCTGATAGATCCATTTGGCTGGTGCGTAAATCGCCTGGGCCTCAGTTTGCGGAAAAAATTTTCCTTGGTGCACGTATTCGCCAGACAAGGATTCAAATGTCTCTGAGAGCGAAGGGCCGTGGGGCTCAACGGGGACCATGGCCTGAGCAAACTGTTACGCACACGCACACACATACGTCACTTACCATCCCCCAGCTCGGCTCCAGTCGCACACATTATAATGAGGGCAATCTGGTCGTGGGCCCCCCGGAGCCTTGGGCCCAGATTCATTATAATCCGCCTATGTTCCCGAACTCCAGCCTCCCTGGAGGCCCAGAAGTACAAGGTGGTCAGTGCTTAGAGACAGGTTTGGACTGGCCCACCAGAGAACCGGAGAATCCTCCAGTGGGCCCTGGCTTCTCCTTCAGGAGACTTCTTAGTGCAAATCTTGCAGCTGCTATGGGGTTCTTGAGTGGGGGAGAAAGGTGGGCCCTCAGAATTAAATCCTCTGGTGGGCCCAATACACTGTGTTCAGAATTATTAGGCAAATGAGTATTTTGATCACATGATACTTTTTATACATGTTGTCCTACTCCAAGCTGTATAGGCTTGAGAGCCAACTACCAATTAAGTAAATCTGGTGATGTGCATCTCTGTAATGAGGAGGGGTGTTGACTAATGACATCAACACCCTATATTAGGTGTGCTTAATTATTAGGCAACTTCCTTTCCTTTGGCAAAATGGGTCAGAAGAGAGATTTGACGGGCTCTGAAAAGTCCAAAATTGTGAGATGTCTTGCAGAGGGAGGCAGCAGTCTTGAAATTTCCAAACTTTTGAAGCGTGATCACCGAACAATCAAGCGTTTCATGGCAAATAGCCAATAGGGTCGCAAGAAGCGTGTTGGCCAAAAAAGGCGCAGAATAACGGCCCATGAATTGAGGAAAATCAAGTGTGAAGATGCCAAGATGCCATTCGCCACCAGTTTTGCCATATTTCAGAGCTGCAACATTACTGGAGTATCAAAAAGCACAAGGTTTGCGATACTCAGGGACATGGCCAAGGTAAGGAAGGCTGAAAAACGACCACCTTTGAACAAGAAACATAAGATAAAACGCCAAGAATTGGCCAAGAAATATCTTAAGACTGATTTTTCAAAGGTTTTATGGACTGATGAAATGAGAGTGACTATTGGATGGGCCAGAGGCTGGATCTGTAAAGGGCAGAGAGCTCCACTCCGACTCAGACGTCAGCTAGGTGGAGGTGGGGTACTGGTATGGGATGGTATCATCAAAGATGAACATGTGGGACCTTTTCGGGTTGAGGATGGAGTGAAGCTCAACTCCCAGACCTACTGCCAGTTTCTGGAAGACAACTTCTTCAAGCAGTGGTTCAGGAAGAAGTCGGTATCGTTCAAGAAAAACATGATTTTCATGCAGGACAATGCTCCATCACATGCATCCAACTACTCCACAGCGTGGCTGGCCAGTAAAGGTCTAAAAGAAGAAAAAATAATGACATGGCCCCCTTGTTCACCTGATCTGAACCCCATAGAGGACCTGTGGTCCATCATAAAATGTGGGATCTACAGGGAGGGAAAACAGTACACCTCTCGGAACAGTGTCTGGGAGGCTGTGGTGGCTGCTGCACGCAATGTTGATCGAAAACAGATCAAGCAACTGACAGAATCTATGGATGAAGGCTGCTGAGTGTCATCATAAAGAAAGGTGGCTATATTCATCACTAATTTTTTTGGTTTTTGTTTTTGCATGTCAGAAATGTTTATTTCTAAATTTTGTGCACTGATATTGGTTTACCTGGTGAAAATAAACAAGTGAGATGGGATTATATTTGGTTTTTATTAAGTTGCCTAATAATTCTGCACAGTAATAGTTACCTGCACAAACAGATATCCTCCTAAGATAGCCAAATCTAAAAAAAAAACCACTCCAACTTCCAAAAATATTAAGCTTGGATATTTATGAGTCTTTTGGGTTGATTGAGAACATAGTTGTTGATCAATAATAAAAATAATCCTCTAAAATACAACTTGCCTAATAATTCTTAACACAGTGTAGTCTTCAGTCTGACACTGTTTAGAGACATGGCGTCATGAGGGAGACTGATAACATCGTTTTTGCATCCACGATTAAGTACTATCACCCAGAGTATAATGGAAGGGCCCAACTGGCATCATAGACAATAGGAGCTAAATGAAGCTAACTGTTGAAATGTCCTGCAAAGGTCAAATCGATTCAGCAGTAACACATGATGTGCCTCAAAGTATCTCTTTGACACATGCAGTTTTTAAAGGAGTTACTATAATGCCTCTATAACGTGGACTTTTGGATATTATGGGCACCTATTATTTATACACATTTTAGGAGGTGTTTGATGTGAATTATTTGCATCTATCTGTAGGTATATTTTAATGTTTATGTATGATCCACATTAATGATGTAAAGCAGGCCTGCAAAACATACGGCCTGTGGACGGCATGCAGTCCGCCAAAGGGTTTGCTGCGGCCTGCGGAGCTGTTCGGGAGATGCCGATCCCTCCTTCCTCTGTTCAAACGTATTTGCGTCTTTTATACTTGAATACCTTTGAACACTGTGGCGCCAGGACTGGGGCAGAGGAGCGCCCGTCAGCCCCGGCCCCAAAATGCAGTGGTGTGATGAAGTCAGCATACTGCTGCCGGCGCTGGAGAGTAAGTGGACGCATAGGTCAGCAGTAAGCGCTCCATAGGGACATTATGGGGAAATTTGGGATATTATGGGGCAATTAGGGGGATTGTGAAAGGGGGCATAGTATAGCTAGGGGCAGTGAGGTAAGGAGACTTGATGCAGGGAGGCAGTGTGGGGGAGATATGGAAAGGGGCAATTTGGTGTTATATGATGGAGAGGGGCAGGTTGTGGGGGACATTATAGAGGGGCAGAAAGGGGAGATATTACGGAGAGGGGCTGTGTGGGGGATATTACGGAGAGGGGCAGTATGGGGGGGATAGTTTGTGAAGGAAGCACAGTGAGTGACATTTATTCTGGGGAGCAGCATGGGAAATATTTTTATTTATGGGGCAATATAATGATACTTTTATTTTTAAGGGCACCATGTCGGGAAGTGCTGCTGAAGATGGAGGAGAAGGAAATCTAGAGAGACTAGTTCTGCATGTGAAATGTCATCATGGTGTCTGCACAACATGGAAATAAAAGGGATGGGAATGACTTCATTCAGAGAAGATGTCACCTATAAGTTACCTGGATGTAAATGGTTATTTGTGATACTGGCTATGTCTCATCAGTACTGTGGTTCCTGTATGGTCAACAGGCTGATGATGGCTGGTAACAACAACACCCAGCATTTCCTTACCATTGTTAAGGACATATTGGGAATAGTAGGTTTATGTGATGCAATTGTATATGAGGCTGACCTGACATTACAAATTATCGCTTTACTAAGCCTAGTGCTGTATACTTATACTGATGGGGGTTCTGGCACACCATTCATATTCTGACGGTGTTTCTTGTGCTGCCTTCATGTACTGATGGTATTTATGGAGCTGCATTCATGTGCTGATTGTGTTTCTTGAGCTGCATTCATGTATTGATGGTGTTTCTAGAGCTGCATCATTCATGTACTGACAGTGGTTCTGGCATTGCATTCATGCACTGACTGTGGTTCTGGAGCCACACTCATGTGCTGACAGTGGTACTGATCTTGTACACATGAAGCAATCCATAACATGCTTCATGGCTATATTAAAACTTAAAAATCCTCCAAACTTAAGAGATTTGAGATTATGAGGAGGATTTGTTGAGTTTATGATGATATATGAATATAGATTTTTTTTTGGAACATGGTTCTGGTGATGTATTAATTTGTGTACCCCTTTAACATTTTTTGCAGCATTTGGATTGGTTCAGTATGGCAATGTGGCCCTTGGACCAAAAATGTGCACCCCTGCTCTAACAGGTTTTCCTCCAGGATTGCCCTGTATTTAGCTTCATCCATCTTCCCATTAACTCAGACAGACTTCCCTGTCGCTATTGAAGAAAAGCACACCCACAGAATGATGCTGCCACCACCATGTGTGACGGTTGGGAATGGTGTCTTCAGGGTAATGTGCAGTGTTAGCCACTCATAACGTTTTGCTTTTAGCCCAAAAAGTTGAACTTTGGTCTCATCTGGGCAGAACACCTTCTTCCTCATGCTAGCTGTGTTATCTATAAGGCTTTTTGCAAACCGCAAAAAATGGCTTTCTTCTTGCCACTCTTCTATAAAGGCCAGATTTGTGGATTGTACAACTAATAGTTGTCCAGATTCTCCCACCTAAGCTGTGGATCTCTGCAGCTCCTCCAAAGTTATTTGCAAGGGAAATGAGAATGATGTGCTTTCAACCAGTGATGTAGCACCAATGGCGGCAGACCACACTGCCGCTATGGGGAGCGTGAGCCTGGGGAGAACTGGTGCCAGCTGCGGCACAGGGTCCCCCACCCGGCATCACACTTTCAACTGTATCAGCATCCTGAATGCTGATACCATTGAACGCAATGATGGAAGAAAGGGCCGTTCGCTCCCTCCTCCATCATTCTCCCTCTGCGTCTGAGATCTGATGCAATGATATCAGTACTTTGTGCCCTCTGTTCCTGTTCTATATGGAAAGCAATGTGAGTTCTATTTTACTGTATGGAGCCATTATACTGTATGGAGGACTATGTGGGGCCCATTATTCTGTATGGAGGACTATGTGGGACCATTATACTGTATGGAGGACTATATGGGGCCCATTATTCTGTATGGAGGGCTATGTGGGGATCATTATTCTGTATGGAGGACTATGTGGGGATCATTATTCTGTATGGAGGACTATGTGGGGATCATTATACTGTATGGAGGACTATGTGGGGATCATTATACCGTATGGAGGACTATATGGAGCCCAACATACTATATGTTGAGCTATGTGGTGCCCATTATGCTATATGGCAGTTTATGTGGGAGCCTTTATAGTTTATGGAGGACTATGTGGGGGTCATTATACTGTTTGCAGGGCTATGTGGGGAGCCATTATATTGTTTGGAGGGCTATTGGAGTTTATTGTGCAACAGGACAACAACCCCAAACATACTACCAATGTCATTAAGAACTATCAGCGTAAATAAGAAGTCTTGGGGGCCACTTTCCAAAACTTATTTACGCTGAGGATAGTTCCGCTCCTTTCTCACTCCTATCTGAAAGCCAGGAATGAGTCTAATGATGCAGGACCTCAGCCTCACACACAGAAACCAATCACGTGCTTGGTGCACCCACGGCGTGGCCAAAAATTGACCTGTCAGTTTTAAACTGGGACCACACATCGACCCTGAGTGTATTTTGACTAAGGCCCTCTTTCACGTCAAGGTGTCTTGTACATGTGGTGACCGTTTTCACATGTACCCCAGACACTTACACATGTAGACCAATTAAAATCTATGGGCCGGAGCACGTCTCTGTGTTCACACGGACCGTGTCACTCACACATGGACATGTCTGTTTTTTTCCGGCAGCATGGCTGTCAATACGTCCCGCACATGGATGACACAGTGTGACATCTGTGACGTCCGTGTGACATGTACCAGAATAAAATGCAGAATAGAAATTACAGGTGTTTAGGTGTTAGATGTTCAAAGATGGATATAACTAGATAGACAGCAAGATAGATATTCGTGAGAGATATAATTAGTGCCGTGTGTGTGTAGTTTACTGTACTTGTATTCCGCTAATAAATAAATAATTGAAAAAAAAAATGATGTGCGGCCCCCCCTATTTTTGATAACCAGCAAAGGTAAAGTAGACAGCTGGGGCCTGATATTATGAGGCTGGGAAGGTCCATGGTTGTTGGCCCCTTCCTAGCCAACAAAAATCCAAGCCCGCAGCCATCCCAGAATTGGCACATCACATTAGATGCACCAAATCTGATGCTTTTTCTTCACTCTTCCCGATTGCCCTGGTGCATTGGCAATTGGGGTAATATTTTTGGGGTTGATGTCAGCTAGCATCAAACCCAGGGGTAGTAATGGAGAGGCGTCTATCAGACCCCCATTACTAACCAATTAAGTTAAAAGATAAAAAAAAACACACAAAAATATTTTATTTAAAAAAAAACAAAACATAAACTCCCTGGTTCATCAATTTATTAAGAAAAAAAAATAAAGAAATAAATAAGCCATGCTGGTCTGAAGTAGTCCAAGGATTCCGCCGTAGTTCACAAATGGCAACCTAAAAGACATAAAGACAGCATTAATTAAATAAAGACGACCTCGTTCACCAATTTATTAGATCCATAAAAAAAAAACGCAGCTCCAACGTTACCCAAGGCGATCCCACGACATCCACCAATTCGGTATTAAAATCTATTGAGCCTAATTTTAAGAATGAAGCTTCATAGGTCATGACTGATCAGGCTGCGCTCCGCGAGCGGTAATGACGTCCGTAAAGTCTATGGAGTCTAAGAACGAGGCTCCATAGATTTTAATACAGAATTGGTGGACGTCGTGGGATCGCCTTGGGTTTAGTAGGAGCTGCGGGGTTTCTTATGGATCTAATAAATTGGTGAACTAGGGACTGGCTCTTGTCTTTTTTTTTAATTCTGTCTTTTTATGTCTTTCAGGTCGCCATTTGGGCACTACGTTAGAATCCTTGAACTACTTCGGACCAGTGTGGCTTTATTTTTTTTTTTTCTTAAAAAAAATGGTGAACCAGGGAGTCGTGGAGTTTTTTTTTTTAAATAAAATATTTGTATGTTTTTTTTTTCCTTTCGCCTTTCTGGGTTAGTAATGGGGGTGTCTGATAGACTCCTTTCCATTACTAATCCCAAGGCTTGATGCTAACTGACATCAACCAAAAAAATATTACCCCGATTGTCACCAGGGCAGTCAGGAAGAGCTGGGCAATGTGTCAGAAGTGGTGCATCTTATGTGATGTACCGATTCTGGGGCGGCTGCAGGTTGGTCTTCCCTAGCCTGATAATATAAGCCTGCAGCTGTCTGCTTTACCTTTGCTGGTTATAAAAAATAGGAAGAGTTCATGTCATTTTTTCCATTTATTTATTAGCTAAATACAAGTACAGTAAAACACACACAAGGCACTAATTATATCTCTCACAGATATCTATGTGTCATCTCTGATATCTCTGATGTGATATCTCTGCACATCGGTCATTGCTCTTCTGCCTTCTATTCCACTACGTGTCACACGGACGCCACACGGATTGTAGATACGGACACAGAAAGCCCCGGCACTGGTGGTTTATCCAGTACTGAAAATATCAGGACGTGTGAAGGGGGCCTTACAAGTTACAAAAATTCTGACTCTGTTGGACTTCTTCCTTGTGGCGGTCGCAGTACCCTCGGTGTCACTATTGACATATTGCTCTGAGATGTAGCAACGTCTTCAATTTGGTCGTGGTCAAAGCCGCTGTGCGGCCCCAGCCTTACACTGACACATGGCCTAAAAGACCCTGCTAATGTTGGGGGTCCTGGCCCAGTGAAAAGGAGAGGCCCTTCCCTCTGTTAACCGTGTAGATGCCAGTGTCACTATTGCCAGCGGTAAACGCCCGGTGCTAACCGTTACTGCAGCAGGGTGTCATGTGGCATCTAAAGCTGCCACCCGCGCCATCCTGGCACATCGGGAGGTAAAGATGAGTGGGTCGCTTCACTCAGCTCCGGTCCAGGTCAGTGCTCCCTGGCTGTGGACAGGAGCTGCATGAATCTCCTCGGTGCTGTTTGATTCGCCCGCCTGGTGTGATGTCATCTGTGTGCCATACAGGTGAGGTCACCACAACAGCAAAGTGCAAGTCCAGCCCGGGATCCCCGCAGGTCAGAGAGCACTGACCTGGACCTGGGCTGTGGGAAGTGACTTGCTCATGTCTATTGGGAGGTGCTAAGCTTTTATTCCTCAGCGCCATAAGTGTCAGCGCTGGGGAAAGAGACCCTTTAATAACCGCCAATACAACTTTATACTCTTTCCCCAGCGCTGATATAAAGTTATTAAGGGGTTAATACTGTGTAAATCACAACCCGCTGTTGCTGCCCATAGCAACCAATCACAACTCTAGCTTCATTTTCCCAGAGCAGTTTGAGAAATGAGAGCTGATCTCTGATTGGTTAACAAGGCAACAAACATTTTTTTATTCATTTTACTGCGGTTCTTAGCCTAAACCACGCCTTTAAATGAACGCATAAAAAATAGCTGGGTCAGAAGGGGTTAAGGTATAACGCCAGATCATAGAGTAACAAACGCTATAGACAAGCCCTGAGCCTTCCGCGCTATGCGACCCTCTTCTCTATGGTATCGGTTACCAAGGTGATTTCAACGTCACTTCCGCAGGCACTCTCGCGAGCGTTCGCTAAATTTGCTTGTTCACTCACGTGACGTCACCTCGGCTGTGTCGCCAGTTGAACAGGACAGACTCGATCAATCGAGGCGACGATCGCCTCGATATCGACCTTGAATAAACGGAGGTGAAACCGACTGATTTAGCCGTAACGTCCACA